>NC_133680.1:15575000-16115000 GCF_048934315.1 Petromyzon marinus
TAAAATATTGGAAGTCACCCACTGTTGAGTGGCTGGTTAAGGTGCCATCTGATGAGGAAGTTCTGAAGGCGATCCAGAGTCTGAGACCAGGAAAGGCACTGGGCAGAGATGATCTACCAAGCAAAATACTGAGGGATGGTGGTGTTTGTGCACAGACTGCCCTGCATGACATCATAATAAGTCTGGACTACTGGACAGGTTCTGCAGGATTGGAAGAATACCCTGGTGGTCCCCCTCTTTAAGAAGGGGGACTGCACAGACTGTAACTACAGCAGCATCTCACTCCTCAGTGTGCCAGGAAAAGTCCTGGCAAGGATTATTTAACATCGCCTTGCCAGGCATGCTGAGGAGAGGCTTGCGGAGCCCCAGTGTGGTTTCAGGAAAGGGCGGTCCTGCACAGATGCCATATTTTCTGTCCGTCTGCTACAGCAGAGGTGTACGGAATTCCAACAAAACCTACGTACGTCTCTGCTTTATTGACCTGGTCAAGGCCGATGATACCAACAGTAGGCCTGAGCTCTGGGTTGTTCTTCGTGGTTTCGGAGTCCCTGACTCTTTGTTCACAATCATTAAAGACGTTCATGATGGTGAGTGGGCATGGGTAAAACTACGTGGCCGGGAGTCGGAGCCATTCCCTGGTCACCTTGGGGTGTGACAGGGATGTCCTCTGTCTTCCAGATTATTTAACATCCATTTCTACCATGTAGTTTGTGAAGCCTTCTATGGCTGTACTGGAGGAATTTCCATCTGATACAGATAGAATGGGAGGCTGATCGATGTCCGGGTGCGGTCAAGGAATGCTCCCTATTGGTCAACGATGTTATGTTTGCCGAAAAATCTGGTAATTGCTGCTCACTCAGAGGAGGAGTTGGAGACGCTGCTGCTGAACCTGGAGCGTGCCACTAAGAGGTGGGGCCTTACCATTAGCCCCACCAAAACTAAGCACCTGCCTGGGTATTTTGTACCATCAGTCACTCCACCCCCACAACTCCCAATTGGTGATGGGCAGTTGTGGAAAGAGTGGAGAGTTTCCCAAACCTGAGCAGTGTGCTCATGACCGGCTCCGGTTTGACATCAGAGGTCACACTCTGAATTAGTTGAGCGGCATTATCTTTTCATTGGTTGCGTAACTGTGTGGAAGCCACCTCGTCTGTCGCTCCATACGAAGCTTCAGGTCTTCTCGGCTACAGTCATGCCCTCCCTTCTCTACGCTTGCGAAACGTGGACCCCCCTAATGGAACATCTTCGCCAGTTTGAAACAATTGGGCTGGCCTGCCTACGATCCATCCTGGGTTTAACCAGGCTGGATTGTGTGAGCTCACAAATCCTTGAAAGATCTGGACAAAGTCCCATCGGTGAGCTCCTCCGGCAGGCAATGCTGCATTGGCTGAGTCATGTAGCCCGCATGCCCAGCCACCGCATGCCTAAACAGCTTTTGTTCGGCCAGATAGAGGGGGGTAAACGGGCAGGGCACAGGCTAGAGAAGAGATGGAGTGATGTGGTACAAGAGGATGTGAAGCTGAGTGGACCTGCCGATGACTGGTACCAGCGGTGTCAAGATTGGCCTCTGTGGAGGAGGATCGTGAAGGACGCTACTGGGCAGTTGGAGGCAGTCGACCTCCAACAACAACATAGGGTAGAGGAACGAGCGGAGCACCGGGCGGCTAAAACACAGCAAGTTGGCATAGTAGGGGGCGGTACCCCAGGGTTCCATAGGACCCCGGCACTCGCATAATGTCTGTGATGCAGTCATTGTTTGTCTGTTGATGGTTGGCGATGCAGCATTCGACTCATCTCAACGAGCTGTCCACGATGCACTATTCAAAGTTGAATTTTTTCGAGAATGGATTTTATTATGCTAATGTTTGGCAATTCGATATCACGGAGTAGCACTGATTTTGGATTGATTGGTACCCCAGTCGCGGAGTTAAGTACACCCCTGGAAAAAATAGTGTCCCAGAAATAAAATATTTAATTGTCTCGGTCATTTTGTATTATTTGGGACCCCGGGGTAACGCCATAAGAATCAGCTGGTGCATCGGCAAGTCATCTCAGTCAGTCGACCCGTGGCACCTAGGTCTGCCCTGTGACCTCCTGCCAGCGGGCGTTCAACATTTCACGTGGCTTCAACATGCACATAGCCTGGCACAAGCGCAGTGGTGACATCACCGCCACTTAGTGGCGAATGGCGGTTGCTGTTGTTGTATAATGTAGGGTTATAAGGTACTGTATATGTTTCAGTGTGTGGTCTGTGTGTGTAGAGAAGCTTGCTGTATTATTAAAGGGCTGGCAGTGGTTGGGCCAGGTGTGCGTGTTGATGTGTGGTACCTGTTTGAGCGTCTGCTCTTTCCCCTGGTCTCTGTGCACCACCTCGTCGCTTTCCCTCTTCACTGCCCTCTTTATGAACCTCAGCAAATGTTTTTGATTCATACAAGATGAGGCGTGGATATGTGTGTCCACCTAAAGCCACAGAGACACACAGAAACAAAAATATAGACAATGTGCCTGATTATTATAACTGCCATTCACCACTAGGTGGCGGTGACGTCACCACGGCACTTGTGACATGCTAGGTGCACTTTAAGGCTACGTGAAGTGTCGAAGGGCCGATGGCAGGTTACCGAACATACCCAGGTGCCATGGGTTGACTGAGATGACTGGCAGATGCACCAACTGTGTTCCCAAATGTGCCAACTCTGTGTTTTAGACGCTCGGCTCGTTATTGTGAGCGTCGCTTCTCTGCCTCTCCTCTAAAGTAAGCGTTCGGACATTCCATGTGGCCAACCTCAGCGTATTCCTGAAGTGTTTTTGAAAAATTCCTTGAGGAATGGTAGAGTTTGGCTCCAGAAAATGCCGTTTTTCCAGGAGGCGTCATCAATGCCTCTCCCCCCTGAGGCCTCCAAGCACAAGCTTAAATGGGTGTTTCCACCATAGTTACTAATGTAAATTTGTACTAAGTGAAGCGGTTGTCAGAACCTCGGAACACACTTATGTTGTTACATACAAAGAGAAATGTAGAAACATATACACCCCCCTAATCACACTCATGACATCCTCACCTCCACCCCAACATGCCCAGCCCCATTCACACCTACCCCCACCTACTAAGGTCAACCCCACTGCACTCACCCCCACACTGCATCAAGTCCTACTCCCATACACTGTTCCACACAACACACCACACAATACACACCAATCATACACTACTGTACCCCAACATACTGCACGCCACCACACCTCACCCATCCAATTGAAATAAACACAAAACAAGACAAAGATCCTCAGTAAAGCCTTAACAGATTGTTGGGGCAAGTGCTGTTAGCAAGCACCTATGAGCTATGTCACTGCACACGAGGGAGTGGGTGGCCAGCACCACCCCCGGCTGCCTTTGTCTCCCCAGTGGCGATGTTTACACACTGCACCAGGCACTCATTCGAGACCGAGTCGACCTAGGGGAGGCACAGGACCGGTTCATGTAATTGTCACTGGTGTTGGCTATGAGCGGGAATTTAACAAGGGTCGCTGCGTTGCACTACCGCTACTCACAATCACAGGGCCAATGGGAAGGGGAAACTGTTGCCGATAAGCCACAAAGGACTGCACAGACCCAGACACAACTCGTGCCTAAACTTACAGCTGAGTCACCCATTACACCATGGGTGACTCGAGAGTTATATATAACAGTTATTCAACACTAATCACACACAACCAAATGCAGAGATAAACAAATAGAGACACAGACACGCAGATACAAACTTAAACAGAAACACACTGAGACACAGACTTGCAGAGACCTTGGAGTAAGTCTATGGAACTACGAGTCCCTATAAGTGAATCTGTATCTGTGCGAGTCTGTGTGACTCCTGAGGGAGCCCATCAGTCTATGAGTGAGTCATGAGGGTCTATTGAATCTGAGCTTATCTGAATAAGTCTGTGAGTCTCTGTGGTTGAGTCTCTGGATGAGTATGTGTCTCTAATTATCTGGGAGTCTGAGTACCTTGCGTATGTTGTAGAAGTCTCTGTGAGGAACTCTCTTCTGTGCCGATAGTTCCTTCATCTCGTTTAGCAGTGCATGCATCTGAAATTTTGCCGATAGGAATTGCAGGCGACGATAACAGAAGGATTTCCTGGGTAGATTGAATATCATAAATATCATTATCAGCAACATCAAAAGTAGTAAGAGCGTCAGTAGTAACATTACTATTTAAAACGAACATCTGCACCAGCTGGAAATATTCACGCAGCCGAGGTTGTGCTGGCTGGGTCATGTAGCCCACATACAATGCCACCGCATGCACAAGCAGCTTGTGCGGCCGGATAGAGGGGGCTACATAAGCATGGCACGGGCTGGAGAAGAGATGGGATGATGTGGTACAAGATGTGAAGCTGATCGAACTTGCTGATATTGGTACCAGCGGTGTCAAGATGACCTTCTGTGGAGGCGGCTGCTGTGTGCATTAGTGGGGAGTGGTTGTGCAATGGTTTCTGCACTGCGCTACGAATCCAGGGACCCAAGTTTGATTCCCGCTCTTGGCTAACACCGGTGACTCAGCCTCAAACGAGTATCTGGCATGGTGTGTAAACATCGCCGTTAGGAAGACAAAAGCGGCCGTTCATGCTGCTGGCCACCCACCCCCTCGTGTGCCATGTCGGCCTTCATAGATGCTCGCTAACAGCACTTTCCCCAACAGCCTGTTCAGGCTAAACAGGGGATCTTTGTATGTGTAAGTATATACTCACAGGGGTCCATTGATACTCATAGCCATGAGTATGTTCATATCAGCAATGAAGGCTGCCAGGTCACCATAGGGAAGGTCTACCAGCTCATCCCTACATGGAGAGAAGGGAAGAGACGTGTACGGGGAGGGGAGTGAGAGGGATGCACGGAGAGAAAGAGGGAAGAGTGGGCAGAACCACGCAGGAAAAGAGCAGGAGCCATTATATAAATCTGTACACATCTCTGTAAGTCTCTGTGCAAGACTGTGCCTCAATGTGATTCTCTGGCTCGCTCACCCATTATACACATGTACTTCCCCCCTGATCTGCACAGTAAGTCAGTGCAGCTGCTAGGGTGTTAACCAGAACACATTCTTTACATCATATTACGCCCGTGTTGGCCTCCCTGCACTGGCTTCCAGTTTCACATAGAATACAGTTTAAAATTCTATTGTTAACTTACAAAGCAGTAAACCATCTTGCTCAGCCTATATCATTGACATGCTGCATCCATCTCCCCTCAATGTTCCTAAGATCTGGGGATGCAGACCTTCTCTGCATTCCCAGGTAGAAGCTTCAGTCTATGACTGACCGAGTTTTTCCCCATGTAGCCTCCAAGCTATGGAACGCTCTGCTACGAGATATCAGGATCTCTGAGTCTGTGGATATTTAAAAAATGCGTCTTATAACCTACTAGCAGGAAGTACCCGGCTTTGCCCGGGGGAAAATATATTTCAAAACTTGTCTTCTCTTAAAAAACATATCAAATACAAATACTAAGCTATTGGGAAAGCCCGGCATTCCGTTTTGTTTTATTGTAGTACGGAGTTGACTGATGGCCTTAATCTTGGTTGTCTTGTGGTTGTTGTTGTTATTTTGACTTGCATCCCACTGGGATTTTTGCACACAGCGTTGGTGTACGGTGCTATTTCAGGAATATTTTGATATTTTTTTCCTGTATTTTCTGTTTGCACAGTCACATAATCACTTTAAGACGTTTTCTTGTTCATGTTTTTTGTTTGTTGCGGTTGCACCCGATTCAAGAGCCGAATGGCTCACAGGGCTATACCAAATAAATGAACTATGAACTATTTGTCCATCAACAAAATTATAAGAGGCTTGCAGAAGCCATGAATCAAAAAGTAATAGAAAGTGGGGGGTAAATAGTTGATTTAAAAGGTTTCCAAAAATTGCTGACCCCCCCTCCAAATATATTTTTTGTAGGCATATATACCTATACAACCTACATACAATCGTCAGTAGTATCTAGTGACTGTATAGTAGTATCTGGCTCTACAACGGTATCTACTGACTCTACAGTAGTATCTACTGACTGTCGTGGTATCTACTGACTAGTAGTTTCTACTAACTCTATAGTAGTACCTACTGACTCTACAGTAGTATCTACTCCGTCTACAGTACTATATACTGACTTTAGTAGTATCTACTGACTCGAGTAGTAACTGCACACATTGGGGTGGGGGGGGAGAAGTGGTCATCACACTCTTCAGGATTTACCTCGGTGTGTGTACTTGTGCAGCAGAAACTATGCTTGATATTTTTCTAAGGAGAACCTCCCTCCCGTCGCCGCTCACTGCCGCTCAGTGAGCTCGTCTGCATTGCTAGGTCAACCGCGAGTCCCATGCTTTTGCGCTGCGATCAGTGTAATAATCAATTGTTATAAAGTGTGATTTTATCAGTTTACATTTGAGCAAGGGCAAAAACAAATAGCGTGTTTTCATCCGAGGGCTTAGTGTGTTGTATCTGTGTACTCTGTTGAAATGTAAACCCAACAGTTTGTCAGTTAAAAGCGTTGCAATGATAGGCATGCACAGACAAACAGACAAAACATGACGTTTATAGGTAAGACTACCCGGTGTTGCCCAGGCGAAAGACACGCACACATCGACTTACACATACACAGACATCAACCCACACACATAGAAACACATCAAATTACACACACACATATGGACTCTCACACACATCGACTTACACACACATATATGGACTTACACAAATATAGATGCACACAAAGATCCCCCGTATAGCCTTAACAGACTGTCGGGGCAAATGCTATTAGCGAGCACCTATAAAGGCCGGAACGGTACACGAGGGGGTGGGTGGCCAGCGCCACGCCCGACCGCACACACACATGGAAACACACACATATGGACTAACACACACACACATGGACTCGCACACATCGACGTAGACACACACACATCGACTGATACACATAAGACTCACACACAAACACACATCGACTTACACACATCGACGCAGACACACACACCGACTCACACGCACACATGGACTTATTATTTTAAAATTTACTAACCTCATTTTTAAATATTAGTTGTCTACACACACCACGCACAAACATTGACTAACACACACACATCGACTGACACACACATTGTCGCAGCCACGCACATCGACTCGCATGCACACAAGGACATAGACACATTAATATTGTAATATTTAGCAACTTCATTTTGAAATATTAGTTGTCACACACAAACATTATTTTAATATTTCCAAACTTCTTTCAGAAATATTAGTTTTCTATATACACGAGTTTAGCAAAAGAAGCAAGAAAATAGCAATTAACATTGCCATGGTGAGGCCTAGTCCCGAGCAGAGCCCCCGGCCTCATCTAGATTACCCAGCCGACCGAGGTGGCACCTTGGCAGGCTGGGCCGCTACCCCTGTCTCCCCCCACCATCCCCCTGCCCGGGCGACAATAATACTATCTAAGCGCTATAATATTAGTATCTACCGAGCCTATAGTAGTAAGTGCACACATTGGGGTGGGGGGGGAGAGAAGAGGACATGACACTGTGAAGAATTTACCTCAGCGTTGTATGTTGCAATTTAAACGCGAATGAGAAATCCCCCCCTGCCACCGATGGTGCGGGTGCGTTGCTAGCGGCAACCCCTGGGCAGCTTTAGCGCTGCGCGAGGAAACAATTAAATAATGATACATTGCACTCAATTGTTTATTTAACTACATTAAAGTTGAAGGATGGGAAAACAGAATAGCGCTGGCTCACCTCGGGGCTTACGGCGTGGTACCTGGCTACTTTTTTAAAACGAAAACCCCACGGTTTGCGAGCCAAATCCTTCGCAAGTGTGCGTCCACAGATGGACGGACAGACAAAAATGACATTTATAGGTAAGACTTATATGCTTCCACTTATTAAACTTTTAGTAATTTAGTAAATTTATTTTTTAAATGTATTCCTATCATTGTTTTTATGCTGTGCGTGTCTGCTGCTGTGTTCTGTACAGAAGTTTGAGATCATTGATGAAAAGCGTGATATAAATGAAATTATTATGTATATACGAGTGTCTCTGCGGGTCTCTTCTCAGTGAGTATCCGCGTCTCACTCACCCATCGTACACGTGTGCCACTCCTCCCCTCATCTCTACGGTGAATCCGCAGTCCTCCGGGAACTCACTCACGTCGTAGTCCCCATATGGGTCCCCCCCTCCTCCAACCCCTCCACTCACCCCCGCCATCGCCGGGAACGGTGAGTGTGACGGGGGTCGGGGAGTCACCGGGGTCAGCCTCGGAAGGTTCTGGTGTCTATAGGAGCCCTGGTAAAGCTGTGAGCTGGCACCCGGAGAGGTGAGAGGCTGTGGGCTAGCAGCAGCACTCGCAGTATTCTCCGCTTTAACAGTAGTAGGAGGGATAGTCTCCAGGGTAGTAGCAATAGCAGGAGGGATAGTCTCTGGGCTAGTAGTAGTAGTAGCCTGGCTAGTAGCAGTAGCAACAGTCTTCAAACTAGTAGTAGTATCAGAAGGAAGGATATTATCTAGCCTAGTCTCTGGGCAAGCAGTAGTGGGATGGATATTCCTCGGGATAGTAGCAGTCGGAGGAGGGATAGTCTGTGGGCTCGTCCCCGGGGTGGCCGCGGTGGTGCTGTTGAGGAGGAGGGCCTGGGCCGTGGTTGGAAAGAAGCTGTGCATGGCGAGCATTGAGTATTTATATCGGAGACGAAGAGCACGGAGCAGAGAGGATGACACCTCCACCACATCATCACGTGGGACCTGGGAAACAAGAGAGCGGGAGAGAGCGGGTGAGTGACACGCACAGAGAAAGAGAGAAACAAGGAAAGAACAGAGAGGGGGAGAATAAGACACTCAGAATTTTATTTTTATTCTACAGAAATCCGATGAGCTATTAATCGATTTTTCACAGATGTTCAGTACGCACGCAGGGAGAAACACTGGAAGAAAAATTGGAAGAGGAAGAGAGACATGGCGGTAGAGAGTGGAAGTTTTAAATCGAAGGCCACATAACCAAACAGATATCAGAGCAAAACCAAGTGGATTACAAAGACAGACACGGGGAAGCGCATTTCCTAAAATGAACCTGTCTCTTAAAAGGCCATTGGTTTATCGAAAGGAGATACAGGACACACACACACAGACAGAGAGACAGGGCAACGCAGACATGGGAGACACATTGAGATACACAGAGAGTCACAGACTCGGGGATGTTAAATCATCATAAACAGGGAGACACATTGAGACACGGGCAGACACGGGGACACTGGGAAACACGGGGAGCTGCAGGAAAACAAAAAAACTACAGAGATACAGTAGATCATCGATTATCCCGTGGCTTCGGGGGGAAAAGGGGCACCGGATTTTCAAAAACGCCGGATAACTACATTATTTAAAATAGCTTATCTTTGCACATTCTTGTATGACATATATGTTTTTAGGTCTTGTGCATATGTGTTTCAGTGTTTGAATTTTTTTACGATGTTAAATCATCATAAATAAGCATACAAATACTCTTTGGTTCTTTCAGTAAAGTCACGTAGAAATAAAAAATAATAGAACACAATGTTTCGATTGCAACACAAGCAACCGTCATCAGGTGAGAACTGTATATAAATGCAAGCTCGGAGAGAGACATACAGAGAGAGAGACAAACACAGACACGGAGAGAGACACATACACAGAGAGAGAGAAAAACATAGAGCGAGACTAACACAGAGGAGAGACACATAGAGAGATACACACACAGAGAGAGACACACGCAATCTTTGGAAGAACGTAATCAACCAGGTAAAATGTTAACTGTTGTGTTAGCTGACTCTGTGTTGCATTGCATTACATTTCTAAGTTTACGAGGTATGATTTCTCAAGCTTCCAATTTCTCTCCTCCTGCCGTAACTTCAAATTTAACAATCTTTGGAAGAACGTAATCAACCAGGTCAAGTGTTAACTGTCGTGTGAGCCGACTCTGTGTTGCATTGCATTACATTTCTAAGTTTACGAGGTTTGATTTCTCAAGCTTCCAATTTCTCTCGCTGCCGCAGATCTCTTCCCCCCCTTGGCTCTACATGCCCCCTTGCTGCAGGTCCCATCCCCCCTTGTCTCTCATTGACATGCTAATTTATCTGCCTCACCCCCCCCCCCTTCTCTCTCTATGTATAATACCTCGGCACAGAGGCGTTGTTTCTCTGTGTGTGCCTCTATCTGCATGTGTCTCTCTGTCTCTCTCTCTGGTTGTCTCCCTCTATGTTTGTCTCTCTGTGTGTGTCTCTCTCTGTGTTTGTCTATCTCTCTGTGTTTGTCTATCTCTCTGTGTCTCTCTCTGTGTGTGTATCTCTCTATGTGTCTCTCCTCTGTGTTAAGTCTCTCTCTCTGTATGTGTCTCTCTCCGTGTCTGTGTTTGTCTCTCTCTCTGTATATGTGTCTCTCTCCGAGCTTGCATTTATATACAGTTCTCACCTGATGACGGTTGCTTGTGTTGCAATCAAAACGTCGTGTTCTATTATTTATTTTAATTTTATTTCTACGTGACTTTACCGAAAGAACCAAAGAGTAATTCCTGCAGTCACGAAAGCTTCAAATCAAGATTAAGCATACAAATAGACAACAATACTGTAAGAAGTTACTGTATTTACTATACCGTACTTATTCTTTGGGTCTTTCGGTATAGCCACGTAGATAGAACAAATATCTACCACTCCAATGTCCACGACTCTGCATGGGGTGATGTATGTACGCTCTTGTTTCAACAAATTGTGTTGGACGATTGCTGGACTGATGCAGCCTTTAGACCGGTGCTCTGGCGAACGCCGAATTACACAACGCACTTTCGCGTTGTGTAATGTATATAGTGCAGTATTTTCATTAAGTTGTATGTAGTTTATAATGTACTATATATGTGACACTAAATCAAGCGCAAAGACTTTTTTGTCACGCAAATGGTGCCGATTGCCAGACTGGTACAGCCTTTGGAGCGGTTTTTGCCGGATCGGCCTGGGACCGCCAGATGTTGGAAGCCGGATAATCGCGCGTCGGATAATCGACGATCAACTGTACACAGGTAAACAAAGGGATACTCACCCCACAAGCGTCCTCCCCGGTGATCAGGAGTCTCTGAAACTCGAGTTCCAGATCCGAGTCCGAGTGTCCCTGAGCCCCTGAGTCACTCTCCTCAGCCTCCCTCACATAGTCCCTGAGAGAGGAGAGAAGAGAGAGAAGTGAGTGAAGGGAGAGAATCATCACACATGCACAAAAAGACAAAGATCCCCTGCATAGCCTTAACAGACTATTGGGGCAAGTGCTGTTAGCGAGCACCTATGAAGGCTGGCACGGCACACGAAGGGGGTGGGTTGCCAGTACCACGCATGACCGCCTTTGTCTCCCCAGTGGCGAAGTTTACTCAAAGCACAAGGTACTGATTTGAGGCCGAGTCGACCTAGAAGAGGTCCGGGACCAGTTCAGATAATCATCACTGGTGTTGGCCATGAGCGGGAATGGAACTCGGGTCGTTGGGTTCTTAGCGCAGTGCGCCAACCACTACACTACCGCTCTCCACACTCACACATGTGGACAAAGGGGGGCGTGAGAGGACGAGAGCGATAAGGGCAAATAAGACACACACAAGGAGGCGAGAGGGGTGAGCAGATGAGCGAGTGGTGAGGGAGTGTTGAGTGGGTGGGCAAGTGGTGAGGGAGTGTTGAGTGGGTGAGTAGATTGGTGTGTGAAACTTCTCGGGCACAGTTATGCTCTGCCTTCTCGATGCTTGTGAAAAGTGGTGCCCTTTAAAATAACATCTGTGCAGGTTCTAAACATTTAGGATGATCGATCCTGGGTGTAGACTGGATTGTGTTAGCTCACAGATCCTTAAAATATCTGGACACAGTCCTATTAGTGAGCTGCTCCGGCAGGCAAAGCTGCATCGGCTGGGCCATGGAGCCTGCATGCCCAGCCACCAAATGCTAGATAGTAGGTGCTAAACGGGCGTGGCTTTGGTCAAGAGATGGACTAATACGGTACATGAGGATATGGAGCTGAGTGGAGTTGCCGTCAAGATTGGCCTCTGTGCAGGCTCGTGAAGGATGCTGCTGGGCATTTGGAGGCAGTCACCCTCCAGCAACAACAGAGGGAGAAGTGATGCTCACAACAACGAGCGGAGCGCCGGGTATATAGAACACAAGTTGGAACAGTAGGGGGCACAGTCTTCTGCCAGTCATCTCATTCAATCAACTCATGGCACCTGGGTTTGTCCTGTGACCTGTCAGCAAGCCTTATTACAGTTCGGCCTCAAGGTGCACCTAGCCTGCTACAAACTCTGTGATGCCGTCACTGCTACTGTGGTGAATGAAGTTTATTAATGATGTTGTTGGGTGGATGAGTGAGTCTCACTCTAAATCAGCTGTGCTGTCAATTTTCATAAAATCTTGTTTGGCACGCACCAAAATATCTGGTTGTAATCTACATACACAGACAAAAAGCAAAAATCGTAATCAAAAGTCATAGATTGTCGTCAGAAATCGGTTTTATCTTAAATCAGATGTAATCAGATTGTCAACAGAAATCAGTGATTGTAATCAGTGACTATCATCAGAAATCAGCGATTTTAATCAGTAGTTTATATATTGTGTTATATATTGATTATACATATTGCTTGTAATCTGTCTCTCCATTGTATGTGTAAATGTAATCTGTTCTGAAGTTGCTTTAATATGCAATCTGCTGTAGTAATCGGTAATCAGGTGATGTCACGATGAATGTCTGTGGTGTAATCTATCATCGCCAAGCAGTGATCACTATCTGGTGTAAATTTATTCATAATCACGTGATGTCGTGAGTAATCTGTCTCTGGAGCTGTTGTCTCTTTTCCTCGAGTCTCTCGATCGGCGTCTCCTCTGGAAACTCATACGGAGACACAGGGACAACCCTGTCTCCCACTGTCCGAGAGAAGAGCTCCTGAGAGACACACAGACAGAGCAGGAGGGAGACACAGGGTTAGAGACACGGGGAAACACAGTGAGAGGGAGATATGGGATGGTGGGTTTTTTATTTTGTTTGCGAGGGTAACAAACATTCAGCCTCAAGCTGATTTAAAATAATGACCCACAGAGGATCTTGGTGAAAATAAAAGTAGTTGCAGCACAAAAAGAATCAAATTGCTAACACTGAGAAAAATACATTCGAGGAAAACAACATTCACATAATGCACCATTCCAAGTGACTGGCAGGTAACATCAAATCACGCGCAGTTTGCTCACATGTGCAATAAAAGGGATATCTTAAATAAATGAATTTAAAAAGTACAGAGGAGAGATGTAGGCCAAAACCACCTAGTGCTGATGCTGCTGGTGATAATGCTGGTGATGCTACTGCCGCCGATGACGTTGCTGATTATGCTGGTGATGATATTGATGGTACTGTTCCTAATTATGTTGCCGAGGATGCCGATGATGTTGCTGACAATACCTCAGCGATCTTGTTAATTTCATTGTCCATAGCTGTTGGAACGTGTTTAGGAAACCTATTCGGGGAAAATTCAAAATCTACACGCACACGGAGGATGATAGAGAGGGAGGGAGAGAGGGGAGACACAGAGGAGACACATGGGGAGAGAGACATATGGGGAGAGATATGAGAAGCGAGAAACCAAGAGACGGGGAGAGAAGTGACAATGGGAGACAGACATGGTGAGCGAGGAACGGAGGGAGAGGGACACATGGGGAGAGAGACACACGGGGAGACATGAGAAGCGAGAGAAAAAGAGAGAAAAGGGGAGAGAGACACGGTGAGAGAGAGACACGGTGAGACAGAGACGGAGGAGAGGGAGGTACACATGGGGAGAGAGATGTACGGGGAGAGAGGCAACGGGAGAGATGGAGAATACACGATTAATTATTTAACACGCACATATATACGCATATATAGCCGTACACACCATCACTACCATCATCACCATCATTACTATCATCATCACCACCACCGACAACCACAACATAAATATCACCAAAACAATATAAATAACATTCACAACCACATCACGAACCCCATCACCAACACCGTCTCTTGAAACGAACCTTATGATTTGGGCAAATCCATTTTCATTCAGAGAAAGGGCGATAATGGCCGAAACCAAAGGACAAGCAACCATAGGGGGGAAATTGCAAAAAACCAATGCACGACCACTTACTTACATAATTATCATGTTTGCGGAATTATGTAATCCATGTCTTGCACACACGTCTGTCTCCACAAAGTTTATTACGCAATCTACCAGCCGCACGGCTTTCTGAAAGTAAATTTGTTTATTGTATGCGGAAACACGGATATGTGAAGGAGACGTGCTGTTTGCCTGTTTGTTTTGTTATTTATATTCTCTACAATGACACTGATGATTTTGAGTCAATGTTTGCAGGGGTCAGTGTTAAAATATGGACGAATCCATTCACTCAATAAAAGAGGGGGGAATTATATCTGGATGATCAAATTGAATCAAATGTGGACGAAATTGAAATATGCGTAGTCTCAGTGGGCATCCATCAACATGTGTTGATATATTATTAACCCTGAAGCATAAGACAGCCCCGTCTCTGTGAGCCCCAATGATAAACACTGAACCCCATGGGGATCTTTAGTCTAGCTCTGCGAGCCTCAATGGTTTGACACTGAACCACATGGGAGCCTTAGTCTGGCTCTAAAATCCACCAACAATTACACATTTCAAAGTGGACAAGCGACAATCTTAATTTCCTAGCCGATCGGAGGCGGCACCGCGTCGCGGGCTTCCAAGGCCCCAGGGCGGCTCCCCCGCGCCGGCCCCGCGGTGTTGAGGCGCGGTCGCTTTTGTTTTACTGGCGGACCAAGGTCCAATTGATCTCGCCGGTGGTCACACACGCCAATAAAACCATTATTTTTAGCCACCAAAATTAAAGTTTATTTTCACCTCAAAAGAATACTATTTGTAAAAAAAACACCCTTGTAAAATATTAAATTATTTCTGTAAAAAAATACGTCTTACAAATGTTGCAGATTTTTTTTCCTCTGGGCTAAGCCCCTAATAGCGGGCACGGTTGGCTACGTACGGTGCGAAAGAAGTTCAACATACTGGACATACAGTACACAAGTCTCGTTCATATTTGATCAGCTTCACGAGATCGATTGCGATTCCCCGCTCAGACGGGCAGAGACAGACAAGTTGACAAAGATCCCACGTATAGCGTAAAGAGACTTTGTTGGGGCAAGTTCTGTTAGCGAGCACCTATTAAGGCCGGCACGGCATAAAAGGGGGTGGGTGGCCAGAACCACGCCCGGCCGCCTTTGAATCCCTAGTGGCGATGTTTACTGCACACCGCGCCAGGTTCTCACTTGAGGACAAGTCACTGGTGTTGGTCGTGAGCGGGAATCAAAATCGGGTCGCAGATTCGCAACGCAGCGCGCTAACCGCTACACTACCGCTCCCCACTTTCACACTCAAACAAAGACCCCCCCCCCCCCCGTATAGCCTTAACAGACTGTTGGGGGCAAGTTATATTAGCGAGCACTCATGAAGGCCTTTGTCTCCCCAGTCGCGATGTTCACACACCGTACCAGGAACCCATTCAAGCCCCAGTCGACCCAGCGGAGGCCCAGAACCGGTCCAGACACAGACACGAATAGACACACTCACACACAGACAACAAAATACACACCGACAGCAACAGATACAAAGACAGATACATGAAGATATGCGACATGTATGTCTATATCATTATTTATATAGCTGCTTAGATGTGTATAACAATGCGTATATATGCGTCTCTATTACGCATGTCCCAATGTATGTCTCTGTCTCTATGTATATCTCCGAGTATGTCTCTAACGTCAAAGTTACAATTCCTGTCTTCAACAGCGGAGTCTTTATCCGAGCTATGTTATTTAATTGTAGAAGCGGTCACAACTTGTGCATTGCTCCGTCTAAATTTACTTCATCTCTGTGGCGTCTGTATCCGAGTTTACGTGCAGGGACCGCGAGTCGATGCTTACACAACTTAAAACATAGACACAGGCCACCGTTTATGAACTTTTACCGCTTCAAAAATAACTTTTAACAAAACTTCGCTCATCGATGGTTAAGTTGTTCGTCAGTGTTGTTCATCGATGCTGCTATTGCTCATATAAGCTCACCCAGATCGTCACCTCCAAGCGCCATTTCGCTTTCTTTATTGTTAAACAAGAATCTTAAAAATGTAATCGATTAATTCGATTCGTCATCGAATAGTCATGAATATTCACCATCGCCGCTACGGGACCCTGGTGTTTGATGAAAAGGATTGGAATCGATTCCATTTATAGAACGAATCGTATCGCCATGTTAAGCGATGTGAATCGATACATGGCTAATACGGTACCTTTAGTGCAATCGATTCAGATCGCTGAATCGATTCCACAATGCAACTCACTTGGAATCTGTCGTCGTGGAGTAATCGATGCGTGTTATTTCTTGCAATTGGAATAGACTCTTACCATTGTAATCGATCAAAATTGAAAATCAGTATGGTGAAGCTGTTGAAATAGATTGGGATGAATGGATTGTAGCGCCTGTTATATGGATCTGTTAAGATAATCAATTTCCCATGTAATTATGTAGTTAAATTACCGGATTAACAATAAAAAAAATCTGCAGCTGCGGTATTGGTGGTGCACAAGTACAGCACCACCACTCGAACCTGAGAATAAAGTATAGAATAGTCGATGTTTCGGACGATGAATCTTATTCATGGTCCATACATGAACGTCGCCTGTTAAATATTTCCTTTGAAGGCCGTGGTGTCGTTTTGAACGTGTCTGATGAAAAGATCGATCCCTGCTGTACGGCGCGAAAGAAGGTCAGCATGCATCAATCATCAGCGTCGTAGGCCTGTCTCGAGAGAATTCTTTTGCGCCTCACGAGGTCAGCTGTAGGTTTTGCAGCGCCTAGAATGACTTAGTAGGCCAATCCTTGAGTGACAATCCTTGCTTTGTCACTGTTACATTGCTTTTATAGCTTTATTTTGGTGTTTTCAAAAACGTTTTGTTTGTTGTAGTACACGACCGTGGATAATAAATAATCACGGTAAATCCAAAAATTAATTTGCCGTGGATCTCCAAGCCAAAAACGAACGATCGATCGCTTGTGTTGTGATCGAACCGTCGTAGTTTTATTTTATTTTTTATTAATTTGAACCTATCGATGTGACTTTACCGAAAGACCCAAAGAATATGAATTCCTGCAGTCACGAAATCTTTAAGTCAAGAGTGTGTATTCTGTTGTGTTTTAATGGCGAGATGTTAACTACCTCGCTAGGTCTACGAGGTCGTGAATTCGATCCCGACCCTGACGCCTGTTCTCCCCGTGGTCGCGTGGATTTTCTCCGGGTCCTCCAGTTTCCCCCTCCACATTTAGAATCAATAACATGCGTTTAGAATATTTGGCTGTTATAAATTTCCACATGATAAACCACTTTTTTGCACTATGTAGCACCATCTCAGTGTGACCCAGAAGGCCATTGTTTGCTATCGTCCGTCTGCCTTTCAAGCCCGTTCACTTTTCTTAATGGTTTGGATGTTTTTTTTTACCTGCATATATATCCTATAAACAAACCACGCGTGCCTTGTTCTGTCTCATGGAGATGTAGTGGGCCAGTAATTGTGAGAGTTGGCACTCGCCACTAAGATAATGGAAGCTCAGGGAGCGAGAGGGGCTTGGCACACCAACTCAATTGTTTCTAAAGAGGAGTCTGCGCTGACGACTTCTAAATGGGATGCTAGGAGAAAAAAAAGAGACGGGCAGCGGCCTCAGCTTCAACACCCGATCTGTGGTGTAAGCAATGAAGCTTAAACTAAACATCCATAATACAGTTTTTTTGGGTTAGATCGCGTAAATATATAAATGTGTCATTAAACCCTGCTCAAGGGACGTAAGACACCTTTGTGGTATTGGCAGTCTGATGGCGTGGCCTGGCCCGATCTTCAGAAGATCGGCGTCAAGCTGTTCACGATGGCGACGTTCCTCGGCTTCATGCACAGCGAGCTCCGGAACAGCTTGGCGCTCAGTTCGGTGGAGGAGTTGGTCTACATTTCGATTTAAGGCTTTCGTGACTGCGGGGATTCATCTTCTTTGGTTCTTTCGGTGAAGTCACCTGGATTGAGGGTGGAATGATAAATTGATAAAATAAAATAGCAATGGTGTTCTCACGACGTTTCGGCCGCAACACGGGCGGCCTTCGTCGGGTGGGGGAGCGGGGCTGTCTGGAGGACAGCGCTGGAGTGGAGGGGCCGCGCTCAGATCACGATCTTAAAGGTCGTGATCTGAGCGTCGTGATCTCAGCTCAGATCACGACCTTAAAGGTCGCTCAGATCACGACCTTAAAGGTCGTGATCGTCGTGATCTGAGCGTGGCTTTTTCGCTCCGGCGCTGTCCTCCAGACGGTCTCGTCCCTTCACCTGATGGGGGCCGCTTGTGTTGTGGCCGAAACGTCGTGAGAATATTATTGTGTTATTTTATTTTATCAATTTATTATTTTATTATCATTCTACGTGACTTTACCGAAAGAACCAAAGAAGATGAATCATTGCAGTCACGAAAGCTTTAAATCGAAATTCAATTAGTAAGGTTTCATCTTCTTTGGTTCTTTCGGTAAAGTCACGTAGAATGAGAATAAAATAATAAATTGATACGCTGTCCTCCTGACAGTCTCGTCCCCTTCACCTGATGAAGGCCGCTTGTGTTGTGGCCGAAACGTCGTGAGAATATTATTGTGTTATTTTATTTTATCAATTTATTATTTTATTCTCATTCTACGTGACTTTACCGAAAGAACCAAAGAAGATTAATCCTTGCAGTCACGAAAGCTTTAAATCGAAATTTAGTAAGGTTTGTCACGTAAACAGAACATGCCAATTCGTTACTAGTACAGCACACCGGTGTGTTGGAGAGCCAAGCCACAATATTTAGAAATCTGAGTATGACGTTTCACCAGTAATTATAACTAGCTTCATCAGACGACAGCCAGATTTGAGACGTCCACTTGTTTCGAGGCGTAGATGTGATGACAACACTTGTGCGCTCTTGTTGCATGAAGTCGGGGGCGGGATAAATATATAATAAAAGGGAAATTTGTGACTATGTGTGTCTGTTCAAAATGTTTAGCATACTTCCCAACATGCAACAAACTTGAAATTTGGCATGTGGGTAGCTTCCAGACTGTACACAATACAAAACGTATAAAAATAGACTTTTGTATTTTGGGGGGGGGGGGCGCAATAATGGGCAAGTGATCGGTGACGTCACATCTGTGATGTCATCGCATTACGCAGTGTGCCTGCTGAGGTCACGCATCCCCCCCACCCTAACCCTCCGCGTAGGCCGTGTATCCCGCACAAATGCTGTCTCGATTTTCTAAGTCAATGCGACTATTTTCAGCTCGCACTTAAATATGAAGCACAAAATACATGTTTGTGTGAAGCGGCAAAAACTCTTGAACGCTGACCTCTGACGTCATGAAATTTGCACACGTCATTCCCTTCCCGAGTTGCCTGGTTAAGGTTGAATTCCCTTGAGTGAAAAACATCCGATTTAGTAAAATTGATTTGTTTCGGCTTTTTTCTTTCTTGCAAGCATCAATTTTTTTCACTGTTTTTCAGTGAAATATAAGGGAATATGAAATTAATCCTGGACAAGAATCCAAGTCCCGGGCGAAGCTGGATAGTAAAGCTAGTGAATGCATATAAATGACTGTAGGTATCCATTGCCGTTAGTTTTTTCATATGGTAAACAATGGACATTATGCATGTGCATTATGCGAAGTACCTGACCAACTTCTCCACAAATCTGGCTATCGCCTGATGAAGCTAGTTGTAATTACTGGCGAAACGTCGTAATCAGATTGTAAATGTTGTGGCTTGGCTCTCTAACACACCGGTGTGCTGTACTAGTGTAGAAACAGTGCGGGTGCAGGGACAGTGTGTGGCGGAGTGGTGACGGGTAACTACAGAAGGGAACTATCTGGCAAGTTCGGGAAAGTCCGAGGTAATTTAAGAAAGAGGGAGTGACCGGGGGCAGAGTGAGGGCCACGCCGGCAATAAAAAGGGTGAGAGGCGAGGTTCAGGGCCGCTGTGGGATTGGGGTCGACTGTCTTCACACCATCGCTGTCTTCGGGCCGTTGCTTTCTTAACATCGTCGTTGTTTTCACGTCATCCCTACTTGCTTGCCATCCCTAGCCCAAGTTATCGTGCGTTATCCTTGGCCCAAGCGATCTGTGCGTTATCCCTGTCCAAGTCAAGTTACCTGAGTGGAGCGTCCTAAATAATAAATAAAGAAATCTCTACATACTCTTTGGTTCTTTCGGTAAAGTCACGTAGGTAGAAAATAATAGATCACAACGTTTCGATTGCAACACAAGCAACCGTCATCAAGTGATATCAACACAGCAGGGGAACTGCTGACGAAGGAGAAAGAGCTACTGCAACAAGAGGTTATATAAGGTAGGAGACAAGCTGCTGATGCAGGCTGCTTCTAAAGGGTAGAAATGGGCATAGCCCAAGAGTTATAAACGACTGCTGAGCTGATCCCCCCCTTGCAGCCCCTTCCTCCTCCGCCTCCGGAGGAGGAAGGGGGCTGCAGGCCAGCAGCCGCACGGTCGTCGTCAGCCACCTTCCACGCGGCGGAGCCTGTACGATCTCTGGCCGCCACCTTCTACGCGGCGGAGCCCGTGCGATCGATGGCCGCCATTTCTCCCGTGGGGGAGGGGGTGCGATCGACAGCCGCCATTTCGCCACTGACCCAGTTGGCTGCGGCGTTGACTGCACTCCCGACGGCGCACGCAGGAGCAACGGGCCGACCGAGAAGGCTGCCTCCCATAAGGGAGTTCATGGCAGCGGGAGGCGATTGGGCCGCCTTCATCCGTCAGCTCAAGGCGGCTTTCTCTTCCATCGCGTGGATGGAAAAGGAGGCTCTGTGGCCCTTGCCGACGGCCCTCGATGACGATGCTCTTGCAGCATTTTGGGCCATTCTTCGACAGGCGTACGGATTCTCCTTCCAACGCGCGGAGGAAGTTCCTGCAACGGAGGCGAGGGTAGGCCGAGACGCCCCCCACTTACCGCAGCGCACTGATAGTGCTTGGGCAGGCGGCGTACCCGCGCATGGATCAAGCAACAATAGACTCTCTGACGATGGAAAAGTTGTTGGTGCTGGCACAAGAGATAGGGATCGTGCTGCCCGCCATCGAGGAAGAGACAGACATCCATGTGGGTGCCCAGATTCCTGCAGGCCCACGAGAATATGAACAGATGGACCCAGGTGGCAGGGTGGTCAGGTGAGCCCGTGTCAGGCAACACGTTGACCGCCCGAGAAACGAGGAGTGCCCCCAAGGCCGGCAGGGAAGGAGGATCCGGAGCTGGGGAGGGAGATGGCGGCGGCGCAGGGGTGGCCGCGACAGCAAGGGGACACCTCGGGAATCCCGAGGGGAGCGGCGGCCTATCCGCCACACAGACCTTCCATCTCCTGATTCCGGTGCAGACGGTCGGGACATATCGTGCGGAGATGCCGGGATGACACCCGCCCATCGACGACATCACCAACATCCCCTATCCTGCCGACGACCACTCCTCAGCCCCAACAGGCAAGTCGCAACACCAGACACTCGGCCCGTACCACCACTACCTCATTTGGTCCGGCATTCTCACCTTCCTTCCCCGGTTGGGGCGCGCGAACAGCGAGTTCATACCACAGATGGGTGGCCAAATTCCAGCACTCGGTGGAGGAAATTGGCGCGCCGAGTGATAGCAGCCGCAGCTGGTTCGTCGGCAAAAGGTTGATTCTATCCAGGGAATAGAGGTACGTGTCTTGATTGACAGAGGGGCCTCAGCTACTATCATCTTAGACGTTATTTATAATCTGTTGCCCTTAAGGAATCATTGTGTTATGCCGGTGGAGAATGCATGTGTTGCGGCAAATGGGGGAAGCATGGGCATTGTGGAGCGGATAGAGGAATGCGTGAGAATAGGGGAGATTGAGAGATTGAGATGTCGGGGCCTGTTTTGATTTCAAAGACGCTGGCGGTGCCTTTCCTCTTAGGGACAGACTTTTTGAGCAGGATACCCTTGAAAATTTTGACGGATCAGGGTTGTATCGAGATGCCATCAGGACAACAGGTGTTCTTTTTGGATTCTCCGTACAAGTACACCGTGGTGAAGGGGAGGGAATCTATACAGATTCCACCAGACACACAAATGTTAGTCCCTTTGCGCTACCACAAATGCCTCCAGTTGGCTGACCCCGAGGCGGGAGTCCTCCTTACCCCATCTAACACAGCGACCCATGGCCTGGCATTGGTGGGAGCGCAGACAATCCTTTGGGGAATCAGGAACCTTTTTTACAGGTCCTGAATGTAGGTCTGGGAATGGCTTTGGTGCAGGCGGGTAGAGTGGTAGCTCACGCGACAGCGGCAAACTGTGAGGCTGTTGACTCCGAGGCGGGGGAGGTCATAGGCGCGTGCAACAGCGAGCGGAGTCAGATGGGACATGGGCAGATACATTGTGTGAAGAAAACCCAAATTGGTCCCATGCGCAACGGCAAGAACTACGGTTGTTGCTTAGAGAGTTTTCCGACGTGTTTAGTCAGGGCAAATTTTATATTTGGCGAACTTCCCTGCTGCAACACCACATTGATATGGGCGATGCAGCTCCTATTCACGAGAACTCATATTGATTGAGTCTTTTAGAAAAGGAGCACGTACACCAGGCAGTGGGGAAAATGTTGTAGGCGAATATCATTTCGCCGTCAACCAGCCCTTGGGGAGCCCCTGTGGTGTTGGTTAAAACGTAGGATGGCAGCTTACAGTTTTGCATCGACTTCCATAAACTGAACAAAGTCTCGGTACCAGAAGCTTACCCGCTGCTACGTATGGACGATTCCCTGGACGCGTTGTCGGGCGCTCGGGTGCTCGGTTTTTCTTTACATTGGACCTATTGTCATGATTTTGGCAACTTCCCTTAGATGAGTCATCCAGGCTGAAAACGGTATTCCGAACGCCCCAGGGACTATTTCAGTTTCACTGTCTCCCGATGGGATTGCATTCAGCTTCGGCCACTTTCCAATGACTCATGGAGTTAGCGCTGGCAGGGCTGCAGTGAGATTCCTGCCTCATTTACTTAGATGACATCATTGTGTTGGGCCACACATTCGAAGAGCATTTGCAGAGGTTGTGGACAGCACTCTCCAGCGTACGGTCGGCAAATCTGAAATTAAAACCTGCCAAGTGCTATTTGTTACAGACTTCGGTGCGATATTTGGGCCATATTGGTAGTGCTAATGGGATAGCGACGGATCCGGACAAGACATCGTGCATACACGATTAGCCAACCTCCAAGTCGGTGGGTAAAGTGCGCAGTTTTGTCGGGTTTTTTTGTCGTATTACCGGAGGTTTGTTCCACAGTTTGTGACTGTTGCAAAACCTTACATGCTCTGACGGGTAAAAATCGTGCCTCCAGATTTTTCCCTGTCGTTCATACTGGACACGGATGCTAGTGACATGGGCATAGGGGCTGTCCTGTCCCAGGTGAAGAACGAGGTAGAGAGGGTGATCGCATACGGAAGTCGCATCCTGTCAACCGCTGAGCAGTGGTACTGTGTCACCCGCAGGGAACTGTTGGCCATGGTGTACTTCATCCAACAGTACAGGCCTTATCTTTATGGCAGAGACTTTGTAGTCCACACGAACCACGCGGCCCTCCAGTACTCTCTAATAGTGGACCAGTATTCCAGCCAGCTCTCACGCTGGTTGGAAATACTCCAGGAAGTATTCCTTCCAAGTGGTTTACTGCAGGGGTGCGAGGCACTGTAATGCCGATGCATGATCTCACTTGCCGCTGAACAGACGCTGCGCATGCTGGTCGGGCGCGGGCCAGTGTAAACAGCCGTAGGCCGTAGGCTGTTTACACTGGGGGTCGTAGCAGCCTTGAGTGACCCACCACCAGCCATAGCAGTTGCACATAGGGATGACACATTTGGCCTCACATATGCTGAATGGGGCAAGCTACAGATGGAGGATGTCTCCCTGTTGAACTTACGGCGCCACGCAGAAACTGACCACAAGAACCCCGGGCCTAAGGGAGTCTCATCCTTCAGGAAGGTCTGCTGATGAGGTGGCAGGAGGTTTCGCGACGGTTGTGTATTGTGGTCCCCACCTCCCTGCGAGGCAGATTAACGCAGGCAGTGCATGCAGAGAAGTTTATGCACCTCAGGCATCGGAAAACTTTGTTAACCGTGCAGCGAGTCTTTTATTGGCTAGGAATGTCGAACAATGTCTTCCATTTGATCAAAGGTTGCACTGATTGCGCACGCCGCAAGCCGCCATCGCAAAAATCTCAACCCCCGTTACAGTCCATCACGGTGTCCAGCATTAACAAACTGGTTGCGCTAGACATCCTGGGACCCTTCCCAACTACACAAAAAGGGAATACATTTCTCTTAGTTGGGGTTGAGTATTTTTCCCAGTGGTAAATGGCCTGGCCATTGTCCAACCACCCATCTGTATCCATAGCCAGTGCATTTTTGCATGGCTATGTGATAGATAAGGGGGCCCCTGAGCAGCTTATCATGGACCAAGGCCAATATTTCTCGTCCAAGCTGCTGCATGAACTGTGCGATGTGCTGGGCACAAAAAAGATTCGAACATCGCCATACCATTCCCAAACGGATGGTGTGGTGGAACGCCTGCACAGAACCCTGACATCGATGCTCTGTCAGGCAGATAATGAGGCACAAACGGATTGGGATTTAGACGTTCCGGGAGTCTTGGCTACATACAGGATGCCCCCACACACCTCTATGGGATTCTCCCTGTTTTTTGTCATGTACGGGAGCGAAAACGAACCCCCTATTGAGGCACAATTGGGTATGGCCTCGGGGAAGAAGAAAGCAGCCATACCCGTTCCCTTGCAGGTCACGCTGCGTCGTGTCTCTGAAGCTCATGAGGCGGCCATAGAAAACACTGCTAAGACGTAAGCCGCTAACGAAAAGAACGCAGGGTGGCGCGAGCACGTGCTTAAATGGGCAATCGGGGACAGGGTCTGGTTATACTGCCCTCAGGTGCCACTGGGTACGTCCCCCAAATTACATCGGCCATGGCAGGGTCCCGACGAGGTGGTGGAAGTCAGGAGGCCTCAGTGTGTGCGAATTCAGGCGGGACGCCCCGCCGCCGTTGGTTCATTCACCTGTCGTGCCTGAAACCATATGTTCAGCTTTCTGCTGACAGCTCACCCCCAAGCCCTGTGCGGGCGATATCTGGTGTGTCTGATGAGCCGGGGAAATCGGCCAAGGAAATTGTGCCTCAGAAAAAATGCGTTGTGCCGCCCACAGTTTCCAAGCCCCTGAAGCCCGGGGAACCGCAAGAAGCTACGACGTGCAATGGACCGCTGGCTGAAGCCCGGCCTCCGCAGAGTCCAGGGATGAGCCTACCCCTTCAAGGCTTTTGTGCAAGCCCCCGTTGCCCGGAGAGGCACAGAAATCCATCTAGAGCGATGGACCGGCATCAAGGACCCGGTCTAAGTGCCTACGCTTCCGCTAAGGGATCTCCCATTGTCATGGCGGGATGTTTTTTTCTACATTCCAGATTTTTCACCCTAATGTGCGTCGGTCATCGTGTTGTCTATTTATGCATTTCGTCTGCCCTAATGTTCGTCGGTTGTCGGGTTGTTTATTATGCAGTTTGTCTGCCCAAATGTTCGTCGGTTTGTTTATCATGCAGTTCGTTTGCCCTCAAGGTTTGTCGGTCGTCGGGTCGGTTATTTATGCTGTTCGCCTGTCCTAAATGTTCCGTGGACGTTGGTTTAATTATTATTTTTTGCTGGTGTGGTTCTTCGGGCCTGACGCGGGACACTCTCATTATGACCCGAGATAGCTGTTTTTTTTAGAAGAGGGGGGTGATTTAGAGACATTGCGGGGAGAAAGACAGTGTGTGTGTGGAGACAGTGCGGGTGCAGGTACAGTGCGTGGCTGAGTACTCACGAGGGGTAACTACAGGAGGGAACTATTTGGGAAGTTCGGGAAAGTGCGATATAATTTGAGAAAGAGGGCGTGGCCGGGGCGGAGTGAGGGCCATGCCAGCAATAAGAAGGGGTGAGAGGCGAGGTTCGGGGCTGCTGTGGGATCGGGGTCGACTGCCTTCACGCCGTCGCTATCTTTACACCATCACTGTCTTCCGGCCGTCGTTGTCTTCACGCCGTCGCTGTCTTCGTGTCGTCGCTACTTGCATGCCATCCCTGGCCCAAGTCATCTGTGCATTATCCTTGGCCCAAGCGATCTGTGTGTTATCCCTGTCCAAGTTAAGTTACCTGCGTGGAGCGTCCTAAATAATAAATAAACCTCAGTTCACAGTTCAAGTTGCCCGAGCGTCACTACACTAGTAACGAATTGGCATAATCTGTTTAATGACAAACCTTACTAATTGGCTGTCGGGTGGTGGCGGGTATAACAATACATATTTACGCGATGTAACCCAAAAAAACCTGTATTATGGATGATATTGGTTGCGAAAGCCTACATGTTAAATTAAACTAAACAATTTTTATTTTACCAGGTAAGGTCCACTGAAATAAACCTCAGTTCACAGTTCAAGTTGTCCGAGCGTCACTACACTAGTAACGAATTGGCATATTCTGTTTAATGACAAACCTTACTAATTGGCTGTCGGGTGGTGGCGGGTATAACAACACATATTTACGCGATGTAACCCAAAAAAACCTGTATTATGGATGATATTGGTTGCGAAAGCCTACATGTTAAATTAAACTAAACAATTTTTATTTTACCAGGTAAGGTCCACTGAGCTATACAGCTCTTTTTCAGAAGCGACCTGTCCACAAATTATAGCTCAACGAAGTGACTTATCAAGTGTAAATTTATAGGAGCTAAATACTCTAAACGCATGTTGATTCAACCAGGGGGAGAACGTGCAAAATCTAAATATACAGGAGTCAGGGTCGGGGTCGAACCCATGCCCTCCTGCATACCAGGTGAGGTAGTTAACATTTCGCCGATTGTAAAACTTGGCGATTTACAATAGGCATAGACCCTTGCCCTCCATGGCCCAACTCCCTCCCTAGAAGACCCGAAGTCTGCTCGTTTTGCCACCATTCCCAGATCACCGAGTTAGTCTGACCCCAAGTCTGCCGACGACTACGGTCGGAAGGACCTCCCTCTCTAGCGGGCTCCATTCTGCCCTTCACGCCGCTGAGCCCGGACTATCTCGTCGCTCGCGTTATGGCGCCTTCACTCAGAAACCACAGCCCTGTAATTTTGGCGGTGAAATAGTAGCCTTCAGGCCCACCCACGACAGGGCCCACCTATGACACCTGGCTCACCCATGACAGGGCCCACCACAGGTTGGTTGCCGCGAGTGGGATGGAATTGGGGGGCTTGACGGTCATTGGCGCTTTTAGAGGTGAGGCAGTCACCGGCACGCAGGTGCAGCTCGGCCCGTCACCATTCTCACCGCTGTGAGCCCGAACAGTGCGTCACCTGCACGATGTCGCCCTACCCAAACCCGCCCTGCTTAACAGTTCATTCGTGTGACAAGTTTGAGGCACCGAGTCAGGGTTATAGTTACAGGTTAAGGGTTATAGTTGGGGGTTAGTGCTTTGGATTATAGCTAGGGGGTTAAGATCCCTCCCTTGGTGGCGTGGTTTCTTCCCTCTCTCTGGGCCTGCGCTGTTGGTTGGCCACGGCCGTTGTCCCTCGGTCAAGGGGCTGGAGTGTCGGCCGAGCAGAACATTCCACCCCTTCAGTAATCCTACAGCCCAAGCGCTGCAAAGTTTCACTAGTTTTGATGCAGTTACCCTAATCATAATTATTATAAAATAACAGTTCAGACATTGTCATTCAGAATCATACAGTAAACCTTAAATAGCAACGTCGTGTTTAATTGCTATTGTTGGTAGCTGTGACCGGGAATCAAACTCGGGTTGTCGGGTTCGTAGCAGTGCGCTAATCGCTACTCGACTGCTTCCACTGTAAACACTTATAAAGAAAATTAACACTGCATAAGAATTGCATTGAATTCAATGCACACATTTATCTATTACAATAATCAGCCATCTTGTATTGGCAGTCAGCATTAAACAAGCAGTCATCTTATGCTGGAAAGAAAACATTCTAATCAATGTATAAATGATCGAGATTGTAGTAATTTACACTTGACAATGTGTAGAGAACTAAATAATTCTACCAGAGGGTGAAGCAAAACCACAACACAAACCCATAACACCTAATCATAACCCCCAGCCCTAACCATTAACCTATAATCATAACTCTGTGCCTCAGACCTGTCACATGAATTGACTGTGAGGAAAGGTGGGTTTGGTTAGGGCATGTCTTATAAAAACCACAACCCTAACTCTGGCCTCAGACTTGTCACGTGAATTGACTGTTAAGAACGGTGGGTTTGGGTCGGGCATGTCATGGCTAGAAATGAAAAAGGCCAGTGGTCGAGGACTAACAACTGACTGGCAGCCAAAGGAGGAATGCGCCAGAGAGCACATCCTCTATGGAGATGGAGTGATCATTTCAGTTTGTGCGCAGGGGCTGGGTGGATTGATTCATTGCAGGATCGTGAGAGGTGACGACGACTTGGGGAGGCCTTCATCCAGCAGTGGACTGATCCTGGCTGCTGATGATGGTTGTGGTGGTGAAGATTGGGGAGGCCTTCATCCAGCAGTTAATGAATCATGAATGACACAATCAAGAGCTACTGTTGACGCAATTCTTTATTTCCTATACTGCAATGACAACATTTAGTAACAATAAAGATATTTGAAAGTATTTCGCAAAACTGAAATGTATAATTACTTTAAAACAATGAAACAGGACTGGATGTGTATGCAATGATAATGAAGAAAATAACACTCTGCACATCACGCCAATAGCATTGGTTTATGTTTAAAGGCAAAAATCTAAGCGTGCTACTCTCTAATTTGTATCTGACATCAAGAGAATTTAATAATGAGGGAATTGTCAGAACAATTTAACACTTTAAATGACACAACAAATGCTCAGATTGTTGACATTGTTGAGAAAGCAAACGTCTGCCAGTGAATGTTTTACTCTGCTAGTAGCGGAGGGTGGCACAACGCCTTCTAAAACGAGCAGCTTCTGCATCTACCCGAGTAGCAGCCACCTTGTCACGTAAGTCGGCAGCTAACATGTGCTGAGCGCTCACGAGTTGTTCCAGGTCCCCTTTGCATGCAGCAAGAGAATGTGACAGCCCTTCCCCTGCCTGGACACACAGTCACGTTTAAGGTCATGGGCAGCAAATGGATAGAAACATATCTGTGGGACCATTTGCCAGTATGAAGATGATAACAAATAAGAGGCTTTACCCTTTCTGGCATAAATACAGGTGTTAAGATGTTCGTACAGCACAAGGTTGATGCAAATGCCAAAGCATGAATAGCTCGGGTTAAGAAATTTATATATATAACTATAAAAATATAATTGGGAGGGAGGGAAGATGCAGAAAGAGAAATGTTGCGATATGTAATTGCTATATCCATAGATTTAACTGCTGTACTCACGTAGGCTTTCGCGACCAATATTATCCATACTAGAAGTATAAATGTGTCGTTTAACCCGCTATCACCCAACACAGCCAATTAGTAAAGTTTGTCAAGGAAACAAAACATGCCCAATAGTTACTAGTTCAGCACACTGGTGTATTGGAGGGTAAACTGATATGTAAATAAACCCCAAATGTAAATGTTGTGAGGTGGACGGGTTGAACGACATTTATATTTACACAATCTAACCCAAAAAACCTCTGTTATGAACTTCTGTACTGTTCGCCTTTGATCGAGCACTGGTGAGACAAAGCCATAAAAGAGGCTGTCTGGTGTTTCATGTTCAATGCATGCGTTATCAAAGCATATTTGTTTGCACGTTTTACCACAAGCATGTGTGGGTTCGTGCAGACTTGATGCCTTGTGATAGGTGTCGATTTGGTGTTTGAACATATTACCACCTCTTGTATTCATGCCATAGAGGGTAAAAAACATCAGAATAAAACTTAGTTCAAACACAGTTGCTGAGTACAGATCGAAAAGCTCGGAATGTAAAAAGGCCAGCATCAAATAGTACAATAAAGGTCTAACATAAGATTAAACACATTTATTCAATCGAGCAAGGTTATAAGAGCTTGGAAAAGAGACAATGGGAGGGAATTTCAAAGTGGAGGAGTGGGAGAGAAGCAGAAATATAATTATGGTGGCTGCAGTGTGGTGCGTGAGTTGATCGATGCGTACATGATTAGGTGTGTGAGTGAGCATTGGATTAGTGAGTGAATAAGTGGATACATTATTAAGTTAACAAATTAACCTGTTGTGAACTGCAGTGTGGTGGTTGAAGACAGTACAGACATGATGAAACAGTCAACATAGGTGGAGGAATCAGTGAGTGAAGTTGACAATAACAGTAACCATGGTAGTAGCAATATAAGAGTGATAAGGAGACGACTTCGCCGTGAGTGAGCAAGTGACTGAAGGGAATCAGCTAGTGATGGATCATAAAACACCCAGACTGCTCGACGTTGAGACACCTTTGCAGTTTTGTTCTTGGAAGATATTATTTTGAATGGATTTTATTGTAATTTTCTTGAAATAACTAGGCTTCACTGCACAGATGGACTCACCTGTAAGACTCCAGTTGCTTCAGGCAGCTGAGTTCCCGGGTGCCTCTGGTAAACTTTGACCATGGGTCGATCCAAACGCTCTCTCAGTGGAATGTCACCGTATCTCTTGGGACCCTAAACCACAGCAAATAGAAGATGTCACGCAAAAGCTATGCACGCTCATATACTCATGTTAATACTTATCTGCATGCTTTTACCTGGCTGATATGTGTAAAGTGCCAATTCTTTCCAGTGTCGGTTGTCATCACGCGCTGATTTGCTTGTCCCACGCTCTGAGACATCGAGATACAGTCCCTATAGTTTTGCAGTGTAGGGCATTTGTTGAGCAAATGCCCAGAGATTCAAAATGTCAAGTGGCCAGCAGTAAACATCATTATCAAAGTTGTAACAGATAAGAGTTAACATATTTCTCGAATTGAACAAGGTTATAAGTCCTCTAGAAGAAAAACGACGGAAAAGCATCCCAAAGTCCAAAAGTGAGAGGGAGGAAGCATAAAGAGAAGTGTTTTGACCGGCAATGTGGTGAATGGGTGAGTGTATGAGTAGTATACAGGCGTTCGAGTGGACAGGTTCTGGGTCCAGTCACCATGAGGGGTGGACAGTCCTCCACTTGGGGCAGAAAACTGCCAAACAACAGGGAGTGGTTTTTATTTTGAACAAAATTATGAAGACGGTGTGGGAGCGTGGAGGCAAGGTGTGGGAAGCTGAGTCCCAGGCTACTGTGGACTCGCCTCCCCATCAACAGGATGCGAGGAATGGTGGTGGTAGCTCATTCCCCACCAAAGATAAACAGCAGTGGAGGGACGCAAACAAAGCCGATGAGTCAGCTGCCGTCTATGACTGGACCTAGGTGCTGGCTAAAGTGGCCCCTCGGAATAAGGCTCATCTTGTGGGGTGAGTTTAGTGCCCAAGTGGGTCATGACGCAGGCACCTAGGCTGGAGTGATTGGAAGGCATCCGCCAGAACAATTCAATAACAACGGTAGATGACTACTTGACTAATGTGCAGCCCATGGGCTTGTAATCATGAACGTATAGGCTCACATACATAACATCATGGATGCATGCTAGGTCCAAGCAAGAACATCCGCTGGACTACATAGTTATGGAACAGTGAATGTGGGCCCATGTCCTTGACACCAGGACCTACTGTGGAACTGATCTGCCCATTTCACATGTGCGTGTCATCTGTAAGATGTGCCTGGCATTCAAACTCACAGTAGCCTGGTCTTGGCTTGCTGATGAAAGTTGCAAGTTTCATCATTGTGTGTTGGCACAGTGCTGGCTACTGGCGAAAAAGGGGATCTGCGGTGTATAGCAGTACTGACGTCAGCAGGCCATGAGAGACACGAGGGGGACATCTAGGGTCAAATGTCACAGAGGGGGCCCATCGGGAAGCCTCTGGAACCCACTAGTAGGTTTCACAGAGGGGGCGTGGCCTGGGCGGACCGAGGCCACACTGAGAGTATAAGAGGGGCCCCTGTGGGGGACCTCGTGGCTGTTGTTGGGAGTGGGATCCCCGTCGTGCTACTGAAGTCCATCATTGCCATTCTTCTCATCGTCTTCACCATTCTTCTCGTTGTCGTCACCATTCTTCTCGTCGTCGTCTCCGTCTTCACCATCTCAGGGCGCCGCTAGACAGCCTACCAATTGTTCTAAGTAGTGTCACCAATAATAGATGGACTAAATATTAAGTGTGTTAATCCCGATGGTGCTTGTTCAATAAAGTAGTACCTTCAAGTCTTATCATCTCTGAGTTAGTCACTACAATTGCTTAAATTAGGGGTTGGCATACCCCCCCCCCCCCGTCTTCCTGATGCAGAGGGGAAATGTGTAAGGTTCAGGAATGTGAATCATGTAGCTGCTATGGCTGCATTGGATACACAATGCAGAGACCCTGGTTGATGAAGTATTCAGATTAGCTAAAAGAAAGCGGTAGGCCCACCTCCGGGCCTTTGCTCGGGGGTTCAGAAAGCCATGCGGTGCTTGAAGGAAGAGTAGTGATCACGTGTTGCTGAAGAGATGGAATATGCCACAATCGCGCACAACCACAAATCACTCTTTAACTCCAGTCGTACACATTTTTTTTTAGGAAGGGAGACAACACTGATTGTAACAGTTTTCAGGATATCTCCCCCCTCAGTGTTCCGATAAAGGTTTTGGCAAATATTCAAAATTGTCTTGCCAGACATGCTGAGAAGCTTGCAGATCCCCAATATGGTTTCAGAGTGGGGCGGTCCTGCTCTGACGCCATATTCTTTGTCCATCTGTTATAGCAGAGGTGTAAGGAATTTTAACAGGACCCACACCGCTGCTTTATTGACTTGGCCAAGGCCTATAACACAATCCATAGGCCAGGGCTCTGGATAATTCTTTGTGCTTTTCGGGTCCCTGACCTACTACCGGAGGAATTTCCATCTGGTAAAGATACAACAGGAGGCTGATCGATGCCTTGGTGCTGTCAAGTGATGGTTCCCGATTGATCAACCATGTTATGTATACTGATAATCTGGTAATTGCTGCTCGCTCTGTGAAGGCGTTGGATATTCTGATGCAGAACCTTGATCGTGCCTTACCATCAGTCCTATAAATACAAAGCACCTGCATTGGTATATCACATCATTAAACACTCCACCCCCTCACTCCCCATTGGCAGTGGCTGCTCGTGACATTTCCACTAGGTGGGGCTGTGGTTAGTGATCTCCGAAAATATGGTGTTATAATTAATAAAAACCTCGTCATGTTATTGGCCTTCCCGTGAAAGTGATCTAACTGTCTTATCTACCAACAATAGGCATTTATAAACAATACAAAGCACTCAAATGCTGTCCACATGACCATAAAGTCCACACTACACAACCCCTTTGACACCAAAAGCCTATAGCATCTTCTTTGGTTCTTTCGGTAAAGTCACGTAGAATGAGAATAAAATAATAAATTGATAAAATAAAAGAACACAAAAAATTCTCACGACGTTTCGGCCACAACACAAGCGGCCTTCATCAGGTGAAGGGACGAGACTGTCTGGAGGACAGCGATGGAGCGAACACAGCCAAGCTCAGACCGCGACCTTTAAGCGGTAAAGATACAACCATTAGCCTTAAGAGCTTGGTGTACGTGCTTGAGTTCACTGGCTATGTGTTCCTGGTCGGATATGCATTGGGCTCTATGGTGCAGAGTCTTGATGAGGGAATTCTTCTGGGATGGATGGTGGTGGGAATCCGGTTTCAGGTAAGCATCCGTATGGGTAGCTTTCCTGTAGACAGAGTGGCTCATTGAACCATCAGGTCTCTTTTTTATTAGGACATCCAAAAAAGGTAGCTTGCCATCTTTTTCGACTTCCATGGTAAATCTGATGGCTGGGTGTATGTAATTGATGTGGTCGAAGAATTGGTCTAGAGCAGGCCGGCCATGTGGCCAGATGACAAAAGTGTCATCTACGTACCTCTTCCATAAGGTTGGGTGCAGAGTGGCAGTCTGGATGGCGTCAGTCTCAAATTTCTCCATGAAAATGTTGGCTACAACCGGAGATAGGGGGGAGCCCATTGGGGTGCCCTCAGTTTGTTTGTAGAACGTTCCATTCCAAGTGAAGTATGTATTGGTTAAACAGTGTCTCACCAGGGGGGGGGGGGGGTACCTCAGTGTTTATTCCTTGATGAACCAAGTCTTAAATTATTGCGATGGTGTCAGGTACAGGAACTTTGGTGAATAAGGAAGCTACATCAAAACTGACAAGCAGGTCGTCTGGGGACAGGGAAATACCCTTGATTGTCGATACCAGGTGAGTAGAATTTTGTACCGCAGAGGTGGTTTTTCCAGTGAAAGGCCGCAGGATTTCAGACAGAAAACTAGCCAGTTTGTAGGTGGGGGAGTTGATAGTAGAGACGATGGGACGAAGGGGTGCATCTACTTTATGTACTTTTGGTAAGCCGTATAATCTTGGTGGCCTGGCAGCAGAAGGTTTCAACGAGAACTGTTTAGTTTGATCAATTAATGCGGTTGAATCAGAAATGATTTTGTTGGTTTTTATGACAAGGCTGTTGGTGGGATCTCTTTTTATTTTTTGTATAGCTGCCATCGTTGAGTAATTCTTGAATTTTGTTGTTATATTCAATTTTATCCATGATGACAGTGGCATTGCCCTTGTCGGCTGAGAGGATGACAATGTCATCCCTCTTTTTTAATCTATATAATTCAAAACGCTCATCTTGCTGAGGTTGCTAGCTGGCATCTTAGCGTTTTTAAGGGCTGCAGCGATTTCAGATCTTGCTACGTCTGCAGCGATGTGACCCAGGCCCTTGAGAGCCACGTCTACTTGGGCAATGATATAATTAACTGGTATGTGTTTAGGTGTGACTGCAAACTTTAGCCCTTTAGCTAAAACGGATTTCAGATCATCGGAAATAGAACTGTTACTGCGATTAATTATGACTTTGTTAACGTCTAGCTTTTTGGTGTGTGGGTCCGGTCTTTTGTTTGAGAGGAGGTTAAATTTGGAAATCAGGTTATCCTCACATTTGGTCAGCTGAAGAGGCAGTCATATTGTCTACATGTTCCCAATCCGATGTGGACATCGTTGCCGTCAATAATAAGTGTGATTTGTAGAGTGTCTTGTCTAACTGATCTAGTTCGGTGCGTATAAGTCTGATTTTCTCTGAGATAAGAGCTAAGCTAGTTCTAGTTAGAATTCGTTTCGCATTAGAAGCAGTTACAGCAGCAGAGGTCAGTGTAAATGCGATTGGTATTACCCCAGAGTCGCTGCATCTCTTCAGAAAGGTGAGAGACTCGATCAGCTGAGCCTTCTTATCCCGGAGTTTGTTGAAGGATCTCAAAGTTATGTGGAAACCATCCTCGTAGAGGCGGTTAAATTTTGTTTTAAAGATTTCGTGACTGCAGGGATTCATATTCTACGTGACTTTACCGAAAGAACCAAGAATATATATCAAGTGGTTGTTTCTGTATGGTGGGAGAAACAGCTTGGCGGATAGTACGGTCAGAGTATCGGTTCATCTTGAGGGTCAGATGTACATGTTTTAATTCACTGGCCAGGTGGTGTTGGTCAGAAATGCAATGAGCCCTATGGTATAATGTTTTGATGAGATAATTATTTTGAGTCGGGTGGTGGTGGGAATCAGAGTTCAAGTAGGAGTCTGTGTGGGTGGACTTCCCGTAAACAGAATGTCCCAAAGAGCCATCGGTCCTCCTCTCAAACAGAACATCCCAGAATGGCAGCTTGCCATCTTTCTCCACTTCCATGGTGAATTTGATGGATGGGTGTCTGGAATTAATGTGGTTTAGGAAATGGTTCAATGCTGGGAGGCCATTGGGCCAGATGACGAAAGTTTCATCCACATATCTCTTCCATAGGGAAGGGCGAAGGGTGGATGTCTGGATGGCGTCTGATTCAAATTTCTCCATGAAAACATTGGCTATCACTGGTGACAAAGGGGAGCCCATAGGGGTACCCTCATTTTGTTTGTAGAAGGTGCCATTCCAGGTAAAGTAAGTGTTGGTGAGGCAATGTCTAACCAGCGTAGGAACATCAGGATTCAGTCCATGTTGGACCAAATCTTCAATTATTGTCATGTGTCAGGCACTGAGACCTTGGTAAACAGAGAGACCACATCAAATCTGACGAGGATATCGTCAGAAGACAGTACAATGTCCTTGACCATAGAAACCAATTGGGTTGAGTTAAGTACTGCTGAGGTGGTCTTGCCAGTGAAGGGAAGCAGAGTGTCCGATAAAAAACGGGCTAGTTTGTAGGTAGGAGAGTTGATCGTGGACACAATGGGTCGTAGTGGTGTACCTTCTTTATGGATCTTGGGAAGACCATAGAATCTGGGAGGTCTAGCAGCCAAGGGTTTTAGGGAGGGAAGTTTGGATGGTTCGATTAGGGAAGTCGAACTGGTGATGATCTTGTTGGTTTTTATCGTTAGGCTGTTAGTAGGATCACTTTTAATTTTTGAGTAACTCCCATCATTGAGTAGGCAGTAAGTAATGGCAAAGCAGTTATAAGTGACTCAGAATTGTGCGCAGTTGCGTATACGGTACACGACTTCCCTAAAGGTATACCTTCAGCGAGCATGATGCCGATCACACATGATTCGAATTCGACCCTCGATCGATGGCTGCGCCATCGCCGCACACGCGTCGAATAAAAAGCAAGGAACAAGTCCTTACTAACAACTCTTATCATATTCTTAGCTCTTTCGGTAAAGTCACGTTGAAGGGGATCACAAAAAAGATCTCCAAAATCTTGAATAAACACAAAATCCAGGTCCGTTTCAACACATTACATAAAATCCGTGAGCTGGTTCCGTCTATAAAAGATGTTATTCCGGACATACAGTACCCTGGTGTCTACAAACTAAGTTGCCTCTGTGGTAGTAGTTACATTCGGGAAACCAAGCGCCATGTCTCAGACCGCATTCGTGAACACAAAGCAGACCTTAAACACGGTAGGACCAACACCTCGGCCGTGGCAGATCATTGTTATAATTCAGTAGGCTCACATGACATTGACTTTTCCAAGACAGAGGTTCTTTGTAAGCCATCTGGTTACCATGAGAGATTCGTTCATGAGGCTATCCGCATATACAAGCACAGAGAGAATTTCAACCAAGAAGATGGATTCTGGCTTAGCAATCATTGAAAAGATTTGATAAACCATTTCAGGTCTTAATTGATTGTTCACGCTTACAGTGGCTTTCAGACAGCATACATTAATTTTTCGTCTCCCCCCTCCTCTTTTCAGAACATAGATGGACTAGTCCTAAATAAACTGCCAAATCGCTGCGCGTGGCGCTGACGTTTTGTATAAATAAATACACCGTTTTAAAAATAAATAAATTAATGCAAACCGACACACCTGATGATGACCGTTTGTGTTATGGTCGAAACGTCGTGAGAATTTTTATTGTTTTATATATATTTTATTCTTTTATTGTTTCCCTTCAACGTGACTTTACCGAAAGAGCTAAGAATATGAATTACTGCAGTCACGAAAGCTTTAAATCAAAATTTAACTCTTAGCATGTTTCATTGCTGGAGGGGATGCCCCCCCTACCTGAAAATCCTGGCTCCGCCATTGCGCAAAAGCACATAAAATGGCTATTATTCCCCACAAACTTTGCTTTTGTGACCAGGACAGTGATATTTTGAAATTGACCTATCTTCCAGAACATTCCAGATAGATTCAGTGCTGAATAAACTTGAAGTAACTTCTAGAACATTCTAGAACTTCCCAGTAATATAAATAGTAGTCAGTTTAGTTTCAGCTGCCTAAGTGGATACATATTTGCATTTTTCTGAAATGGCATCAAGAGGCTGCAAACATCCGTCAGACGCATTTTGCTATGTCTACGGCCAATTTATCAAGACAAGAGCGAAACAGTACTCTGCGGAAGCATCTGCTAAGATGTGTGAGGCCCACAAGGCATATTTCGGATATTTCGGCATGCCTGTCGGGGATCAAGACAAACCCTGGGCACCTCATTTCACCTGCGAGCAATGCAATAAAACTATGGAAGGTAAGATGGACATTTGTTGCTCGGAATTTTATGTTATAAATTTGTTTTAAAAAATTAAAATTGTAAAAGTTTGTAACTTTAAAATGTTCTACAAATTTCAATGTTATTGAAAAAAAGATATCATATATGCAAAATGTTGCGAGAATCTCTTACACAGTCATGGGTGAAATAAATGTATTTTTGTAGGATGGTACAGAGGGTAAAAGAGAGGCATGAAGTTCGCTATCCCAAGAATTTGGCAGAAACCCAATGACCACTCAAGCAACTGCTACTTCTGCATGGTGGACCCTTCCAAACGTAGGACTGTAAAGAATGCACCTGCTATCACGTATCTGGACCTTCCTTCATTCATCGCCCCGGTGCCACACTGCCATGAGCTCCCCGTACCCATTCCTCTGGAGAGAGAGAAGCCGTCTTTAGAAGAGAGCAGCAAGTCAGAGAGCGAGGAAGATGTTGTAGATCCAGATGACAATTTCAGAGGTGGAGCTGAGGAGAGAAACCCATACTAACTAAAACTTCAACGACTTGATCAGAGATCTTTGTCTCACCAAGTCCAATTCCGAGCTTTTGTGCAAGTCGCAGATCAGAGGAAGCGTCACAAACCTTTTTGCAGCTTCTTCACCCATCAAGATGGGCTCTGCTTCCGCCACAATGTGACCAGTCTGTTTGAGGCAATCGGAATCGCCTGTAACCACAGTGGCGCCTCTTCATTGACGGCGCATCCAGGAGCCTCAAAGCCGTGGTGCTCCATAATAGTAACAAGTACCTGTCTCTTCTCCTGGCTCACTCGGTGCACCTCAAAGAGGATTACAACAGCTCCAGGCTGCCGGTTCTGAGAGTGGACTCGTCGTTGTCGTCATTGTCGTCGTCGCCGCCTTTGTCGCTGCCGCCGCCTTCATCACTACTGCCTTCGCCCAATCATTGCGCGGCCGGACAGTAGTTGGTTGTCTCGGTCAACGCCGTTGGTACAACGCGGACAGGGTCGTGTCTGGGCCGGGTCGTACGGCAGCGTGGTCGTTAGATAGGGGGCTGGAGTTGGTGGCGTGAACACAATAAAAGGGAAGGACCGTGCCTCCTGCGACCACCTCGTCTTCGACTGAGTGTGTGCGCGACACACGCCACCCGCACACACACACAAGCATTGAGGAGAAGGAAGAAGAGACTTCCGACACTACACTATTATTGGTCTGCTGGTCTGTACATGGAGTAATAATTATGATTATAAATGAACATATTTTGAGTGGAGTTAGAGTGAGAACAGCTTAGAGTATGTGTGTAAAGCCAGGACTTAAAACGTTTGTTTTCGTAATTTCTGTGCCTCAATTTACAGTACAAATGCCATTTCTAACGTCATCACGTGAATTAGTCCATCTATGGGTGTGTGTGTGCGTGGTCAGGGCACTACGTTACAGACCCAGTGGTCCAAGTTTTATTCTGACTCACAGCAACATTGGTGATAAAGAAATGAACTAGTCCTGGGCCTCCCCTAGGACGACTCACACCAACATGAGTATCTAGGTGCAGTGTGTAAAACAGCATTTGGGAGACAAAGGCAGCCAGCATGATGCCACCCCCCCTCCCCCCTGTGTGTAATGCCAGCCTTAATAGGTGCTTGCTAATAGCACTTGCAAAAGGCTACATGGGGGATTTATTTTATCTTTGTGCGTGACTGGGAGCACGCTCACCTCTATGTACCCCTGTGCTGTTGAGATCGCCGCATGCCACCTCTGTGCTTGGTGGATTGCCATGCGTGTGTGGCCTGCACTCACTTGCAGCGCTCGCTGGAAAAAAACAAAACATCCATCATTGTTTCATGATATATACTTTTTGCAATGTTTTTAATGCACAACTGGATTCAAGCCACTGTCAGAGAGTAAGTCCCCATCCACTTGAGAGGTTTGTGCATTCCGTGTGTGGTCAACGAATCCTGGTTATTTCTTTGGTGTGAATTATTCATGATACTATGCAGTTTGCTTCACAGCGAACGTTAAATATCTCATTACATCATTTGAAAAGAGGCCATTGTGTGCCAGCGTCAAGATCCGATTTTGTCCAATTCGAAAAATGATCCAAAAATTACTCAACTGGGATACGGCATAACAATATCACTCCCACTAGCACATGAATGCCTTACAACAGGGTCAGATTCTGAGTCACCTTGTGCCTCACAGGGACAGCTGCCACTGGGGGAGCTCTTTCAATGTTTAAGACCAGATGAGATGCAATTTGCTTATTTTGTGTGTAAAGTACTGTTGTATATATAGGCCTTTTTCCAAAAATTAATGTTAAGAATAATTCTGCCAATATTTTTTTAAATAATCGATCGGGGTGAGCATGGGGCATGAAAGGGTGAGGCACACCCCACCTCTCACACCCAGCTGCCTTGCCACATTAAAGCAACTGGAGGGAGGCGTTCATGAAGAGCCATTAAATAATAAACTCCGGGGAAAAGGGAGGTTAACGACGATCTGGGAAATCTCCAGATTGTCAAAGGACCATATGACACGACCTCCACGGACGTTTTGGACAGTTTCACAAACATCTCCAGACAAAGAGCAGGGACAAATGGACGTTACAACTGGCGTTTTTTTTTTACTTCGGTAAAAGTTCGAAACTTAGCAACAAGAACAAATCGACATTATAGACTGCAGTCTAGATTAGCGCTTTCATTATGACTTATTTTATTTCACCCTTATTCACCTCATATATTGTTTCTTATTGTATCTTTCTATCTACGTGACTTTACCAAAAGAACCAAGGAATATGATTTCTGGCAGTCAAGAAAGCTTAAGTGAAATAGTTATATCTCCAACCTCAGGATATCAAAATATAATTCAGGAATAAAAAGCATGGATCCCTGGATACAGACGGAGAACAAAGGTTAATAAAACCCTCGGAATACCTATAGTACATCACGAATAATAATCATTAAGTATTAGACCTAGGGTAAGTCAAAAGAGATACAAAGCGAAATAGGTCACTCACACACAACCAAGATAATATGTATTCCATAGGACCAGAGCCCAAACCGCCTTTGTCTTCCAACAATTCGACACAACACATGGTAGCAATCAATTCTATATTTGAAGCTTTCGTGACTGCAAGGATCCATACTCTTTGGTTCTATTCGGTAAAGTCACGTAGGTAAAAAATAAAACAACAAAAATCATGACGTTTTGGCCACAACACAAGCGGCCTTCATCAGGTGAAGGGAGCAGACTGTCTCGAGGACAGCGCTGGAGTGAAACACAGCCAAGCTCAGACCGCGACTTTTAAGCTGTGTGAGAGTAATTAAGGTGCCTTGACAAAGGAATTAGCATAAAATTTGCATTTTAATAGGCGGACTTAGCATGATGAAAGGTAGGGAGGGGGTCGACCTGTGCAGGCTGGCGAGGGGGCACGGCAGCATCCACATGCTGGTGGTGTGAAAAGGGGATTTTAAGAAGCTGCGAAAGTTTGGGGTACCACTACTTGAAAAATATACTGTACCATTGAAAAATTAGTTTAATGTTTGGTTCGATTTAGAACATCTTTCCAATGGTTGCTTAATTTGAAACCATCTTCTCGGTTGAAATTGTGTCTGTGTTTGTAGATCTGAATTGCCTCGTGAACAAATCTCTGATAAAAACCCGTGGGTTTGCAAAGAACCTTGGTATCGGAGAAAATTATATCGTGATCACCCACAGCGTTGTAACAGTGATCAGCTACGGCAGAAGAATTCGTTCTGCCGTGTTTCAAATCTGATTTGTGCTCGCGAATATTCCTACTTGAAGCCTGATTCCCACCACCACCCAGCTCAGAAGAATTCTCTCATCAAAACTTTATACCATAGGGCTCATTGCATTTCGGACCAACACCACCTGACCAGTGAATTAAAACATGTAACACCTGGCCCTCAAAAGGAATGGATACTCTGACCGTACCATCCGCCAAGCTGTTTCTCCCTCCATACAGAAACAACCACTTGATACTCCGGTCAAAACCATCACACTACCATATATAGCAGGCGTTACTAAAAAGATTTCCAAAATTCTAAACAAACACAAGATCCAGGTCCGGTTCAATACAGTACACAAAATTCGTGATCTTATCCCATCCGTGAAGGATGTCATTCCTGACTTACAGTACCCCGGGGTTTACAAATTGAGTTGTACCTGCGGTGATTGCTAAATCGGGGAGACGAAGCAACATGTCTCTGACCGAATTCGCGAGCACAAATCAGATTTGAAAAACGGCAGAACGAATTCTTCTGCCGTAGCTGATCACTGTTACAACGCTGTCGGTGATCACGATATAATTTTCTCCGATACCAAGGTTCTTTGCAAACCCACGGGTTTTTATCAGAGATTTGTTCACGAGGCAATTCAGATCTACAAACACAGACACAATTTCAACCGAGAAGATGGTTTCAAATTAAGCAACCATTGGAAAAGATGTTCTAAATCAAACCAAACATTAAACTAATTTTTCAATGGTACAGTATATTTTTCAAGTAGTGGTACCCCAAACTTTCGCAGTTTCTTAAAATCCCCTTTTCACACCACCAGCATGTGGACGCTGCCGTGCCCCCTCACCAGCCTGCACAGGTCGACCCCCTCCCTACCTTTCATCATGCTAAGTCCGCCTATTAAAATGCAAATTTTTATGCGAATTCCTTTGTCAAGGCACCTTAATTACTCTCACACAGCTTAAAGGTCGCGGTCTGAGCTTGGCTGTGTTTCACTCCAGCGCTGTCCTCGAGACAGTCTGCTCCCTTCACCTGATGAAGGCCGCTTGTGTTGTGGCCAAAACGTCATGATTTTTGTTGTTTTATTTTTTACCTACGTGACTTTACCGAATAGAACCAAAGAGTATGGTAGCAATCAATTACGTATGAAGGGAGGGCCTCTCCTTGAGATAGCGGACACCACGAAGGCAGAAAGGGGGGGGGGTGGACCAAACATAAATATAGTATGGAAAGCAGCCAGTCAAAGGTCAAAGGGGGGGGGGGGCAACCATGCGACTGTGGCCACGGGAGGAGAATGAGAGAGAGAGCATCTATTTTTTTTTCGCAAGAGACGCGCAGAGGGGAGAGAATTTCACATATCAGCAAGGACACAGATCATGCAACTTAGTTCTGCTAGCGGCAGGCTCTGAAAACCTGCCCCCGTGACAGACACATTGATAGGGAGCTGCATCAGCAGAATCCACAAGTCTACGAAGTCAATGGAAATTCAGTCTTGCTGCGGCAAGCTCCGGAAGTGGGCCCCGCAATCGACCAAGGATGGTGAGGCTTGCAGAGTAGCGATGTGTCACCGAGTGTGAGTTCAGAGCTGCAAGACGAAGTATTGCTAAAAGTTTTATTCTACATTGAGTGCCAGCTCTCACCAGAAGCTGTAGCCCGAGAGAAATAGTGACGAGCAACGTCAAGCATAATCTTAGCTCTTTCGGTAAAGTCACGTTGAAGGGAAACAATAAAATAATAAAATATATAAAATAATAAAAATTCTCACGTTTCGACCATAACACAAACGATCGTCATCAGGTGTGTCGGTTTGCATAAATTAATTTATTTTGGAACGGCGTATTTATGTATTTATTTTAAAAACTTCAGCGCCACGTGCAGCGATTTGGCAGTTTATTTAGAAGGACTAGTCCATCTATGTTCTGAAAAGAGGAGGGGGGAGACGAAAAATTAATGTATGCTGTCTGAAAGCCACTGTAAGCGTGAACAATTAAGACCTGAAATGGTTAATCAAATCTTTCCAATGATTGCTAAGCCAGAATCCATCTTCTCGGTTGAAATTGTCTCTGTGCTTGTATATGTGGATAGCCTCATGAACGAATCTCTCATGGTAGCCAGATGGCTTACAAATAACCTCTGTCTTGGAAAAGTCAATGTCATGTGAGCCTACTGAATGATAACAATGATCTGCCACGGCCGAGGTGTTGGTCCTACCGTGTTTAAGGTCTGCTTTGTGTTCACGAATGCGGTCCGAGACATGGCGTTTGGTTTCTACAATGTAACTACTACCACAAAGGCAACTTAGTTTTCGAAACGTCGTGAGAATTTTTATTGTTTTATATATTTTATTATTTTATTGTTTCCCTTCAACGTGACTTTACCGAAAGAGCTAAGAATATGAATTACTGCAGTCACGAAAGCTTTAAATCAAAATTCAACGTCAAGCAATCAACCTCGAGCAAGGGCGGAAAGCGTCAAGCATCGACTAAGCGAGCATCGCACAGCATCGGCAACCAACGAACGAGCCGCAAGAGCAATCGTGCATCGCCAGAGAGCACGGGGCAGGAGAGAGCGCACAACCAGCTCCACCGAGCAAGGGTGTCTGCCACCAGCGAACGAGCTCCGAGTGCATCGCAAGAGAGCACGGGGCAGGAGAGAGGGCGCAACCATCGCCACCGGGCGGGGGTGTCAGCGGCCAGTGGACGAGCTGCGAGCGCGATCGAGCACCTTCAAAAACAAGCGTCGTGCCGACTCAGCTCATCCAGCAGCGAAGCAGACTGCAGCTGCCGCCTCGAGAGAGAGAGGGAGAGCCGTGTGTATGACACACCCACACTCACACACTCATTGCCCAGCAGGGGACCAAGGCATAATCGGTACAAGGAACGCCCCACCTCAACGTCTGCTTAACGCAAAGGGTTGAGCAAGGAGACAATCCACCAACATACACATAATGCACATATCGGAACTAATAAGAGTACTCCAAAGTTATCCTTGTGTTTCGCCCATTGAGTTACGTGGATATGGTCGTGAGAAGTATTTTAGTCATTATTTTTGTTAATTGCATAACTGTACCAATGAATTCAATGATAAAACTAAACATTTAGAATATCTATGTTACGAATCTACACATTCACAGGGAGACTATTGTGTTAAAATCTCTTTTGATGACAGAATCTTGCCCGCGAATGTATTGAAGCCTTAGCCAATTGATAAGCATTTGCTAGACAGACAGGCACACTTCCACACAACATTGTTCCAAGACATTTCCTTAATTGCATCTTACCAAAGAATTCATTGAGGTCTACCTTTGCTTTCGGGACATGTTTCTGTATTGCTGTTCGCATGAATAGTCACATTCATTTTTAAGGATTTTTTCCTATCGCCGTGTATGCTCGCTTTACTCTGAAGAATTAACCGATTGTTCTGTTACCTAGTTTAACAATCGTAATCATTGAGGGTTACACATACGGATCAATGAGAACATCTCCAGGAGTACTGTGTTGACATTCCTAGCATAAGAGTTCGCATATTAGAGTGTTATGTTTTTTTTAGAGATTAAAGTTGTTTAACACAGAAGAGTCTGAGTAGTGCCTTCCTGAGTTTATGCATAATAATCTTAATGATAAGAACTGTATCCTGCGGTGAGATCTGAATCTTGAGACCTGACATAAAACACACTAAGACATAATCAGTAAAAGTTAAAGCGAGAATCATTGTACAGTGGTACCTCGGTATACGTCGTTAATTCGTTCCGGAAGGTAAGACTTATACCGAAAATGACGTATACCAAACGAATTTTTCCAATAAGAAATAAAGGGAAAGGAAATAATCCGTTCCAGAGTATAAGAAATTATATTTTATATGGCATATTATACATTAATGGGGTTGTATAAAATAATGTAGACACTACTTATTACTAAAATGCATACATACATTAAAATGACAAAAAACAAGTGAAAATTCAGAGAGTTATAGCAAGAGTTGTGCACTGTACGAGATCTACTGTACAGGCAGACTGAGGAGCGGCGCTTTGTCTCAGTCGTGAACGAAGTAGACGCGGGGACGCGGTGACTCATCCCGACCCATACAAGTTCTAGCAAGCGCGTCGTATCCCAAGCAAGACGTCGTATCCCAAGACATTTTTTTATCGTCAAAACACGACGTATACCAAATTCGACGTATTCCAAAGCGTTCATATACCGAGGTATGACTGTATTATCCCGATTGATAATACAACCCTAGACAACGATGCCGAGCTTAATTAGCATACTTACATCACACTTGCATAACTTCATACAATTAATTGTATTATCCCGATTGATAATACAACCCTAGACAACGAAGCCGAGCTTAATCAGCATACTTACATCACATTTGTATAGCTTCATACAATGTATTGTATTATTCCGATTGATAATACAACCCTAGACAACGAGGCAGAGCCTAATTATCAAAATTGCACACAGCATAATTGCCAACATGTGCATAACTTAATACAATTACACATTCCTAATTAGCATAATTACTCTGCATAACATAAATTACCATAAATTAGCATAATCACAAATTTCTCTATTTTTATTTGTATTATTCTTATTAAATTTTCAAGACCCAATATATACAACAGTACTATGAGATGCTAACACTCAACTTTTTCTTTTACCAGGTAAAGCCCACTGAGCTAAATAGCTATTTTCCAGAAGCGACCTGGCCACAAATGATAACTTAACAAAGTGGCTTATCATGCAGAAATTAATAGCAGTGAAATACTCTAAACGCGTGATGTTGATTCTAAATGTGGAAGAAAAAACCATAGGACTCAGAGAAAATCCATGCGACCACAGGGAGAGAGAACATGCAAACTCCAAATATACAGGCGGCAGGGTTGGGATCGAACCCACGACCTCCTGCATACCAGGGGAGCGAAATAACGTCTCGAGTCACTGTGGCAACCCCAGAAAGAAGGGCAAAGACTTATAATTGTCATTATGACTATCTGTGTGAGAGCTGTGCACGTTTCTGTGTGTGGTATGTGCTGCACTGATTACCGCGAGGCAGTTGGTCTGCACTAGCTTCTGGCCCAAACCTTGTGTCACACGCTGGCGTGCTCTGCTCTGCAGGTGAGCCACCTTCTTGATCACGTGACCAATCTCAGAGCGGATTGCCATCACCTCCTTCTGACCTTGTGCAGCTTCTTCCAGCATGCGGGCGCACTCTGACACACGTGGGCACAGGGGTTTTCTCCACAGGTGCATATATCAGATTATGCAGAGAACATAATTTATATTGTGGTATTGTATTATTGATATTGTTTGATTACCTAGCGTAGCCTCAGTCAGTCTCAAAATACTTTGTCTGGATGGTCCGACCAAGACTGGAGTTGGGGGTAATGTTACTATGTATAATCCCAAATGACTAATTTTCAGGTAAATATTCAGCATTGGGATGTTTAGTTAACACCCCTTCTTACATTGCTTTGTTAGCGTATGCGCTGAAACCAGATAAACTGGAGAAAACCCACACAGGACAGGGGTTGATCATAACTTCACACATAAAGGCACCAAAGTTGGGAATCAAACCCAGGTCCTTGCTGGGTTTACACAGCATACCCATAGAGCCTTCATATTAGCCTTTGTGTATAATACAAAATGTCACAATTACCAAATGTACTAACAGGCAAACCTCACTAGAGCGACCACGTAGAATGCTGATTATTTATAGCACTCTTTGTCCTGGAGAAAATTTTTCCAAAAAATGTAAGAAAATAAAAACATCTATACTGTAAAGCACCTACAAATTTTAGTGAGAATACGCAGCAGTGCTGGCCGAGGAAATGTATCCACCCCCATCATTCTCTGATGCATGGCTCTCAGCCAACCAGACCCCACCCCCAGAGATTCGATTGGCTGCTACAAATTTTCACATGATAAGCCACTTCATTAGGCAATAATTTGTGGCCAGGTCGCTTCTGAAAAAGAGCTATATAGCTCAGTGGGCCTTACCTGGTAAAAAAAAAATAGTTGAGCTTAGTTTTATCACGATTCGTAGTCACGATAACATTTTTTTTAATATCTTTTTTTTAATGTCAATGTTAGCGAGATGAGAACTCACGAAAACAGGATAGTCTCTAGGCTCCACCAGAAAATAAACCTCACTGAGAATGACCGCGATTGGGAGTTCAGCAGCAGCTCCTACAACCTCGCCTCTCACCGCTGCCTTGTAGGGGTGCAGTAGAATGCACTCATGAGTACAGTACATCATACTTACTGATGTTATAATCAATTCTTCTTATATTACTCATACAAAAGAAATAACGCTATCGGGACTGCATCTGCATATATAGAATGGTATTATGACCCCATTTACCGCTTATTCGATGAGTGCTCACTTCTTCAGGAACGCATGTTCAGTGACAAAGCGAGGTCTGCCTGTATGTATTTATTATGTACTAGCACTTCCCACGCATTTGTGTGGGATATAACTTAAGTGATTGCAAATTATATGGATTCCTTGATGACACTCACTAGTCAATTCTAAATCAACAAAAACATCATAACAACATCAACAATGATTTGACATAACAATAACATCTACAATGACATTATCAACAGTAATAATGTTCATATCAACAACAATAATATATCAACATCAACAACATATTAAAACAACTATTAATTGTTAATATCATCACAACGTGTATAAATAGTAGTAACAGTTGTACAACTATTTTACAACCACAAATAAAGCCACAATATAACTACAACCATCAATCACAACTATAGAGACATAACCACAATAGCTGCAATATAACCACAACTATATCCACAACCTGCATCGTAAAAACTATAACCACATTGCAACCACAGGCATAACCACCACAGAACCACAGCCACATAACCACAGCAGACAAAATATAACCACAACCACAATTTAAGCACAACCACAACAGGCACATTATAACCACAACACATTATAACCCCATTGAAACCACATAACCACAATTTTATAAGCACAACCACATAACTTCAACATTACAACAGTCACATTATTACCAAAATCATAACATAACCACCACATAAGTACACTTATAACTACCACATTACCACCAGAACTACAATACATCAAGAACAAAATATCCACAACATAACCACAACCCAAATAATCACAACCACATTATAACCACAACCATGACAACCTAACCAAACTATAACCACATTCTAACAACCATAAGATCATATAATCCCAACCAAAACTACATTTCAACCACAACCATAATAACCACATTATAATCACTAACAAATTATAAACACAACCATCACATTATAACCATCACCACGTTAAATAATCACAACCAGACACATGCTATCCACAACCATAAGCTTATTCAAAACACAACCAAAACCAAATTATAACCACAAACACATAACCAAAAATGTAAACATATTTTAAGCACAACCATAACCACAACTACCACATTATAACCACAACAATGAGCACATTATAATCACAACCATAACCATATTCTAACCACAACCATAACCATATTATAATCACAACCATAACCAGAACCATGGCGTGTGTGGTGGAAGAAGCGCTGACACATTTCCCTGCCAAATCTGGACAATCCCAACTCAACCTAAGCGCAAATGGAGAGGACACAGGCATTGACTAATACATTTTTTTACCTGTTTCAGCACATTCGTTAATAGTAAATTAATGTCACATTCATTTAAAATGCATCTTCACAGACCTTTAATGCAATTTCCTGGGAATGTCCTCGGCACGGGAAATTGTTTATATTTTATGGATTTTGTCCTCCCACACAGCGTTTGTGAGTTCAAGAGCATGACAGATAAATTAACGGATATACAAATGTAAATTATATACATGTAGAAGGAATTGGCCCTTATTGGTCATATTGTGCTGTATTATATGGCTCTGGTCTCGCTCAACTCTTTGGACTCACAGGACTGTGTACTCACTTGAATCACTGTGCGATGTTGTAATTACTCTTGACGTATGGCATGGTATTGTGTGTCCTGTAACATTATTACTCCAAATACATGGTACTGCACTATTTGGTAGTGACATGGCCCAGCAGTAGGACGTTTGGTGCTTGTTGCAGAGGTTCATGGTTTAAACCTAGCAGGCCACCCTGGTTGATACTGCGGTGTGCCTTAACGGTATATTACCACACACCATCTGCTTAATTTAGAGTGGACGTTAAAAATCCTCTAATGTAACTCGAAATGAGTAGGCCATGTGCACTGGCATCATAGTAAAATATATATTTATAAATTCCCAAAATTACACAGTGAATTACTCCATTGAAAAACACATATCAAGAATCTCCCCCGACTGACAAAACGAATGCCTTCTTGCAGGTGAGGTGCTGAGTCACCTTGTGCTCCAGAGACTGCTGCCACTGGGGTTACCATTAAAGTGTTTGAGATGAGATGTAAGGTGCTTCTCACGTATTAAACGCTTTGAGACACGCCGGCATACAGAAAGCCACTCTAAAGCAAATTATTATTACGACTTGTGCATAAACATCTGTTCCATACCACGTGTATACCTGGGGACAGTGGGCCAATAGGATCTGGGCTCCATTGGGCAGAAGGAGTCGTATGACTTAGACGACTGGGTGTTGCGTGTCCGATCAAGTCTAGCACACAGGACCTCTCAGAGATGCACGCCAGCAACCGCTTACGGCAAAGGGCCAAGTTCTGCACGGAGAGAAAAACATGTTCAAAGAATAACACTGTAGTTATAAATGCAATGTCCGTATGTATGTCTAACTTATTTCGCACCGTACATAGCCAACCGTGCTAATTGGAGGTGCAATCATGCAACATATACATTTACAAATAATGTAGTGCCCTCAAGTCGAATAGGTACTATCTTAGTAAACCTGCTCATCACCATCATCAGCCATGCCCAATCCACTGCCGGATGAATGCCTCCCCATGCCACTGCCACCTCTCAGGATCCTGCGATGCAGGAATCCATCCAGCACCTGCACGCGAACTGATCTTATCACTCCATCTCCTTGATTGCATTCCATTCCTTCGGTGCAACTCCATTGTTATTCTTGACCATTGCTGATTACCCCTTCTCGCCAGGATTATATTCTGCCCGAGCCCAATTACTTTTTTAAATAACTTTTCTTACTAGTTTTGATGTTAGTTAAAACTGTTAAACGAATTTAAAAAAATACGACTGGAAGGAATGCAAAGTTCTGTGCCCAATTGCAAAAAAACACCATGGATTATCTGGCAATCCCTGCAGGCAGCAGTAACTAGGCTTTTCCTCAATAAGAGTAGTGTATGTATAAGACGAGTGAGTTGTGTGCATGAACACAACGGGGTGGTGACATGGCCCAACAGGAGCATGTCCGCTGCCTGTTTCAAAAAGATTGCGGTTTGAATCTGGCAGGCCGTCATGGTTATTCATTGGAGTTTATTAATCATACAAATACACTCTGATCTCCTATAACACATAGTATTCATAACGCGAATTTGATATAATGCAATGAATATATTAGGGAACACATTTTTATAATGCGTAAGCGAATTGGATATAACGCGATTGAGTGACTGGAACTACTTTGCGCGAGTAGGAATAAGTGGTTGTACGGCTACCTCGGCGTAGCATTATCGCACAAGGCGGCGGGATGCTGCTGGATAATTCTAGATGCTATCCACGCACCTCAGTGTTTGTTCGGCCTGCGTATGCATCTCACGTGTTATCGCGGACTGTGCTTTATCCTATGTTATGTTATGTATTATAATGCAATTTTTCCATAACACGGTGTTTTTCAGGAACGCAACTACCACGTTATAGGAAAATAGACTGTATACACCATCTGCTTCACAGTTGACGTTAAAGATCCCCTGAAATAATTTGAAATGAGGTCATTGTGTGCTGGGAAGTCATGGTTCAAATTTTGGAAATGACCCACAAATTACTCAATTGAGATACACATAGGAACATCACCCTCTACCGGCAGACTAATATCTTCTTGCTGGTCGGTACGGAGTCCTCTTGTGCCACACGGGGACAGCTGCTGCTGGCGATGCCTTTTTCAATGTGCTGAGATGTGATACAAGTTGATAAAAAAGGACTTGAATATCTTAACATCTGTTTTATTGCCAAAAAGGGTAAAACCTATTCTTATGTTTCAACATTGTTGATCCTGGCAAAAATGTCCCATAGATATTACTGCTCGACCAGAGATATGTGTTCTGATACTTGCATTGTTCTTGTACTGTGTACCTTTTGGTGTTCTCTGGTCTAAAACTGTTCAGACAAGGCCATAAAGAAGGCTGTCTCTGGTGTAGGCCAATCGGTTTTAAGGACTGAATATATTATCAGAGCATGTTTGATTGCATGTTTTTCCACAAGTATGTGTGGTTAATATAGAATTGATTCCTTGCAAAAAGGTATCTATTTGGTGTTGGAACATCTATAAACCTCCTGGTGTATTGTCATAAAGGGTAAAACCTATGATTATTTTTTATTATTTTTGATACTGGGTAAAAAGGTCCCATAGATATGATGCAAGTTGCTTATTGCGTGTAAAGCGCTCTGAGTCACCCCGGTGTGAAGGGGGCGCTCTATCAATAATAAACCAGTGTTGCGGTGTGCTACGCTGTACTGCTTGATGCGCTGACACACTTGCTGCAAGGCTTCAGCGCGCAGCAGCGTTTCTGCTAGGACGCTCTCCAACTCCGCCAGCTGCTTCCGCTCAACACCAAGCAGCACGTCCACTTCATCTGGACCCTACAGTCCCAGCCAGACCAAGAGAAGAGTTCATACATGACATGCATTCAGTGAGCTCCCAGCACTCTGAGTACCAGTGTACATGGTAGGGTTGTTAAACAGTAACCAATAAGCCTGCAACCATTAGAATCAAGTACCAGTTCTGAAAGTCAGGGAGTGGTTATCGTTTCCAGTCGGGTTATTGGTATGAAGAGATGGGCGCACCCAAACTTTACCCCACCACACGCAGCCTGCCCTTGGACTGTGCTGTACAACATTTACATTGCTGGCTGGACAGAGGCAGTAGGGGGGGGGGGAATTCGAGAAACTTGCACCGTTGTTTCAACTGCCATGCCAGGAGATAGAAACAAACTGGTGACCTTAGGATTATTGCAAATTCAGTGTGCTAACTATTACAACGTGGCAAATCACCCACACGCTCACTCACCGAGCTACACACTCATCTGTACACACATTCACTCAGGACCGCAGCTCACAACACTTCTCTTTCTGCTTCTTCTCTCGCACTGACCCCAAGCACAAACATCAAGGTGCTTTACAATGGGGGGAGGGGGGGTAAGAAGTGGCTAAGTTAAAATTCGAGATGCTTTCTTTAAAGATCAATATTTTTAGGGGGGACCTGGAGGCCCAAACCGAACTAGACTCCCTGACCAACTTTGGCAGAGTCCAAAGTCCAGTGGCCACTGAAGCAAAGGACCGGTCGCCCATGGACCACTTGAGCTTTCTTCTCGCGATACAGAGGAGATCTAAATCAGTGATTCTGATTATGCAATTTACATGAAAATGACGCTTCACAGTGGACGTTACAATTCCCACTGATGTCATTACTACTATAATAGCCCAGAATGTGTGTAATGCACGTGACGTCACTCCACATACCGCACCCCCCGCCCCCGTCATTAATAATAAAATATCATGAGCGGGTGGATTTTTACAATCAGGCGGAAAGCTGAGCGGATAGATATTTTTTTTGCATAGTCGCTTCAAATATGACGTTTCTTTACATAAAGTCAAAAATAAATATACGCAGCAGTGCTAAATCCGTACGTGACGTCACTGCAAAAGAGACCCCCCCCCCCTCATTCATAATCATGAGCAGGTGGATTTTTACACTCCCGCAGGTCGATTGGAAAAAAAATTACGCAAATTCGCTATAAATTTGACGTTTCTTTATTTAAAGTTAATCAAATCAATATTTCTACGCAGCAACAAAGTGTATTTGGTGTCTTTATTTATTTCTTCAGCACTTGAAACAAAAGGTAAGTCGATTTTTGCTTCTAAATTATTATCAAAGGAGCCTATAGCCCGTCCAAGGACGCGTGTATTGCAGTTAATCTAATATATTCAATCGAAAAAAATGACCCGCTCATGATTATTGAGTGGGGCCGGGGTCACATAAGTGACGTCATCATGCCATGATTATTGAAGGCGGGGAGCTCCATGTGGAGTTACGTCATCATCTCATGATTATTGATGAGGGGAAGCTCCATGTAGAGTGACGTCATCCGCTCATGATTTTTTAATTAGGAAGTTTGTGTCCCGCGCGTGACGTCACTCCACATGCCGCACCCCCCGTCATTAAGAAGGTCGAGCGGAAATAAAAAAAAAATTCCGCAAATTCGCTTTAAGTTTCACGTTTCTTTATTGAAAGTGAATCTAATAAATAATTCTACGTGTGGATTTGGGGTCTTTATTTTTTTTCAGCACTTGAGACAAAAGATAAGCCTACATTTTGATTAAATAGACATTTCTCGGTGATTTTCCAGATATTGCATTGCAATCCAATTTCTTTGAACACCAGCGACCGAAAGCAGAAGAGAATAAAGTATCAGAGCAGTGAATTAGAACAAATTGAAGGTCAGTTATATTCAGTGCGACAGTGAAATTCAGTGAAGTGTTTTATGACATACTTTCGTGCAAGATTCACTGCCATACAATTTACACAAGATACAATTATACTCTGCCATTTTTTTCGTAAATATTACAGCTTCCGTCCTAGGACGGGCAAAGAAGCTAGTTTGATAAGAGGCCAATGTATGTTGCTGTCATGGTTCAAATTTTACAAATTCACAAATGACCGACAAATTCCTCAATTGGCATTCCACATAGCAACATCACAACATGTGAGCTACTGCAGACTGTATGTGCTGTATTGCGCCTTCGTGATAGCCTTGCGCTGTAAGCCTTGTGCTTTTACGCCTCCCCCTTTTATATCGTTTAGCAAATACGTTGTCACTTTATTATCAACACCACCCCTACCCGACGAGCGTTGCCCTGTACACAAAGTACTTTGCGTCGCGCATAAAGAAATGTACTGTACTGTGGAGTACAATATAGTAATTACATACCATATTTTAGTGATTTTCTTTTCATAACGTACTGCATCTAATAATGTGTTAACGTTTACTGCCGAAACTAGTATTGAGTGTAGTATTTTTAGTACTTGAATATAATGTTGCGGGTACGTCTAGGATGAAGATGCACGCATTAACACGGCTTCACCATTGTTTAGTCCTCGTGGCAAAATTGCTTTGATTTACGTCGTTTCGGTATTCGTCGTCGCACATTTAAGGAAACCATCCCCGACATAAACCGGGGTATTACTGTCAACTAAATTATTATTATTCAAGACTTACCACCTCACGTGTAGGTCGTCGCGATCGCATGCTAGAAGCTTGCACATTTGCCTGCTTCTCATTACGAACGTGTCCCAAGGCCTTCTTCAGATCACCTTGACTGTGGGCCAAGGCAACTGCGTGCACGGACAGTGACCCACACTCGGCGCGGAGACGTGCCACCACCCCACGCACCTCGCGACTGTACAGGTACATGTGGCGCACACTCACATTCACCTCCACCTGTCAGGAGGACAGAAACAAGAGTTAGGGACAAAGACATTTTTATTATTGTTACACTTCTTGAGCCAGAAAATCCTGAGTCTCAAGAATATTTTTAACGAGGGTCATGCCATTTTTCTGGCAGCAGGAGGGGATGATGATTGCATGTGTCATCCGAATTCGTTAATTTTGCAAGTAATTTCCAGCATTGGGATGGATGAGCAATACATGTTCAATTGGTTGAGGTTTTTTTTATTTTATGTGAGTCCAACTGAGTTGCAGATATTCTTAGTTCTTTCGGTAAAGTCACGTTGAAGGGAAACAATAAAATAATAAAATACATATTAAACAATAAAAATTCTCACGACGTTTCGACCATAACACAAACGGTCGTCTTCAGGTGTGTCGGTTTGCTTAAATTTATTTATTTTTAAACGGTGTATTTATTTATATAAAAAACCCGTTAGCGCCACGCGCAGCGATTGGGCAGTTTATTTAGAAGGACCAGTCCATCCATGTTCCGAAAAGAGGAGGGGGGAGACGATTTTTTTTTTAATGTATGCTGTCTGAAAGCCACTGTAAGCGTGAACAATCAATTAAGACCTGAAATGGTTTATCAAATCTTTCCAATGATTGCTAAGCCAGAATCCATCTTCTCGGCTGAAATTGTCTCTGTGCTTGTATATGTGGATAGCCTCATGAACGAATCTCTCATGGTAGCCAGATGGCTTACAAAGAACCTCTGTCTTGGAAAAGTCAATGTCATGTGAGCCTACTGAATTATAACAATGATCTGCCAGGGCCGAGGTGTTGGTCCTACCGTGTTTAAAGTCTGCTTTGTGTTCACGAATGCGGTCCGAGACATGGCGTTTGGTTTCTCCAATGTAACTACTACCACAGAGGCAACTTAGTTTGTAGACACCAGGGTATTGTATGTCCGGAATCACATCTTTTACAGACGGAACCAGATCACGGATTTTATGTAATGTGTTGAAACGGACCTGGATCTTGTGTTCATTCAAGATTTTGGAGATCTTTTTTGTGATCCCCGCAATGTAGGGTAAAGTAATGGTTTTGAAAGGCTCCTCAAGAAGGTCCTTCTTCATGGTTTGAGTGATAGCTTTGCGGATTGTATAGTCGGAGTAACCATTAGCCTTAAGAGCTTGGTGTACGTGCTTGAGTTCACTGCCTATGTGTTCCTGGTCGGATATGCATTGGGCTCTATGATACAGAGTCTTGATGAGAGAATTCTTCTGTGATGGATGGTGGTGGGAATCCGGTTTCAGATAAGCATCCGTATGGGTAGCTTTCCTGTAGACAGAGTGGCTCATTGAACCATCAGGCCTCTTTTTAATTAGGACATCCAAAAAAGGTAGCTTGCCATCTATTTCTACTTCCATGGTAAATCTGATGGCTGGGTGTATGGAATTGATGTGGTCAAAGAATTGGTCTAGAGCAGGCCGGCCATGTGGCCAGATGGCAAAAGTGTCATCTACGTACCTCTTCCATAAGGTTGGGCGAAGAGTGGCAGTCTGGATGGCGTCAGTCTCAAATTTCTCCATGAAAATGTTAGCTATAACCGGAGATAGGGGGGAGCCCATTGGGGTGCCCTCAGTTTGTTTGTAGAAAGTTCCATTCCAAGTGAAGTATGTATTGGTTAAACAGTGTCTCACCAGGGGGGTACCTCAGTGTTTAGTCCTTGATGAACCAAGTCTTCAATGATTGCAATGGTGTCAGGTACAGGAACCTTGGTGAATAAGGAAACTACGTCAAAACTGACAAGCAGGTCGTCTGGGGACAGGGAAATACCCTTGATTGTCGATACCAGGTGAGTAGAATTTTGTACCGCAGAGGTGGTTTTTCCAGTGAAAGGACGCAGGATTTCAGACAAAAAATGAGCCAGTTTGTAGGTGGGGGAGTTGATAGTAGAGACGATGGGACGAAGGGGTGTATCTACTTTATGTATTTTTGGTAAGCCGTATAATCTTGGTGGCGTGGCAGCAGAAGGTTTCAACGAAAACTGTTTAGATTGATCAATTAATGCGGTTGAATCAGAAATTATTTTGTTGGTTTGTGTGACGAGGCTGTTGGTGGGATCTCTTTTTATTTTTGTATAACTACCATCGTCGAGTAATTCTTTAATTTTGTTGTTGTATTCTATTTTATCCATGATGACAGTAGCATTGCCTTTGTCAGCTGAGAGGACTACAATATCATCCCTCTGTTTTAATTTGTATAATTCAAAACGCTCATCTTTGCTGAGGTTGCCAGCTGGCATCTTAGAGTTTTTGAGGGTTGCAGCGATTTCAGATCTTACTACGTCTGCAGCGATGTGACCCAGGCCCCTGAGAGCAACGTCTACTTGGGCAATTATATCATTAACTGGTATTTGTTTAGGTGTGACTGCAAAGTTTAGACCTTTAGCTAAAACGGATTTCAGACCATCGGAAATAGAACTGTTACTGCGATTAATTACGACTTTGTTAACGTCTAACTGTTTGGTGTGTGGGTCCGGTCTTTTGTTGAAGAGGAGGTTAAATTTGGAAATCAGGTTGTCCTTACATTTGGTCGACATAGTAGCAGCTGAAGAGGCAGTCATATTGTCTACATGTTCCCAATCCAATGTGGACATTGTTGCCGTCAATGATAAGTGTGATTTGTAGAGTGTCTTGTCTAACTGATCTAGTTCGGTGCGTATAAGTCTGATTTTTTCTGAGATAAGAGCTAAGCTAGTTTTGAAAATAATTCGTTTCGCATTAGAAGAAGTTACAGCAGCAGAGGTCAGTGTAAATGCGATTGGTATTACCCCAGAGTCGCGGCATCTCTTCAGGAAGGTGAGAGACTCGATCAGCTGAGCCTTTTTATCCCGGAGTTTGTTGAAGGATCTTAAAGTTACGTGAAAACCCTCCCCATAGAGGCGGTTAAATTTTGATTTAAAGCTTTCATGACTGCAGTAATTCATATTCTTAGTTCTTTCGGTAAAGTCACGTTGAAGGGAAACAATAAAATAATAAAATATATATAAAACAATCAAAATTCTCACGACGTTTCGACCATAACACAAACGGTCGTCTTCAGGTGTGTCAGTTTGCATAAATTTATTTATTTTCAAACGGTGCATTTATTTATATTAAAAAAAAACGTTAGCGCCGCGCGCAGCGATTGGGCAGTTTATTTAGAAGGACCAGTCCATCCATGTTCCGAAAAGAGGAGGGGGGAGACGAAATTTTTGTTTTTAATGTATGCTGTCTGAAAGCCACTGTAAGCGTGAACAATCAATTAAGACCTGAAATGGTTTATCAAATCTTTCCAATGATTGCTAAGCCAGAATCCATCTTCTCGGTTGAAATTGTCTCTGTGCTTGTATATGCGGATAGCCTCATGAACGAATCTCTCATGGTAGCCAGATGGCTTACAAAGAACCTCTGTCTTGGAAAAGTCAATGTCATGTGAGCCTACTGAATGATAACAATGATCTGCCACGGCCAAGGTGTTGGTCCTACCGTGTTTAAGGTCTGCTTTGTGTTCACGAATGCGGTCCGAGACATGGCGTTTGGTTTCTCCAATGTAACTACTACCACAGAGGCAACTTAGTTTGTAGACACCAGGGTACTGTATGTCCGGAATCACATCTTTTACAGACGGAACCAGATCACGGATTTTATGTAATGTGTTGAAACGGACCTGGATCTTGTGTTTATTCAAGATTTTGGAGATCTTTTTTGTGATCCCCGCAATGTAGGGTAAAGTGATGGTTTTGAAAGGCTCCTCAAGAGGGTCCTTCTTCATGGTTTGAGTGATAGCTTTGCGGATTGTATAGTCGGAGTAACCATTAGCCTTAAGAGCTTGGTGTACGTGCTTGAGTTCACTGCCTATGTGTTCCTGGTCGGATATGCATTGGGCTCTATGATACAGAGTCTTGATGAGAGAATTCTTCTGTGATGGATGGTGGTGGGAATCCGGTTTCAGATAAGCATCCGTATGGGTAGCTTTCCTGTAGACAGAGTGGCACATTGAACCATCAGGTCTCTTTTTAATTAGGACATCCAAAAAAGGTAGCTTGCCATCTATTTCTACTTCCATGGTAAATCTGATGGCTGGGTGTATGGAATTGATGTGGTCGAAGAATTGGTCTAGAGCAGGCCGGCCATGTGGCCAGATGACAAAAGTGTCATCCACGTACCTCTTCCATAAGGTTGGGCGCAGAGTGGCAGTCTGGATGGCGACAGTCTCAAATTTCTCCATGAAAATGTTAGCTATAACCGGAGATAGGGGGGAGCCCATTGGGGTGCCCTCAGTTTGTTTGTAGAAAGTTCCATTCCAAGTGAAGTATGTATTGGTTAAACAGTGTCTCACCAGGGGGGTACCTCAGTGTTTAGTCCTTGATGAACCAAGTCTTCAATGATTGCAATGGTGTCAGGTACAGGAACCTTGGTGAATAAGGAAACTACATCAAAACTGACAAGCAGGTCGTCTGGGGACAGGGAAATACCCTTGATTGTCGATACCAGGTGAGTAGAATTTTGTACCGCGGTGGTTTTTCCAGTGAAAGGACACAGGATTTCAGACAAAAAACGAGCCAGTTTGTAGGTGGGGGAGTTGATAGTAGAGACGATGGGACGAAGGGGTGTATCTACTTTATGTATTTTTGGTAAGCCGTATAATCTTGGTGGCCTGGCAGCAGAAGGTTTCAACGAAAACTGTTTAGATTGATCAATGAATGCGGTTGAATCAGAAATTATTTTGTTGGTTTGTGTGACGAGGCTGTTGGTGGGATCTCTTTTTATTTTTGTATAACTACCATCGTCGAGTAATTCTTTAATTTTGTTGTTGTATTCTATTTTATCCATGATGACAGTAGCATTGCCTTTGTCAGCTGAGAGGACTACAATATCATCCCTCTGTTTTAATTTATATAATTCAAAACGCTCATCTTTGCTGAGGTTGCCAGCTGGCATCTTAGCGTTTTTGAGGGTTGCAGCGATTTCAGATCTTGCTACGTCTGCAGCGATGTGACCCAGGCCCCTGAGAGCAACGTCTACTTGGGCAATTATATCATTAACTGGTATTTGTTTAGGTGTGACTGCAAAGTTTAGACCTTTAGCTAAAACGGATTTCAGACCATCGGAAATAGAACTGTTACTGCGATTAATTACGACTTTGTTAACGTCTAACTTTTTGGTGTGTGGGTCCGGTATTTTGTTGAAGAGGAGGTTAAATTTGGAAATCAGGTTGTCCTTACATTTTGGTCGACATAGTAGCAGCTGAAGACGCAGTCATATTGTCTACATGTTCCCAATCCGATGTGGACATTGTTGCCGTCAATGATAAGTGTGATTTGTAGAGTGTCTTGTCTAACTGATCTAGTTCGGTGCGTATAAGTCTGATTTTTTCTGAGATAAGAGCTAAGCTAGTTTTGAAAATAATTCGTTTCGCATTAGAAGAAGTTACTGCAGCAGAGGTCAGTGTAAATGCGATTGGTATTACCCCAGAGTCGCGGCATCTCTTCAGGAAGGTGAGAGACTCGATCAGCTGAGCCTTTTTATCCCGGAGTTTGTTGAAGGATCTTAAAGTTATGTGAAAACCCTCCCCATAGAGGCGGTTAAATTTTGATTTAAATCTTTCATGACTGCAGTAATTCATATTCTTAGTTCTTTCGGTAAAGTCACGTTGAAGGGAAACAATAAAATAATAAAATATATATAAAACAATCAAAATTCTCACGACGTTTCGACCATAACACAAACGGTCGTCTTCAGGTGTGTCGGTTTGCATAAATTTATTTATTTTCAAACGGTGCATTTATTTATATTAAAAAAAACCGTTAGCGCCGCGCGCAGCGATTGGGCAGTTTATTTAGAAGGACCAGTCCATCCATGTTCCGAAAAGAGGAGGGGGGAGACGAAATTTTTGTTTTTAATGTATGCTGTCTGAAAGCCACTGTAAGCGTGAACAATCAATTAAGACCTGAAATGGTTTATCAAATCTTTCCAATGATTGCTAAGCCAGAATCCATCTTCTCTGTTGAAATTGTCTCTGTGCTTGTATATGCGGATAGCCTCATGAACGAATCTCTCATGGTAGCCAGATGGCTTACAAAGAACCTCTGTCTTGGAAAAGTCAATGTCATGTGAGCCTACTGAATGATAACAATGATCTGCCACGGCCAAGGTGTTGGTCCTACCGTGTTTAAGGTCTGCTTTGTGTTCACGAATGCGGTCCGAGACATGGCGTTTGGTTTCTCCAATGTAACTACTACCACAGAGGCAACTTAGTTTGTAGACACCAGGGTACTGTATGTCCGGAATCACATCTTTTACAGACGGAACCAGATCACGGATTTTATGTAATGTGTTGAAACGGACCTGGATCTTGTGTTTATTCAAGATTTTGGAGATCTTTTTTGTGATCCCCGCAATGTAGGGTAAAGTGATGGTTTTGAAAGGCTCCTCAAGAGGGTCCTTCTTCATGGTTTGAGTGATAGCTTTGCGGATTGTATAGTCGGAGTAACCATTAGCCTTAAGAGCTTGGTGTACGTGCTTGAGTTCACTGCCTATGTGTTCCTGGTCGGATATGCATTGGGCTCTATGATACAGAGTCTTGATGAGAGAATTCTTCTGTGATGGATGGTGGTGGGAATCCGGTTTCAGATAAGCATCCGTATGGGTAGCTTTCCTGTAGACAGAGTGGCACATTGAACCATCAGGTCTCTTTTTAATTAGGACATCCAAAAAAGGTAGCTTGCCATCTATTTCTACTTCCATGGTAAATCTGATGGCTGGGTGTATGGAATTGATGTGGTCGAAGAATTGGTCTAGAGCAGGCCGGCCGTGTGGCCAGATGACAAAAGTGTCATCCACGTACCTCTTCCATAAGGTTGGGCGCAGAGTGGCAGTCTGGATGGCGACAGTCTCAAATTTCTCCATGAAAATGTTAGCTATAACCGGAGATAGGGGGGAGCCCATTGGGGTGCCCTCAGTTTGTTTGTAGAAAGTTCCATTCCAAGTGAAGTATGTATTGGTTAAACAGTGTCTCACCAGGGGGGTACCTCAGTGTTTAGTCCTTGATGAACCAAGTCTTCAATGATTGCAATGGTGTCAGGTACAGGAACCTTGGTGAATAAGGAAACTACATCAAAACTGACAAGCAGGTCGTCTGGGGACAGGGAAATACCCTTGATTGTCGATACCAGGTGAGTAGAATTTTGTACCGCAGAGGTGGTTTTTCCAGTGAAAGGACACAGGATTTCAGACAAAAAACGAGCCAGTTTGTAGGTGGGGGAGTTGATAGTAGAGACGATGGGACGAAGGGGTGTATCTACTTTATGTATTTTTGGTAAGCCGTATAATCTTGGTGGCCTGGCAGCAGAAGGTTTCAACGAAAACTGTTTAGATTGATCAATGAATGCGGTTGAATCAGAAATTATTTTGTTGGTTTGTGTGACGAGGCTGTTGGTGGGATCTCTTTTTATTTTTGTATAACCACCATCGTCGAGTAATTCTTTAATTTTGTTGTTGTATTCTATTTTATCCATGATGACAGTAGCATTGCCTTTGTCAGCTGAGAGGACTACAATATCATCCCTCTGTTTTAATTTATATAATTCAAAACGCTCATCTTTGCTGAGGTTGCCAGCTGGCATCTTAGCGTTTTTGAGGGTTGCAGCGATTTCAGATCTTGCTACGTCTGCAGCGATGTGACCCAGGCCCCTGAGAGCAACGTCTACTTGGGCAATTATATCATTAACTGGTATTTGTTTAGGTGTGACTGCAAAGTTTAGACCTTTAGCTAAAACGGATTTCAGACCATCGGAAATAGAACTGTTACTGCGATTAATTACGACTTTGTTAACGTCTAACTTTTTGGTGTGTGGGTCCGGTATTTTGTTGAAGAGGAGGTTAAATTTGGAAATCAGGTTGTCCTTACATTTTGGTCGACATAGTAGCAGCTGAAGACGCAGTCATATTGTCTACATGTTCCCAATCCGATGTGGACATTGTTGCCGTCAATGATAAGTGTGATTTGTAGAGTGTCTTGTCTAACTGATCTAGTTCGGTGCGTATAAGTCTGATTTTTTCTGAGATAAGAGCTAAGCTAGTTTTGAAAAGAATTCGTTTCGCATTAGAAGAAGTTACAGCAGCAGAGGTCAGTGTAAATGCGATTGGTATTACCCCAGAGTCGCGGCATCTCTTCAGGAAGGTGAGAGACTCGATCAGCTGAGCCTTTTTATCCCGGAGTTTGTTGAAGGATCTTAAAGTTATGTGAAAACCCTCCCCATAGAGGCGGTTAAATTTTGATTTAAAGCTTTCATGACTGCAGTAATTCATATTCTTAGTTCTTTCGGTAAAGTCACGTTGAAGGGAAACAATAAAATAATAAAATACATATAAAACAATCAAAATTCTCACGACGTTTCGACCATAACACAAACGGTCGTCTTCAGGTGTGTCGTTTTGCATGAATTTATTTATTTTCAAACGGTGCATTTATTTATATTAAAAAAACGTTAGCGCCGCGCGCAGCGATTGAGCAGTTTATTTAGAAGGACCAGTCCATCCATGTTCCGAAAAGAGGAGGGGGGAGACGAAATTTTTGTTTTTAATGTATGCCGTCTGAAAGCCACTGTAAGCGTGAACAATGAATTAAGACCTGAAATGGTTTATCAAATCTTTCCAATGATTGCTAAGCCAGAATCCATCTTCTCTGTTGAAATTGTCTCTGTGCTTGTATATGCGGATAGCCTCATGAACGAATCTCTCATGGTAGCCAGATGGCTTACAAAGAACCTCTGTCTTGGAAAAGTCAATGTCATGTGAGCCTACTGAATGATAACAATGATCTGCCACGGCCAAGGTGTTGGTCCTACCGTGTTTAAGGTCTGCTTTGTGTTCACGAATGCGGTCCGAGACATGGCGTTTGGTTTCTCCAATGTAACTACTACCACAGAGGCAACTTAGTTTGTAGACACCAGGGTACTGTATGTCCGGAATCACATCTTTTACAGACGGAACCAGATCACGGATTTTATGTAATGTGTTGAAACGGACCTGGATCTTGTGTTTATTCAAGATTTTGGAGATCTTTTTTGTGATCCCCGCAATGTAGGGTAAAGTGATGGTTTTGAAAGGCTCCTCAAGAGGGTCCTTCTTCATGGTTTGAGTGATAGCTTTGCGGATTGTATAGTCGGAGTAACCATTAGCCTTAAGAGCTTGGTGTACGTGCTTGAGTTCACTGCCTATGTGTTCCTGGTCGGATATGCATTGGGCTCTATGATACAGAGTCTTGATGAGAGAATTCTTCTGTGATGGATGGTGGTGGGAATCCGGTTTCAGATAAGCATCCGTATGGGTAGCTTTCCTGTAGACAGAGTGGCACATTGAACCATCAGGTCTCTTTTTAATTAGGACATCCAAAAAAGGTAGCTTGCCATCTATTTCTACTTCCATGGTAAATCTGATGGCTGGGTGTATGGAATTGATGTGGTCGAAGAATTGGTCTAGAGCAGGCCGGCCATGTGGCCAGATGACAAAAGTGTCATCCACGTACCTCTTCCATAAGGTTGGGCGCAGAGTGGCAGTCTGGATGGTGTCAGTCTCAAATTTCTCCATGAAAATGTTAGCTATAACCGGAGATAGGGGGGAGCCCATTGGGGTGCCCTCAGTTTGTTTGTAGAAAGTTCCATTCCAAGTGAAGTATGTATTGGTTAAACAGTGTCTCACCAGGGGGGTACCTCAGTGTTTAGTCCTTGATGAACCAAGTCTTCAATGATTGCAATGGTGTCAGGTACAGGAACCTTGGTGAATAAGGAAACTACATCAAAACTGACAAGCAGGTCGTCTGGGGACAGGGAAATATCCTTGATTGTCGATACCAGGTGAGTAGAATTTAGTACCGCAGAGGTGGTTTTTCCAGTGAAAGGACGCAGGATTTCAGACAAAAAACGAGCCAGTTTGTAGGTGGGGGAGTTGATAGTAGAGACGATGGGACGAAGGGGTGTATCTACTTTATGTATTTTTGGTAAGCCGTATAATCTTGGTGGCCTGGCAGCAGAAGGTTTCAACGAAAACTGTTTAGATTGATCAATGAATGCGGTTGAATCAGAAATTATTTTGTTGGTTTGTGTGACGAGGCTGTTGGTGGGATCTCTTTTTATTTTTGTATAACTACCATCGTCGAGTAATTCTTTAATTTTGTTGTTGTATTCTATTTTATCCATGATGACAGTAGCATTGCCTTTGTCAGCTGAGAGGACTACAATATCATCCCTCTGTTTTAATTTATATAATTCAAAACGCTCATCTTTGCTGAGGTTGCCAGCTGGCATCTTAGCGTTTTTGAGGGTTGCAGCGATTTCAGATCTTGCTACGTCTGCAGCGATGTGACCCAGGCCCCTGAGAGCAACGTCTACTTGGGCAATTATATCATTAACTGGTATTTGTTTAGGTGTGACTGCAAAGTTTAGACCTTTAGCTAAAACGGATTTCAGACCATCGGAAATAGAACTGTTACTGCGATTAATTACGACTTTGTTAACGTCTAACTTTTTGGTGTGTGGGTCCGGTATTTTGTTGAAGAGGAGGTTAAATTTGGAAATCAGGTTGTCCTTACATTTTGGTCGACATAGTAGCAGCTGAAGACGCAGTCATACTGTCTACATGTTCCCAATCCGATGTGGACATTGTTGCCGTCAATGATAAGTGTGATTTGTAGAGTGTCTTGTCTAACTGATCTAGTTCGGTGCGTATAAGTCTGATTTTTTCTGAGATAAGAGCTAAGCTAGTTTTGAAAAGAATTCGTTTCGCATTAGAAGAAGTTATAGCAGCAGAGGTCAGTGTAAATGCGATTGGTATTACCCCAGAGTCGCGGCATCTCTTAAGGAAGGTGAGAGACTCGATCAGCTGAGCCTTTTTATCCCGGAGTTTGTTGAAGGATCTTAAAGTTATGTGAAAAGCCTCCCCGTAGAGGCGGTTAAATTTTGATTTAAAGCTTTCGTGACTGCAGTAATTAATATTCTTAGTTCGTTCCTTAAAGTCACGTTGAAGGGAAACAATAAAATAATAATATATATAAAACAATAAAAATTCTCACGACGTTTCGACCATAACACAAACGGTCGTCTTCAGGTGTGTCGGTTTGCATAAATTTATTTATTTTAAAACGGTGTATTTATTTATATAAAAAACCCGTTAGCGCCACGCGCAGCGATTGGGCAGTTTATTTAGAAGGACCAGTCCATCCATGTTCCGAAAAGAGGAGGGGGGAGACGAATTTTTTTTTTATGTATGCTGTCTGAAAGCCACTGTAAGCGTGAACAATCAATTAAGACCTGAAATGGTTTATCAAATCTTTCCAATGATTGCTAAGCCAGAATCCATCTTCTCGGTTGAAATTGTCTCTGTGCTTGTATATGTGGATAGCCTCATGAACGAATCTCTCATGGTAGCCAGATGGCTTACAAAGAACCTCTGTCTTGGAAAAGTCAATGTCATATGAGCCTACTGAATTATAACAATGATCTGCCACTGCCGAGGTGTTGGTCCTACCGTGTTTAAGGTCTGCTTTGTGTTCACGAATGCGGTCCGAGACATGGCGTTTGGTTTCTCCAATGTAACTACTACCACAGAGGCAACTTAGTTTGTAGACACCAGGGTATTGTATGTCCGGAATCACATCTTTTACAGACGGAACCAGATCACGGATTTTATGTAATGTGTTGAAACGGACCTGGATCTTGTGTTTATTCAAGATTTTGGAGATCTTTTGTGTGATCCCCGCAATGTAGGGTAAATTGATGGTTTTGAAAGGCTCCTCAAGAGGGTCCTTCTTCATGGTTTGAGTGATAGCTTTGCGGATTGTATAGTCGGAGTAACCATTAGCCTTAAGCGCTTGGTGTACGTGCTTGAGTTCACTGCCTATGTGTTCCTGGTCGGATATGCATTGGGCTCTATGATACAGAGTCTTGATGAGAGAATTCTTCTGTGATGGATGGTGGTGGGAATCCGGTTTCAGATAAGCATCCGTATGGGTAGCTTTCCTGTAGACAGAGTGGCTCATTGAACCATCAGGTCTCTTTTTAATTAGGACATCCAAAAAAGGTAGCTTGCCATCTATTTCTACTTCCATGGTAAATCTGATGGCTGGGTGTATGGAATTGATGTGGTCGAAGAATTGGTCTAGAGCAGGCCGGCCATGTGGCCAGATGACAAAAGTGTCATCCACGTACCTCTTCCATAAGGTTGGGCGCAGAGTGGCAGTCTGGATGGCATCAGTCTCAAATTTCTCCATGAAAATGTTAGCTATAACCGGAGATAGGGGGGAGCCCATTGGGGTGCCCTCAGTTTGTTTGTAGAAAGTTCCATTCCAAGTGAAGTATGTATTGGTTAAACATTGTCTCACCAGGGGGGTACCTCAGTGTTTAGTCCTTGATGAACCAAGTCTTCAATGATTGCAATGGTGTCAGGTACAGGAACCTTGGTGAATAAGGAAACTACATCAAAACTGACAAGCAGGTCGTCTGGGGACAGGGAAATACCCTTGATTGTCGATACCAGGTGAGTAGAATTTTGTACCGCAGAGGTGGTTTTTACAGTGAAAGGACGCAGGATTTCAGACAAAAAACGAGCCAGTTTGTAGGTGGGGGAGTTGATAGTAGAGACGATGGGACGAAGGGGTGTATCTACTTTATGTATTTTTGGTAAGCCGTATAATCTTGGTGGCCTGGCAGCAGAAGGTTTCAACGAAAACTGTTTAGATTGATCAATTAATGCGGTTGAATCAGAAATTATTTTGTTGGTTTGTGTGACGAGGCTGTTGGTGGGATCTCTTTTTATTTTTGTATAACTACCATCGTCGAGTAATTCTTTAATTTTGTTGTTGTATTCTATTTTATCCATGATGACAGTAGCATTGCCTTTGTCAGCTGAGAGGACTACAATATCATCCCTCTGTTTTAATTTATATAATTCAAAACGCTCATCTTTGCTGAGGTTGCCAGCTGGCATCTTAGCGTTTTTGAGGGTTGCAGCGATTTCAGATCTTGCTACGTCTGCAGCGATGTGACCCAGGCCCCTGAGAGCAACGTCTACTTGGGCAATTATATCATTAACTGGTATTTGTTTAGGTGCAACTGCAAAGTTTAGACCTTTAGCTAAAACGGATTTCAGACCATCGGAAATAGAACTGTTACTGTGATTAATTACGACTTTGTTAACGTCTAACTTTTTGGTGTGTGGGTCCGGTCTTTTATTGAAGAGGAGGTTAAATTTGGAAATCAGGTTGTCCTTACATTTTGGTCGACATAGTAGCAGCTGAAGAGGCAGTCATATTGTCTACATGTTCCCAATCCGATGTGGACATTGTTGCCGTCAATGATAAGTGTGATTTGTAGAGTGTCTTGTCTAACTGATCTAGTTCGGTGCGTATAAGTCTGATTTTTTCTGAGATAAGAGCTAAGCTAGTTTTGAAAAGAATTCGTTTCGCATTAGAAGAAGTTACAGCAGCAGAGGTCAGTGTAAATGCGATTGGTATTACCCCAGAGTCGCGACATCTCTTCAGGAAGGTGAGAGACTCGATCAGCTGAGCCTTTTTATCCCGGAGTTTGTTGAAGGATCTTAAAGTTATGTGAAAACCCTCCCCGTAGAGGCGGTTAAATTTTGATTTAAAGCTTTCGTGACTGCAGTAATTCATATTCTTAGTTCTTTCGGTAAAGTCACGTTGAAGGGAAACAATAAAATAATAATATATATAAAACAATAAAAATTCTCACGACGTTTCGACCATAACACAAACGGTCGTCTTCAGGTGTGTCGGTTTGCATAAATTTATTTATTTTAAAACAGTGTATTTATTTATATAAAAAACCCGTTAGCGCCACGCGCAGCGATTGGGCAGTTTATTTAGAAGGACCAGTCCATCCATGTTCCGAAAAGAGGAGGGGGGAGACGAATTTTTTTTTTTATGTATGCTGTCTGAAAGCCACTGTAAGCGTGAACAATCAATTAAGACCTGAAATGGTTTATCAAATCTTTCCAATGATTGCTAAGCCAGAATCCATCTTCTCGGTTGAAATTGTCTCTGTGCTTGTATATGTGGATAGCCTCATGAACGAATCTCTCATGGTAGCCAGATGGCTTACAAAGAACCTCTGTCTTGGAAAAGTCAATGTCATATGAGCCTACTGAATTATAACAATGATCTGCCACGGCCGAGGTGTTGGTCCTACCGTGTTTAAGGTCTGCTTTGTGTTCACGAATGCGGTCCGAGACATGGCGTTTGGTTTCTCCAATGTAACTACTACCACAGAGGCAACTTAGTTTGTAGACACCAGGGTATTGTATGTCCGGAATCACATCTTTTACAGACGGAACCAGATCACGGATTTTATGTAATGTGTTGAAACGGACCTGGATCTTGTGTTTATTCAAGATTTTGGAGATATTTTTTGTGATCCCCGCAATGTAGGGTAAAGTGATGGTTTTGAAAGGCTCCTCAAGAGGGTCCTTCTTCATGGTTTGAGTGATAGCTTTGCGGATTGTATAGTCGGAGTAACCATTAGCCTTAAGAGCTTGGTGTACGTGCTTGAGTTCACTGCCTATGTGTTCCTGGTCGGATATGCATTGGGCTCTATGATACAGAGTCTTGATGAGAGAATTCTTCTGTGATGGATGGTGGTGGGAATCCGGTTTCAGATAAGCATCCGTATGGGTAGCTTTCCTGTAGACAGAGTGGCTCATTGAACCATCAGGTCTCTTTTTAATTAGGACATCCAAAAAAGGTAGCTTGCCATCTATTTCTACTTCCATGGTAAATCTGATGGCTGGGTGTATGGAATTGATGTGGTCGAAGAATTGGTCTAGAGCAGGCCGGCCATGTGGCCAGATGACAAAAGTGTCATCCACGTACCTCTTCCATAAGGTTGGGCGCAGAGTGGCAGTCTGGATGGCGTCAGTCTCAAATTTCTCCATGAAAATGTTAGCTATAACCGGAGATAGGAGGGAGCCCATTGGGATGCCCTCAGTGTGTTTGTAGAAAGTTCCATTCCAAGTGAAGTATGTATTGGTTAAACAGTGTCTCACCAGGGGGGTACCTCAGTGTTTAGTCCTTGATGAACAAAGTCTTCAATGATTGCAATGGTGTCAGGTACAGGAACCTTGGTGAATAAGGAAACTACATCAAAACTGACAAGCAGGTCGTCTGGGGACAGGGAAATACCCTTGATTGTCGATACCAGGTGAGTAGAATTTTGTACCACAGAGGTGGTTTTTCCAGTGAAAGGACGCAGGATTTCAGACAAAAAACGAGCCAGTTTGTAGGTGGGGGAGTTGATAGTAGAAACGATGGGACGAAGGGGTGTATCTACTTTATGTATTTTTGGTAAGCCGTATAATCTTGGTGGCCTGGCAGCAGAAGGTTTCAACGAAAACTGTTTAGATTGATCAATTAATGCGGTTGAATCAGAAATTATTTTGTTGGTTTGTGTGACGAGGCTGTTGGTGGGATCTCTTTTTATTTTTATATAACTACCATCGTCGAGTAATTCTTTAATTTTGTTGTTGTATTCTATTTTATCCATGATGACAGTAGCATTGCCTTTGTCAGCTGAGAGGACTACAATATCATCCCTCTGTTTTAATTTATATAATTCAAAACGCTCATCTTTGCTGAGGTTGCCAGCTGGCATCTTAGCGTTTTTGAGGGTTGCAGCGATTTCAGATCTTGCTACGTCTGCAGCGATGTGACCCAGGCCCCTGAGAGCAACGTCTACTTGGGCAATTATATCATTAACTGGTATTTGTTTAGGTGCAACTGCAAAGTTTAGACCTTTAGCTAAAACGGATTTCAGACCATCGGAAATAGAACTGTTACTGTGATTAATTACGACTTTGTTAACGTCTAACTTTTTGGTGTGTGGGTCCGGTCTTTTATTGAAGAGGAGGTTAAATTTGGAAATCAGGTTGTCCTTACATTTTGGTCGACATAGTAGCAGCTGAAGAGGCAGTCATATTGTCTACATGTTCCCAATCCGATGTGGACATTGTTGCCGTCAATGATAAGTGTGATTTGTAGAGTGTCTTGTCTAACTGATCTAGTTCGGTGCGTATAAGTCTGATTTTTTCTGAGATAAGAGCTAAGCTAGTTTTGAAAAGAATTCGTTTCGCATTAGAAGAAGTTACAGCAGCAGAGGTCAGTGTAAATGCGATTGGTATTACCCCAGAGTCGCGGCATCTCTTCAGGAAGGTGAGAGACTCGATCAGCTGAGCCTTTTTATCCCGGAGTTTGTTGAAGGATCTTAAAGTTATGTGAAAACCCTCCCCGTAGAGGCGGTTAAATTTTGATTTAAAGCTTTCGTGACTGCAGTAATTAATATTCTTAGTTCTTTCGGTAAAGTCACGTTGAAGGGAAACAATAAAATAATAAAATATATATAAAACAATAAAAATTCTCACGACGTTTCGACCATAACACAAACGGTCGTCTTCAGGTGTGTCGGTTTGCATAAATTTATTTATTTTAAAACGGTGTATTTATTTATATAAAAAACCCGTTAGCGCCATGCGCAGCGATTGGGCAGTTTATTTAGAAGGACCAGTCCATCCATGTTCCGAAAAGAGGAGGGGGGAGACGATTTTTTTTTTATATATATAATGTATGCTGTCTGAAAGCCACTGTAAGCGTGAACAATCAATTAAGACCTGAAATGGTTTATCAAATCTTTCCAATGATTGCTAAGCCAGAATCCATCTTCTCGGTTGAAATTGTCTCTGTGCTTGTATATGTGGATAGCCTCATGAACGAATCTCTCATGGTAGCCAGATGGCTTACAAAGAACCTCTGTCTTGGAAAAGTCAATGTCATATGAGCCTACTGAATTATAACAATGATCTGCCACGGCCGAGGTGTTGGTCCTACCGTGTTTAAGGTCTGCTTTGTGTTCACGAATGCGGTCCGAGACATGGCGTTTGGTTTCTCCAATGTAACTACTACCACAGAGGCAACTTAGTTTGTAGACACCAGGGTATTGTATGTCCGGAATCACATCTTTTACAGACGGAACCAGATCACGGATTTTATGTAATGTGTTGAAACGGACCTGGATCTTGTGTTTATTCAAGATTTTGGAGATCTTTTTTGTGATCCCCGCAATGTAGGGTAAAGTGATGGTTTTGAAAGGCTCCTCAAGCGGGTCCTTCTTCATGGTTTGAGTGATAGCTTTGCGGATTGTATAGTCGGAGTAACCATTAGCCTTAAGAGCTTGGTGTACGTGCTTGAGTTCACTGCCTATGTGTTCCTGGTCGGATATGCATTGGGCTCTATGATACAGAGTCTTGATGAGATAATTCTTCTGTGATGGATGGTGGTGGGAATCCGGTTTCAGATAAGCATCCGTATGGGTAGCTTTCCTGTAGACAGAGTGGCTCATTGAACCATCAGGTCTCTTTTTAATTAGGACATCCAAAAAAGGTAGCTTGCCATCTATTTCTACTTCCATGGTAAATCTGATGGCTGGGTGTATGGAATTGATGTGGTCGAAGAATTGTTCTAGAGCAGGCCGGCCATGTGGCCAGATGACAAAAGTGTCATCCACGTACCTCTTCCATAAGGTTGGGCGCAGAGTGGCAGTCTGGATGGCATCAGTCTCAAATTTCTCCTTGAAAATGTTAGCTATAACCGGAGATAGGGGGGAGCCCATTGGGGTGCCCTCAGTTTGTTTGTAGAAAGTTCCATTCCAAGTGAAGTATGTATTGGTTAAACAGTGTCTCACCAGGGGGGGTACCTCAGTGTTTAGTCCTTGATGAACCAAGTCTTCAATGATTGCAATGGTGTCATGTACAGGAACCTTGGTGAATAAGGAAACTACATCAAAACTGACAAGCAGGTCGTCTGGGGACAGGGAAATACCCTTGATTGTCGATACCAGGTGAGTAGAATTTTGTACCGCAGAGGTGGTTTTTCCAGTGAAAGGACGCAGGATTTCAGACAAAAAACGAGCCAGTTTGTAGGTGGGCGAGTTGATAGTAGAGACGATGGGACGAAGGGGTGTATCTACTTTATGTATTTTTGGTAAGCCGTATAATCTTGGTGGCCTGGCAGCAGAAGATTTCAACGAAAACTGTTTAGATTGATCAATTAATGCGGTTGAATCAGAAATTATTTTGTTGGTTTGTGTGACGAGGCTGTTGGTGGGATCTCCTTTTATTTTTGTATAACTACCATCGTCGAGTAATTCTTTAATTTTGTTGTTGTATTCTATTTTATCCATGATGACAGTAGCATTGCCTTTGTCAGCTGAGAGGACTACAATATCATCCCTCTTTTTTAATTTATATAATTCAAAACGCTCATCTTTGCTGAGGTTGCTAGCTGGCATCTTAGCGTTTTTGAGTGTTGCAGCGATTTCAGATCTTGCTACGTCTGCAGCGATGTGACCCAGGCCCCTGAGAGCAACGTCTACTTGGGCAATTATATCATTAACTGGTATTTGTTTAGGTGTGACTGCAAAGTTTAGACCTTTAGCTAAAACGGATTTCAGACCATCGGAAATAGAACTGTTACTGCGATTAATTACGACTTTGTTAACGTCTAACTTTTTGGTGTGTGGGTCCGGTCTTTTGTTGAAGAGGAGGTTAAATTTGGAAATCAGGTTGTCCTTACATTTGGTCGACATAGTAGCAGCTGAAGAGGCAGTCATATTGTCTACATGTTCCCAATCCGATGTGGACATTGTTGCCGTCAATGATAAGTGTGATTTGTAGAGTGTCTTGTCTAACAGATCTAGTTCGGTGCGTATAAGTCTGATTTTTTCTGAGATAAGAGCTAAGCTAGTTTTGAAAATAATTCGTTTCGCATTAGAAGAAGTTACAGCAGCAGAGGTCAGTGTAAATGCGATTGGTATTACCCCAGAGTCGTGGCATCTCTTCAGGAAGGTGAGAGACTCAATCAGCTGAGCCTTTTTATCCCGGAGTTTGTTGAAGGATCTTAAAGTTATGTGAAAACCCTCCCCGTAGAGGCGGTTAAATTTTGATTTAAAGCTTTCGTGACTGCAGTAATTCATATTCTTAGTTCTTTCGGTAAAGTCACGTTGAAGGGAAACAATAAAATAATAAAATATATAAAACAATAAAAATTCTCACGACGTTTCGACCATAACACAAACGGTCGTCTTCAGGTGTGTCGGTTTGCATAAATGTATTTATTTTTAAACGGTGTATTTATTTATATATTTAAAAAACGTTAGCGCCACGCGCAGTGATTTGGCAGTTTATTTAGAAGGACCAGTCCATCCATGTTCCGAAAAGAGGAGGGGGGAGACGAATTTTTTTTTAATGTATGCTGTCTGAAAGCCACTGTAAGCGTGAACAATCAATTAAGACCTGAAATGGTTTATCAAATCTTTCCAATGATTGCTAAGCCAGAATCCATCTTCTCGGTTGAAATTGTCTCTGTGCTTGTACATGTGGATAGCCTCATGAACGAATCTCTCATGGTATTGTAGTCCTCTCAGCTGACAAAGGCAATGCTACTGTCATCATGGATAAAATAGAATACAACAACAAAATTAAAGAATTACTCGACGATGGTAGTTATACAAAAATAAAAAGAGATCCCACCAACAGCCTCGTCACACAAACCAAGAAAATAATTTCTGATTCAACCGCATTAATTGATCAATCTAAACAGTTTTCGTTGAAACCTTCTGCTGCCAGGCCACCAAGATTATACGGCTTACCAAAAATACAAAAAGTAGATACACCCCTTCGTCCCATCGTCTCTACTATCAACTCCGCCACCTACAAACTGGCTCGTTTTTTGTCTGAAATCCTGCGTCCTTTCACTGGAAAAACCACCTCTGCGGTACAAAATTCTACTCACCTGGTATCGACAATCAAGGGTATTTCCCTGTCCCCAGACGACCTGCTTGTCAGTTTTGATGTAGTTTCCTTATTCACCAAGGTTCCTGTACCTGACACCATTGCAATCATTGAAGACTTGGTTCATCAAGGACTAAACACTGAGGTACCCCCCCCTGGTGAGACAATGTTTAACCAATACATACTTCACTTGGAATGGAACTTTCTACAAACAAACTGAGGGCACCCCAATGGGCTCCCCCCTATCTCCGGTTATAGCTAACATTTTCATGGAGAAATTTGAGACTGACGCCATCCAGACTGCCACTCTGCGCCCAACCTTATGGAAGAGGTACGTGGATGACACTTTTGTCATCTGGCCACATGGCCGGCCTGCTCTAGACCAATTCTTCGACCACATCAATTCCATACACCCAGCCATCAGATTTACCATGGAAGTAGAAATAGATGGCAAGCTACCTTTTTTGGATGTCCTAATTAAAAAGAGACCTGATGGTTCAATGAGCCACTGTCTACAGGAAAGCTACCCATACGGATGCTTATCTGAAACCGGATTCCCACCACCATCCATCACAGAAGAATTCTCTCATCAAGACTCTGTATCATATAGCCCAATGCATATCTGACCAGGAACACATAGGCAGTGAACTCAAGCACGTACACCAAGCTCTTAAGGCTAATGGTTACTCCAACTATACAATCCGCAAAGCTATCACTCAAACCATGAAGAAGGACTCTCTTGAGGAGCCTTTCAAAACCATCACTTTACCCTACATTGCGGGGATCTCAAAAAAAATCTCCAAGATCTTGAATAAACACAAGATCCAGGTCCGTTTCAACACATTACATAAAATCCGTGATCTGGTTCCGTCTGTAAAAGATGTGATTCCGGACATACAATACCCTGGTGTCTACAAACTAAGTTGCCTCTGTGGTAGTAGTTACATTGGAGAAACCAAACGCCATGTCTCGGACCGCATTCGTGAACACAAAGCAGACCTTAAACACGGTAGGACCAACACCTCGGCCGTGGCAGATCATTGTTATAATTCAGTAGGCTCACATGACATTGACTTTTCCAAGACAGAGGTTCTTTGTAAGCCATCTGGCTACCATGAGAGATTCGTTCATGAGGCTATCCACATATACAAGCACAGAGACAATTTCAACCGAGAAGATGGATTCTGGCTTAGCAATCATTGGAAAGATTTGATAAACCATTTCAGGTCTTAATTGATTGTTTACGCTTACAGTGGCTTTCAGACAGCATACATTAAAAAAAAAATTTCGTCTCCCCCCTCCTCTTTTCGGAACATGTATGGACTGGTCCTTCTAAATAAACTGCCAAATCGCTGCGCGTGGCGCTAACGTTTTTTTATTATATATAAATAAATAAATGCACCGTTTAAAAATAACTCAATTTATGCAAACCGACACACCTGAAGACGACCGTTTGTGTTATGGTCGAAACATCGTGAGAATTTTTATTGTTATATATATTATTATTTTATTGTTTCCCTTCAACGTGACTTTACCGAAAGAACTAAGAATATGAATTACTGCAGTGACGAAAGCTTTAAATCAAAATTTGAGTTGCAGATGTTCTTCTTCAGAGGCACCACATTTATTACATAACACGTATATACAAAAGGGGTAGCTGCCCCTTTACCAGATATAGCTTAGGGTGGTGACCACCCAGCTAACTACACTACCATACAGGAGTTACGGCGATGATGGACTGGACCCATACTCGGGTCCCTGGCCACGTGTTGGTGTCTCTTCAGATATAGAACGTGGAGCTTCCAGCTTGCAGAACGAAGCGATCCCGGTCCCTTCCAGGGACCCACCATATATCTTTCCGGGTCGGGGCCGGCTCCGCCCTCGGCCCCGAGAGCCTTCCAGCTCTCTCTCGATCCCTCTCGAGAGCTCTTCCCGGACACGTGATCACCCCCTAGCCCCCCCACCTGAGGGCCTCCCTATGGACACTCCGGATCATGTGCCTACGGGTCAACCAGAGTGCCATGGCCCAGGGCAACCCTGTCCCCGGGCTGACACTCTCCCGCTCCCTCTAGTGGGACCCAGCACTGCACGCTATGCGTGGTGCCCTCGCTAACCCAGCGCTCACCAAGCCCCGCTAGGGCTGGTACTACACCCACCTACGGGGTGTACGCGATGACATTGCATCGCACGCCGTGCTCTGCTAGAGCCGGCATCACTCTGCAACACACACGATGCTGTCCGGCACCATACAGTGACATCCCCAATGTCACTACACATGTGAAGAGTAGTATGACGACGTGACGCCATGAGCGCTGTGAGGCGTGATGTGACTCAGTCGTAGTGCATTTGGCACTTGTTGCAGAGGTTTGTGGTTCTATTCCGGTAGGCCGTCTTGGTTAATACTGAGACGTACGAGCCGTAAAATAAACGCCATTTGCTTCACAGGGGACATCGAATATCCCGTTTAACACCTAGTCTTTCACGACCAATATCATCCATAAGAGGTTTGTTTTGTTAGATCGCATAAATATATAAATCTGTCGTTAAAACCCGCCACCACCCGACACAGCCAACTAGTAAGGGTTGTAATGTAAACAGAACATCCCAATTTGTCACTAGTACAGCACACCGGTGTGTTGGAGAGCCAAGCCACAACATTCACAATCTGACTACGACGTTTCACCAGTAATTACAACTAGCTTCATCAGGCAACAGAGAGATTTGTGGAGAAGTCCACCTGTTTTGTTCCTTATATAGAGGAGGCTTAGATGTAGTGACCACACTTCTGAGCTCTTGCGCAAAGTGGTGGTGGGGGGGGTGAATTAATGAGTCAACGTACATTATTCATGCGCATTATGCGAGCCCGAGCCCTGTGATCTTGTCCTTCCTGTCCAATGTGTGCATTAAAATAGACGTACCAACGGTAATCCCTATTGAAATATGGTGGCCTGTATAGGCATGCATTTAAACAATGTATTATTTGATGATTCGCTTCTTCGCAGCACTCAGTTGGGTAGCTATCCGAATGGTTGAAATAATTTTCATTTCTTTCAATTTCGACAGATTCTATAATTAGTCTTGGCCAGTAGTAGCTAGTTTTGCACAGAACTTCAACATTATCAAAATAAATTGAGTGTCCTTGTTGGCACGCGTGTTCTGCTACTGCTGACAGTTGTATTTGGGAGTATTTAATATTTATTTGGTGTTCTTTTAGTCTCATGCTGATCATTTGTCATGTTTGCCCAACATAGCATTTGCCACAAGTGCAGTTAATGCTGTACACACCTTCTGTTGATAGCTTCTGTAATATATCTTTTGTAGCAAATATTAATTTTTGTATTTTACGTACCATGCCAAATCTGACTCAGATATTTTGTTTTTCCAAACATCTGGCTAGTTTATCAGTTACTCCCGCAATGTACAGTATTTTGATCGTTTTCATTACTTGGGCAGTTTCAATGCTCGTGTTATTTGATTTGGTTTTGGCATTCAATGCCCTGTTGATTTGTGCATCATTGTAACCGTTCATTTGCAGCGCTTCTTTAACATGTGTAGTGACTGTGCTTGTCAATCTATGGTGATGGGGCTTGCGAAGCCACGGTCAGTAATGTCTTGTCATTACAGGCAGCCCGAGCTACGGGATGTAGTACCAGCCCTAGTGGGGCTTGGGTGAGTGCTGGTTAGCGTGGTGCTGGCTCCCGGTGTGGGAGCGAGAGGGAGCGTCAGCCTGCCAGGGTTACCTTGGGGCATGATACGCTGGTTGACCTGCTGTCACATGACGGGATGATATTGGAAGGGGGCCACCAGTGGACGGGGGCCGTGGGGCAGTAACGTGGTCCAAAGGAGCTCTCGGGAACCTTCGAGAAGGAGTTACAGATACCTGGAAGGTGGGTGGGGCGAAGGGCGGAGCCAGCCCCAGCCCGGGGGCATATAACGAGGGCGCCGTGAGGAGCTCGAGATTCTTCGTGTGCTGGTGTTACGAAGATCCACGTCGGGGAGAAGAAGCCTCGAGCCACGCGGTCCGGGACCCCGTTTGTGGTCCGGACCACGATAGCGAACCGTAACTAATTCTGCCGTAGCATGGTTAGATGGACATTTGAGACCCGAGTGTAGATTGTGTTATGTTACGTACTGTTGTCTAAATAAATAGTGTTGCTCCTAAGATAACGTATTCGACTCAGTTGGACTCACTACAACTGGTGTCGGAAGTGGCCAACTTGCTAGACCGTCTGGACGCGTCCCTCAAGTTGTGCCGGTGTGTCAAGGAGACCGCCGATGGTACGACTCCACGGGATGTTAACTCTATTGTGCTGCGGGGAGGATTGCTCATGTATTGGGACGGAGCTTTGCGTCTTTATGCTATTGTTGTCCCTACCGCCCTGCGGGGCGAGGTTGTGTGGGCTGTGCATAGACAACTGTTGCTCCTCGGAGTGCAGAAAATGCTGGCCGCGCTTAAATTGGATTTTTATTGGCCAGCCATGGTCTCCGACTTTGAGGATCTGCTGAAAGGCTGCGTGCAATGTGCCCGGCGGAAGCCGCCGGCGAGATCCTGTTGTCCTCCGCTGCAATCAATCCAGGTGTCATGGGTAAATGAAATTGTTGCCCTCAATATTCTCGGGCCGTTTCCCGCTTCTGCGCATGGCAACAAATATTTACTTGTGGGCGTTGAGTATTTCTCTCGCTGGCCTATGTCTTGGCCGCTCCCAAATCAATCGGCTGTGGCTATCACCGAGGCATTCCTTAATGGCTATGTTCTGGATAAGGGGGCTCCTGAGCGCCTCTTGACGGATCAGGGCAAAAAAATTTCCTCCAAGCTTCTGCGTGAGGTTTGCGACCTGCTGGGAACAATAATGGTACACACGTCGCCGTACCACCCGCAAACGGATGGCAAGGTCGAACGCCTACACCTGACTCTGACCTCCATGTTGAGTCACTTGGTCAGTGAGTCACAGGTCGATTGGGATTTGCATATCCCTGCGGTTCTTGCCGCTTATAGGATGACCCCTCACACGTCCACCGGCTACTCTCCCTTCTTTTTGATGTATGGGAGAGAGTATGAGCCTCCCATTGATGTCCAGTTGCAGACCGCGCCCGCCCCGAAGGTGCCCAAAATTTCTGACACAATTCGCTTCACGATGGGGAACCTTTCCGAGGCGCGGGAAGCCGCCAGTGTTAACTCTCGGGCCAGGCAGCTGGCCAACGAGCGGCTCAAAGGTGCCCGTGTTTCCCTGTGCGATTGGTCGCCGGGGGACAGGGCCTGGTTGCATTGTCCACAAGTGCCAGTGGGCACATTACCTAAATTGTTGCAACCTTGGAGAGGGCCGGTTGATGCGGTTTGGGTCGTGCGGCCACAGTATGTCCAGATTCGGTTTGTTAAGCGGAGCTGGTTTCTGCATCCCTCTCGCCTTCAACCGTTCATCACACCGTGTGAGTTTGTTTCATCTCCATATCGACGGGGCCGAGTGTCGGGTGTGCACGATGAGCTGGGGCGTGTGTCTGCCAACGCGGGTCCTCAGGAGAGTGTTTCTGTTCCGCCCCCAGGCGCCGCACGACTAATGCCTCGCACGCGGCCGCTCGTGTCGGCCTCGCGTGCGCGGAACGTTGAGGACCCGACAACCTGGCCTACTGCTCTTCGTGCTGCGTCGGGTCGATTTCTTGCCCCCCCCAGCCCCCCCCAAGACGGTCGAGCTCAACCCGTCTGGAGGACCGGCGTCACGGACTCGTTCAGAGACTCGATTTGCGTGATCCCCGTGCATTGCACACTCCCACACCGTCATGGGCTGTCGCGCTCGCGTGAGTCGTGGCAAGTATTTGGCCGATCCTGCTCGCCATCGAGCTAACGGGCGTTGTTACACGTTGTGGGAGGGAGATGTTGATTGTGGGGATTTCGTGCACTGTGATTGTTGGTTTGACCGTTCGGTTTTTTTCTCTGTGTATATCTATTGTACAGTTGGGTTGGGTAATTTATTGCTTTGTTATGTTGGAGCACACTTGTTGTTATGTTCTGTTAACTATACGTCGGTTGCTTACTTTGGAGGGAGTTGGCAGCGGGGATGGCTGGAAGCTACGAAGGGGGGGTGATGTAGTGACTGTGCTTGTCACTGTATGGTGCCGGGGCTTGCGAAGCCACGGCTGGTAATGTGTTGTCATTACGGGCAGCCCGGGTTACAGGATGTAGTACCAGCCCTAGTGGGGCTTGCGTGGGCGCTGGTTAGCGCGGAGGCACCGCGAGCAGTGTAGCGGTGCGGGCTCCCAGTGAGGGAGCAAGAGGGAGTGTCAGCCTGCCAGGGTTACCTTGGGGCATGATATGCTGGTTGACCTGCTGTCACGTGACCGGATAATATTGGAGGGGGGCCACCGGTGGACGGGGGCCGTGGGCTGGTCACGTGGTCCAAAGGAACTTTCGGGAACCTTCGAGAAGGAGCTAAAGAGACCTGGAAGGTAAGCGGGGCGAAGTGCGGAGCCAGCCTCAGCCCAGGGGCATATAACGAGGGCCCCGTGAGGAGCTTGAGGTTCTTCATATGCTGGTGTTACGAAGATCCACGTCGGGGAGAAGAAGCCTCTAGCTACGCAGTAGCTAGACCGGACCGGGATAGCGAACCGTGTCAGCGAACCGTGTCTAGTTCTGCAGTAGCGTGGTTCGATGGGCATTCGAGACCCGAGTGAAGATTGTGTTATGCTACGTACTGTTGTCTAAATAAATAGTGTTGCTCCTAAGAAAATATCTGCGACTCAGTTTGACTCACTACACATGTTTCATTTCACTTATCAGACTGTCACCTTTGACGTTTTCTTAGCTCGATGAATGAGCGTCTTGATAAGAGCAGATTTCTGTGCGGGGTGATCGTGTGACTGCATTCAGATAGGCGTCAGTATGCTTTTTCTCTCGGTAAACGATGTGTGTTATTTTACCATTTCAACCCCGTCTGAGCAGAATATCCAGAAATGGTAGAGTTCTGTTAGCTTCCACTTCCATGGTGAACTGGATGGATGGGTTTTGCGAGTTGAGATGATTTAGAAATGCATTAAGTGTATCGTTGCTGTGTGGCCAGACCACCAATGTGTCACCCATATATCTAAACCAAGCAGAGGGTTTTCGTGTGCTTGAAGCTATTGCTTTGGTTTCAAAATCTTCCATGTACAAATTCGCTATCACAGGAGACAAAGGAGAGCCCATTGCTGCTCCTTCATTTTGTTTATAGAAGTCACCTTTCCACAAGAAATAGGTGTTCTTTAGACAGTGTTCAGCTAGTCTTGGGATATCTTTTGCTGTGTGGAAGCGAATCATCAAAAAATACATTGTTTAAATGCAACCCTATACAGGCCACCATACTTAAATAGGGATTATCGTTGGTACGGCTATTTTAATACACACAATGGACAGGAAGGACAAGATCAAAGGGCACGCATAATGCACATGCATAATGTACTCATTAATCCCCCCCCACTTTGCGCAAGAGTGTGAAGTGTGGTCACCACATCTACGCCTCTATATAAGGAACAAAACAAGTGGACTTCTTCACAAATATGGCTGTCGCCTGATGACGCTAGTTGTAATTACTGGCGAAACGTTGTACTCAGACTGTAAATGTTGTGGCTTGGTTCTCCAACACACCAGTGTGCTGTACTAGTGACGATTTGGCATGTTCTGTTTACGTTACAACCCTTACTAGTTGGCTGTGTCGGGTGGTGGTGGGTTTTAATGACACATTTATATATTTACGCGATCTAACCAAAAAACCTCTTATGGATCAAATATCCCGTCACGTCATTCCAAAGAGTAGCCCATTTTGTGCCGGCGTCATGGTCCAAATTTGGAAAATTACTTTTGGAGTTTACAAATCAATCGCCTCCTGCTGCACAATAAAAATGGCACGGCTCTCCTGAAAGAGCCATGAGACTCAGTGAGGCTTTCATGTGTAAGCGTAATAATAAAAATAATAACATAGCAGCATTGCCCCATACTGGCAGACCAATGCCTGCTTGACCAATGCCTGCTTGCAGGACAGGTGCCAAGTCACATTGGCCCACAGGGAGAGCTTCCACGAGGGGTGTCCTTTCGAATGTCTAAGATGAGATGTAAGTTTTATAAAATACAGAATCAGATCAGAATCTTTATTTATCCTGGAGAAATCCGATGAGATACGAAACTCTTTTTCGCAGATGATGCTGATTCGTTATACCACTCTGTCTTGGATATTTTTTTTACTAAAAATGAAAATCCAAAAATCTAAAAAGAGCTTCCGAGTGAGAACACGCAGCACCAAGGAAATGCACCCGTCGCCTTATTAGCTTACATTTTCTCAGCAAATGAGAGTGATGCACACTCTGTGCCAACTCGTGATTCGATTATGATTTGTGGGCACGATTAAAATGTTTTAAAAATCGAGAAAAAATATTAATATGCTGTTATCGTACCTACTGAGCCACATTGCACTCGCCAGTTAAAAAAAAACATCTTCCCAACCTGGTCTTCCACTGCTGCCACGTAAGAGTACAGTAGAACGCACTGGTGAGTACAGTACATAATACTGGTGTTATTTAAAAAATATATATATTTTTCAAAAGAAGGTTTAGCATCTGTATTATTAGCGCTGTTACCAATACCTCAATTAAGCCCTCATATATTTCTCAAACATGTAATAATTAAAGCCGTTGGGAATGCATCCCCATATATACAATTGTCTAATGAACTCCTTTAGGCGCCGATTTGATTAATGGCCACTTCTCCAGCATACGTATGTTGAGCGCGAAGCGAGGTCTGCCTGTACAATAATTTTCACTATTATTATTCACACAAACAAATACCTCTCTAGACGTGGGCAGCATGGCTCGACCTCTGGCCTTGCTCCGTGAATTCCCGGCATTCTCGCAGACGCCCCATGCCTCACTGCATGCAGCTAAAGACATGGCTGTACTCTCCAATTGCTGTCAAATGAGAGGAGAGTTTAAGACATCATTAAGCACTTTTCTTGACACTGCAACACCACCAATGACCACATATGCCAATGTAATTTTTTCTGTAAAACTGCTCAATTATTAACAACTAGCCTTTTGCCCGTCCAAGGACGGGTGTATTGTAGTAAATCTGAAACTTGCAAATGAAAAACAGACCGCGACGTGATATTCATTGCATTAAGGCATGTGCAATTTGTAAGGGTGCGGTGACAGACCTATTTCATTTTAAGGTTATAATCCCTTGTTCATCATTACGTCCTTTTTACTTTGATGTCTCAATAGCGTTACAGAGATCGCGTGATGTGAGGGTTCTGCCTTTGTAGTGAGGGTTGTAAGTTGACGCCGAGGAGGGGGGAGGAAGCGCCTTTGCCCCCTATGTGGAGTGAAGTCAGCCGCTAATTATTATGAATGGGGGGGGGGTGTCTATTTGGAGCACGTCACCTTATGATTATTAATGAGGGGGGCTGTTCGATGTGGAGTGACGTCACTTGCGCATGATTACATTATGTGTAACAGAATTTTTGTCTCTGGGTTGTGTTATTTTTTAATTGCTTCTGCCTAAGAGTATAGAAAATGGCTATTATTCCCCACAAACTTTGGTTTTGTGACCAGAACAGTGATATTTAGAAATGTACCTATTTTCAATGAGAAAACGGGCGAATTTGTGTCTTTTCGTTCACGTAAAGTCAGAAAAAAATATGAATGACAATAAACATGTATTTATACTAAATTAATACAAAAATTACTACAAAAGATTTAGAAGTGAGTAGTTTTTCGAGATTTATGATTATACTGTAAATCACTTTCACGTATCAGCCCCCAAATGTAGTCTCCATCATGTTCTCATTATACTGTCCTTGGTAGCGGCATTCAAAGTCCAGTATATCCTGGTGGAAGCGCTCGCCCTGTTCCTCCGAGTACTCTCCCATGTTCTCCTTGAATTTATCAAGATGAGCATCAAGGAAATGGACTTTGAGGGACATCCTACAGCCCATTGTGGCATCATTCTTCACCAGAGTCTCAACGAGCTCCACGTAGTTTTCGGCCTTGTGATTGCCCAGGAAGCCCCGAACCACTGCGACAAAGCTGTTCCAAGCCGCTTTCTCCTTACTTGTGAGCTTCTTGGGGAATTCATTACACTCCAAGATCTTCTTTATCTGTGATCCGACGAAGACACCGGCTTTGACCTTTGCCTCAGACAGCTTAGGGAAGTAGTCTTGAAGGTACTTGAAGGCTGCCGACTCCTTATCTACAGCTCTGACAAATTGTTTCATAAGGCCCACTTTGATGTGCAGTGGTGGCATCAGCACCTTCCGGGGGTCCACCAGTGGCTCCCACTTGAAGTTGTTCCTCCCCACAGAGAACTCGGTCCGCTGTGGCCAGTCCTGCCTGTGGGAGTGCACCTTGGTGTCCCTGCTGTTCCTAAGGCAAAGATAGCAGGGAAACACGTAGGCTTTCGCGACCAATATTATTCATAATAAAGATTTTTGGGTTAGATCGCGTTATTTATAATTTAAAAACAAAACCGTAATGAACTTAACTAACACTGTTTTAACCAGTGACATGATTTCGATTTAAAGCTTTCGTGACTGCAGGGATTCATCTTCTTGGTTCTTTCGGTAAAGTCATGTAGAAGGGAAATAATAAAATAATAAAAATAAAATACAATTCTCACGACGTTTCGGCCACAACGCAAGCAGCTGTCTTCAGGTGAAGAAACAGAACTGTCGGAAAGACAGCGGAAAGACAGCGCTGTCTGTCTGACAGTTCTGTTTCTGGAAAGACAGCGCTGTCTTTCCGACAGTTCTGTTTCTTCACATGAGGACGGCTGCTTGCGTTGTGGCCGAAACGTCATGAGAATTTTATTTAATTTTAATCATTTTATGATTTCCCTTCTACGTGACTTTACCGAAAGAACCAAGAAGACAGTGACATGATTCCCATCCTTTCTAAAGGCCTTAACTTTGCCGTTACCCCACGCACAATTCCAGTAGATGAGATCATTGCTGAGGTAGAATCAGCAGTAAGACTACTTCCACATAATGAGGCAGAGATGACTAGACACGAGATTGCCAAAATAATTCAGAATAGTAAAGTACCAAAAGTAAATATTAGCTCGAATAAAGCAAACGCCTTAAGAGAGCTCCGATTAAATAGAGATATTCAAATCCTGGCAGCTGATAAAGGCCGCACTACTGTAGTGATGTCACAAGGCGATTATGATAATAAAAGAAATGATTTACTAGATGAAAGTACCTACATTAAAATTAAACGAGATCCAACTAATACTTTAGAACGTAAGACTACTGCAATCATTGCAAATTCATTAATCCCTAAGAATGAGCAATACCGAATTAAGCCAAGGGCCTCAAAACCACCGAGACTGTATGGGCTAGCCAAAGGTTAATAAAATCGGCATCCCATTACGACCCATAGTCAGTACAATTGGCTCTGCCACATATAAATTAGAAAAATATATAACTAAACAAATACAGCCCTACATCGGGAGGATATCTTCATTCATAAAAAAAAATCAGAACATCTTGTGAATGTGATTAAAGATATCAAACTTAACCCTAATGATATTCTGGTGAGTTTTGATGTGATTTCTCTATTTACAAAGGTTCCAGTGAATGAGTCGCTTAAATTACTTGATACACTAGTAAAGAATACCGGTTTACCAAAAGATATTCCGAAACTTGCTGGCCATTGTTTAAATAACACTTCTTATGGAGAGGGGATTTCTTTAAACAAAAGGAAGGAGCAGCAATGGGTTCTCCTTTATCCCCTGCTATAGCAAATTTGTACATGGAAAACTTTGAAATAAGAGCACTTGCCTCGAGCACATTAAAACCATCCTTTTGGTTTAGATATGTGGATGACACTTTGGTTGTCTGGCCACATGGTAAAGATGCACTTAATGATTTTCTAAATCATCTCAATGCACAAAACCCGGCCATCCAGTTTACCATGGAAATGGAGGTGAATAACAGACTCCCGTTCCTAGATATTTTGCTGGGACATGGTCTACACATCATCACCCAACTCAGAAATCCTCTCTTATCAAGACACTCATACATCGGGCTAAAACAGTGTCAGATGGTGAAAGTCTAGTGAGAGAGATTAAACATGTTAAAGAAGCACTAAGACAGAATGGCTGCAATAATGCTCAAATTAACAGAGCACTGAATGCCAAATCACGAATGTAAAAAAACACTGCTGAAAACGATAAAATTGTTTAAAAAATTAAAATACCATATATCTCAGGAGTAACTGACAAATTAGCCCGTGTTTTGCAAAAGCAAAACATTAAAGTAAGATTTGGTACAGTACACAAAATAAAAAAAATGGTATCTGGCATTAAAGACGAATTGCCTAAATTATCAACAGAAGGTGTATATCGGATTAATACTGGTAGAAAACGTAGTGGACTGGAAGCCCAACCGGGATAAATTCACAGGAGGCAGGGGATTCATTGTGTATGTCTGTGGATGTCTGTCCACGTGTATCCGGACACCCGGATATATAACAAATGCGCTCCTAGTGGGCATTACTGGTAGGAAACGTAGTGGACTGGAAGCTCAACCGGGATTAATTCACAGGAGGCAGGGGATTAATTTTGTATGTCTGTGGATGTCTGTCCACGTGTATCCGGACACCCGGATAAAATGTGAGGGGTGGGGCTGGGTGGAGAGGGGAGGGTGGGGAGGGGCTGGGGAGGGTGGGGAGGGGAGGGTGGGGAGGGGCTGGGTGGGGAGAGGTGGGGCTGGGTGAGGAGGGGCTGTTCACCCCGTGGTGCCCTTATAAAACTCAACGTTTAACCTACTCACGCCGGCTTGTGCCCGCCCTCACAGTCGGGCATATTTGCGGAATACACCACGCTGCCGTTGAACCTGGCCATTGACCGAGCAACCCAACGTTCCTACGAGCTCCCTCCACAGGAATGTGTTTGTTTATGTGGCAGATGCTGTATTGGACAGACGTAACATCAGCATAAGACTAAAAGAACACCAAAGAAATATTAAATTATCTCAAACACAACTGTCGGCAGTGGCAGAGCATGCTTGTCAACAAGGACACTCAATTGATTTTGATAATGTTGAAGTGTTGTGTAAAACTAATTATTACTGGCCATGACTACTTAGAGAATCCATTGAAATTGAGAGAAATACAAATAACTTTAATCGCTCTGACAACTACAGGCTTAGTACGGCCTGGAAGCGTATTATTAAATAAAATATAGAATACAATTACAATTCCTAATAAGGGAAACAAGTACAATGAATAACAATTTAATGATTACCAATCTATTAAATAAATCGCTGCACCTGAATGAATTAAATTATGACGTCACCCTGCTGCTGCCCTATTTAAGACCGGGAGCAAGAGGAGAGCCTCACTATTCTGGCAAATTGCCCGATGAAGCTGGATATAAATTCCAGCGAAACGTCATACTCAAATTTTAAATGATGTTGATTCACTCTTCAACACACCGGTGGGCTAAAGTAGTGAACTATTTGTCCTTTGTAAACGTGACACATTTTTTACTGTTTGGATGTATCGTGTGGTGGGGGGTTACGACACATTTATAAATAACGCGATCTAACCCAAAAACTTTTATTATGAAAAGCAGGGAAACTTGCTAAAACTGCCTTGGAGACCCATCAGGAATGCCACCATTTTTAAGTTCCGATGACCTCCCTGCCATACTCCTCATACTTCAAGGCATCCAGCAAGGTCTTGATGCTGTCGTAATCCTCTTTGAGGTGCACCGAGCGAGCCAGGGGAAGAGACGGGTACTTGTTACCATTATGGAGCAGCACGGCTTTGAGGCTCCTGGATGAGCTGTCATTGAAGAGGCGCCACTCATTCTGGTTACAGGCGATTCCGATTGCCTCGAACAGACTGGTCACATTGTGGCAGAAGCAGAGCCCATCTTGAGGGGTGAAGAAGCTGCAAAAAGGTTGGTGATCTGCGAATTGCACACTTTCATCCAACAAGTTTCACTGCTTGAGCCGAGACACCAAAAGCTCAGCATTTGACTTGGTGAGACCAAGATCTATGATCAAGTCATTGAGGTATTTTTGGTTTCGCTCCTCGGCTCCACCTCTGAAATTGTCATCTGGATCTACGGCTTCCTCGCTCTCTGACTTGCTGCTCTCTTCTAAATACGGCTGCTCTCTCTCCAGAGGAGTGCGTACGGGGAGCTTATGGCAGTGCGGTACCGGGGCGATGGATGAAGGAAGGTCCGGATACGTGATAGCAGGTGCATTCTTGCCAGACCGACGTTTGGAAGGGTCCACCATGCAGAAGTAGCAATTGCTTGAGTGGTCAGTGGGTTCCCGCCAAATTCTTGGGATAGCAAATTTCATGGCTCTCTTTTTCCCCTCTGTAGCATCCTACAAACATACATTTATTTCACCCATGACTAATGTGTAAGAGATTCTCGCAGCATTTTTCATACATGATATCTATTTTTTCAATAACATTGAAAATTGTAAAACACTTTAAAATTAAAAGTTTTACAATTTTATTTTTTTTAAATGTATAACATAAAATTCCGAGCAACAATTGTCCATCTTACATTCCATAGTTTTTTTGCATTGCTCGCAGGTGAAATGAGGTGCCCAGGGTTTGTCTTTATCCCCGACAGGCATGCCAAAATATCGGAAAAATGTCTTGTGGGCCTCACACATCTTAGCAGATGCTTCCACAGAGTACTTTTCGCTCTTGTATTGATAAATTGGCCGCAGACATAGCAAAAGGCGTCTGCCGGATGCTTGCAGCCGCTTGATGCCATCTCAGAAAAATGCAAATATGTACCCACTTAGGCAGCTGGAACTAAACTGAACTGGTGGGCTTAATTTATATTACTGGAAAGTTCTAGAATGTTCTAGAAGTTACTCCAAGTTTACTCGGCACTGAATCTATCTGGAATGCTCAATGAAAATGGGCAAAGCTTTAAATCGAAAATAGGTCAATTAAAAAATATCACTGTCCTGGCCACAAACACTAAGTTTTTTGGGGAGAATAGCCATTTTCAGTACTTTTGAGGCATACGCAGTTAGAAAATAACACTTACGACCCAGGGACATTTTTTTACAGTATTATGAGTGGGGTACTCCATATTGAGTGATGTTACCCACTAATAATTATTCATGAGGGGCAATTGTGGAGCCAGGATTTTCAGGTAAGGGTGGCAACTCCTCCAGCAATGAAAAATTAAAGTTGTTATTAAGTAAGGACTTATTCTTAGTTTTTTCGGTAAAGTCACGTTGAAGAGAAACAACAAAATAACAAAATATATATAAAACAATAAAAAATTTCTCACGACGTTTCGACCATAACTCAAACAGTCATCATCAGGTGTGTTGGTTTGCATAAATTTATTTTTAAACGGCACATTTATTTATTTATAAAAAAAACGTTGGCGTCACGCGCAGCGATTGGCAGTTTGCCCAGGACTAGTCCATCTATTTTTTTGAAAAGAGGAGGGGGGAGACGAAATTTTTTATAATGTATGCTGTCTGAAAGCCACTGTAAGCGTGAACAATCAATCAAGAACTGAAATGATTTATCAAATCTTTCCAATGATTGCTAAGATAGAATCCATCTTCTCCGGTGAAATTGTCTCTGTGCTTGTATATGTGGATAGCCTCATGAACGAATCTCTCATGGAAGCCAGATGGCTTACAAAGAACCTCCGTCTTGGAAAAGTCAATGGCATGTGAGCCTACTGAATTAGAACAATGATCTGCTACGGCCGAGGTGTTGGTCCTACCGTGTGCCTCTGTGGTAGTAGTTACATTAGAGAAACCAAACGCCATGTCTCGGACCGCATTCGTGAACATAAAGCAGACCTTAAACACGGTAGGACCAACACCTCGGCCGTAGCAGATCATTGTTCTAATTCAGTAGGCTCACATGCCATTGACTTTTCCAAGACGGAGGTTCTTTGCAAGCCATCTGGCTTCCATGAGAGATTCGTTCATGAGGCTATCCACATATACAAGCACAGAGACAATTTCAACCGAGAAGATGGATTCTATCTTAGCAATCATTGGAAAAATTTGATAAATCATTTCAGTTCTTGATTGATTGTTCACGCTTACAGTGGCTTTCAGACAGCATACATTATACAAAATTTCGTCTCCCCCCTCCTCTTTTCAAAAAAATAGATGGACTAGTCCTGGGCAAACTGCCAATCGCTGCGCGTGACGCCAACGTTTTTTTTAATAAATAAATAAATGTGCCGTTTAAAAATAAATTTATGCAAACCAACACACCTGATGATGACCGTTTGAGTTTTGGTCGAAACGTCGTGAGAATTTTTTTTTTATTGTTTTATATATATTTTGTTATTTTGTTGTTTCTCTTCAACGTGACTTTACCGAAAAAACTAAGAATATGAATTACTGCAGTCACGAAAGCTTTAAATCAAAAGTAAGGACTTGTCCCTTGCTTTTTATTCAACGTGTGTGCGGTGATGGTGCAGCCATCAATTGAGGGTCGAATTCGAACCGTGTGTGATCGGCATCGCGCTCATTGAAGGTATGCCTTCAGGGAAGTCGTGTACTGTATACGCAACTGCGCACAATTCTGAGTCACTTATAACTGCTTTGCCATTACTTACTGCCAACTATGGACTCGGACTATTGTCCTATCATCTCATAGAGTCCCTGGCACATAATAGTATGCTACACAGTGGCAGTGGGGGTCGCAAAATGCCGATGTATTTCTAATAAACCCCAATGATCCGATCGAAATTAGGGATTTAGATCGAATCATTGGGGGGGGCACGTGCCACCCCCCCTCACTGGCTCTGCCAGTGAGGAGGGGTGGGAGGGTGTCCATTTGGAGGACGTCACCTGCTCATATTAATGAGGGGGGCTGGTCGATGTGGAGTGACGTCACGAGCGTAAAGGACAGACATTCCTGGGTGGTTATTTTGGTCAGACTACATAACACGATAGAATCCAAAAAGGTGAATTGTCATGTGCACAAGCATTTAACGTGCTATTTATTGTTGTTTCAGCTCATTGGTACATCAGTACACTTGGTTAATATACCAAAAAAATTACGTAGATATTTGAAGGAGACATTGCTTATTTATTATTACTGTACTTATATTCTGCACAATGATGCTACAAGTAATTTTGTCTGGTATGTATAACATTCTCCACATGTAGAGCCACTTATAAAGTGCTCTAGAGTGCTATATTAGTAGTAATGTACATGTGGAGTATGATAATTAGTAGCTGCACACATATACAATATTATATAGTATACTAAATAAAATAATAGCGTTATTGTGGAAAATGTAAGTCCAATAAGGATCCAATAATCTGCGTTCCTGTGGGGGATCAAATCATGGGTCCTCTAACCTGCGGTACACCGCGGAGAGTCGTTAAACAATCCCCGTGATAACATGTTTGCGCTGACGTATGCTGTGGATTATGGGATGAATTAACGGCACAATTCCATTAATCACATGAAATAAAATCACATATTTTTTTATTACGCGTTTTCTAAAACCCAAATGGTGCAACATCTTCCATGTGCATAATATAGGTTTTTTTGGGTTAGATCGCGTAAATACATGTGTCGTTAAACCCGCCACAGCAAAGTAGTAAGGGTTGTCACGTAAACAGAACATGCCAATTCGTCACGAGTACAGCACACCGGTTTGTTGGAGAGCCAAGGCACAACGTTTACAATCTGAGTACGACGTTTCCCAAAAACCTCTTATGGATGATATTGGTCGCGAAAGCCTGCGTGTTAAATGTTTAATGTGGGTCTATGTTAGAAGATGTCCTTGCATTTCAACGTATTGGCGGTACACCGCTGGTGTGCGGTACAGTATAATAAAAAAATACATTTTTTGGGAATACATTTTTATTTTCCCGCAATTCACAACCCCGGTAAGAAAATCTTGCGCTGTGTGCGTCAAAATCAGTCGGAAGACCAATGTTATGAGCAGCTGAACACGAAGCGTCACAGTCTGTTGCCGTATAGCAGCACCCAGTCTGATTGCGATTGACTGGCTCCGTGTTCCAAAGGCAAGATTTGACTCCTCGTGCCCTAGACTTGGTCGGACGGTTCTTCGATTAATTTCCAGAATCATTTCTCGGCGGACGGTGGTATCAAAATATTATAGAACTCAGGGTGTCATCACATGTTCGAATGGGGAAAGTAGCTGCTGAATGTAAGTGCAACTTGTGATGGAGAGTTCCGCAGCTCACTCAAGGGGCAACAGCGACATCATCAGACTGTTCTAGATTTAAAGCTTTCGTGACTGCAAGGATTCAGACTCTTCGGGTTTTTTTGATACAGCCAATTTTTGCTGTGTCTGTTCCACCTGAAGACGGAAGCCTGTGTTGCCTGCGAAACGTCGTGATTTGATTCTATTATTTTACCTGCGTGACTTTACCGAAATAACCAAAGAGTATCGTCAGACTGCTTTATGAGGACCACCGTTATGTTATGCTGTACCGGTGTTGTGTCGCCAATGCGTACATCATTATACTTGATATTCAAGTAAATACATGCTAAATACTTCCTAACATCGCGTGAGCACAGCTAGTCTATACTGATACAAACCCAAAAGACGACATTGCTGAGTAAAAAAAACCTTGCCTCCATGTTTCCACGCAGCTCCCTACAGCTACAGCCCCGCAACACTTCTCCGGGTTTGTAGACCGCAAACCGTTTTAATCCGCCGCGGTGCACCGCGGATTAGGGAAGCAAATCGCGAATCACCAATACCCGAATTACAGGGATTAGCGGATTACCACATCGCGAATTATTGGATTTCTGCTTAACAAAAGACATTACGCCTACTGCACATATAAATCTGTCCCTCTACGTACAAAATAACTATGTATATCGGACTTTTGGGAGCGCATCTCAGACGGCATGGGTTCAACGCAAGCAAACTCTGGACCGGTTTTGACATTCAGTGTCTCCATCAGCAGTCCGATTTGGAAGAAACCACAGCTGAAGCTTTCTAAATGGCTAGTCGCACTTTCCACACTGTCGACGAGTGCTCATTTGCGTGTCGCGTAATTTACAGGTGTCGAGGTTGACCCGATTTGAACAGAGCGTCCATTCGCCGATCAACATCTGGTAGCGCTGGCACGCACAAAAACAAGATCCTCCGTGTCGCCTTAACAGACTGTTGGGGAAGTGCTGGTAGCGAGCATCTACGAAGGCCGGCACGCCACACAAGGGGGCGGGTGGCCAACACCACGCCCGACCGCGTTTGTCTCACAGTGGCGATGTTTTTACACACCGTACCAGGTACAGTACTTAGATTGAAACCGAGTCGACCTAGGAGAGGCCCAGGACCGGTTCAGATAATCGTCACTTGTGTTGGCCGTGAGCGGGAATCTAACTCGGCTCGCCTGGTTCATAGCGCAGCGTAGCGCTAACCACTACACGACCGCTCCCCACGCACACAATTCTGGCTGATGCGGGACGCTTACTGCCCGTGCAAAAACGCCGGTCCGTAGTTTTCTCGTGTCGAACCGAGATATCTACCGCGTGTGTACGCGCGCTCCCAAACAAGGGCGGCAGTGTCTGGCTGACGACGTTGCGTGGCCAGCGAGAGACGGGAGCGACGCTGGCGAGATGGTAACTACCTCGCTTGGTATACAGGAGGTTGTCGGTTCGACTTCGGCTGTATATTTTGAGTTTGGGGCTCTCTCTCTCTCCCCGTGTTCGCGTGGATTTTTTTTCCGGGTTTTCCCCTCCACATTTAGAATCAAGGCGCGTCTTTGGCTGCTAAAAACTTCCACGCGATGATACACCACTTCCGTTGAGGTATAATTGGTGGTAGACAAGGTCGATTCTGAAAAAGAGCTGTACTACAGCTCAGTGTGGGGTCTTAGCTGGTAAAATATATACTTTTGAATAGTTTTAGTTGACTGTACCTGCTCCGCTGTCTCCACTCGGCCCGCGCGTCCCCGTGTCTCCCTGGCAACCAACCGCGCGGCGACGTCACGCGCCGAGTCCCGTATCAATGAGCGAGCGGCGGCGGCTCACACAGCGCTTTGCCACCCCTCCCCCCTGTCAGTTTTGTGCGCACTACTTTTGTAACATTGCCTTGTCCATTGAATGCGACTTTGGAGTTAACGTAAATTGTAATTCGATACGACTCAACTGAATATTTTCAAACTCCCAGAAGCGGCTGGCGGGCCGTTTGTGAGGGGGCCGAGGGAGCCGACGGAGGGAGCTGATGGAGCCGGGGGGGCCGACGGAGCCGGGGGGAGGGGGGGCCGACGGAGCCGGGGGGGGGGCCGACGGAGCCGGGGGGGGGGCCGACGGAGCCGGGGGGGGGCCGACGGAGCCGGGGGGGGGGGCGACGGAGCCGGGGGGGGGGCCGACGGAGCCGGGGGGGGGGGCCGACGGAGCCGGGGGGGGGCCGACGGAGCCGGGGGGGGGGCGACGGAGTTGGGGGGGCCGACGGAGCCGGGGGGGGGGCGACGGAGCCGGGGGGGGGGGCCGACGGAGCCGGGGGGGGGGGCGACGGAGCCGGGGGGGGAGCCGACGGAGCCGGGGGGGGGGGCCGACGGAGCCGGGGGGGGCGACGGCGCGAGCAGAGGGAGTTTGACTTTCTCACACACCATGCACTGACTCACATCATACACTCGCACAACCACTGACCCATTCACTCATCATACACAGGTTCACTCATCGTGTGCTGGCTCACTCGCACATCATACACTCACACTGCCGCTGACTCGCTCACACATCATACACCGACTCACACATCATACACTGACTAACACATCGTGCGCTGACTCGCACATCATAGTCACTCACGCTGCTGCTGACTCACACATCATACACTGGGAGTGTCGTGCTGCCAGCTATGGCTACAGTTTTTTGTCGTACGTGTTATGTATATAGTTTATTGTTAAATTTAAAATCACAGTTCCTATGATTACTGTTGTTACATTGTTTTTATAGCTTTACTTTGGTGATTCGAAAACATGGTTAAGATAAATTGTCTTAGGGTTCTACATCATTAGACCTCCTTTGCCAGTACCATAATGTAATAATAGGGTTTTCCCCTTTTTTCTGGCAACAAAACTGAAACCTTTTTTACAAGGATTCATGTCTGCATTAACCACAATACCTGCAGTCAAAATGCAAACAAAAACATACTATGATAGTGCATTGTCTTTGAGCTGTACGCCTTCTGGCGTCATCTGGTCGAGCACCAATTGGGTCGAGGCTCAAAAGAAAGCCGTCCCTTGGTGTGGACCAATCAGTTTCAAGGACAATGCATCATTATTATCATAGTATGTTTTTTGTTTCCATTTTGACTGCAGGTATTGTGGTTAATGCAGACATGAATCCTTGTAAAAAAAGGTTTCAGTTTTGTTGCCAGAAAAAGGGGGAAAAGCCTATTATTTGTCTTATGGTTGTTGTTGTTGGCTTGCACCACATTGATTTTTGCACGCAACATTTTAATACGTTTTTTTGTGTGGAATATTTGCTGGTTTATTCCTGGATGTTTCTGTTACGCGTCGCTTTAAGATGTTCTGTGTTCAAATTTTGTTTGTTGCGGTTGCATCCAACTTAAGAGTCGCATGGCTCACAGGGCTATACCTAATAAATTAAACTTGAAACGTCCTTTAAAAACATTTGAGCGTATGACAATAGAACTTCATTTTTTGTCCCGGAGGCGGAAAACAACCGCTTGCACGCGATCTCGGCGTGATGACGCGAGTGGAGAGACATCGATTAACAAGACTTGAATCGATTAGAAGCGTACTAAATCGATTCCCAAGGGCTGCCGTTTTCCACTCAGTGGTGGTGACGTCACTACAGCACTTGTTTCAGTTTCATTTATAGTGGTAGGAACGAAGTTGTAAACTGAGTGTACCAGCCTGCAATAGATTAATGTGTCCGTCCGTCCGTCCATCCCCTTTCAATACTTTAACGAAGTTAAATCTCGTGCTGTTCTTAAACATTTACTTATCTTAAACATCGACTTATCTTAATCATTGACCTATCTTAAACATCTACTTATCTTAAACATCGATTTATTACTGGTAGGAACGAAGTTGTAAACTGAGTGTACCAGCCTGCAATAGATTAATGTGTCCGTCCGTCTGTCCGTCCATCCCCTTTCAATACTTTAACGAAGTGAAATCTCGTGCTGTTCTTAAACATTTACTTATCTTAAACATCGACTTATCTTAATCATTGACTTATCTTAAACATCTACTTATCTTAAACATCGATTTATCTTAAACATTTACTTATCTTAAACATTTACTTATCTTAAACATCCACTTAAACATCGACTTATCTTAAACATCGACTTATCTTGAACATCGTCTTATCTTAAACATCCACTTATCTTAAACATTTACTTATCTTAAACATCGACTTAAACATTGACTTATCTTAAACATCGACTTATCTTTTCTTAAACATCCACTTAATCATCGACTTATCTTAAACATCGCCTTATTTTAAACATAGATTTATCTTAAACATCAACTTATAAACATCGACTTATTTTAAACATCGACTTATCTTCAACATTTACTTATTTACTGGTAGGAACGAAGTTGTAAACTGAGTGTACCAGCCTGCAATAAATTAATGTGTCCGTCCGTCCCCTTTCAATACTTTAACGAAGTGAAATCTCGTGCTGTTCTTAAACATAGACTTATCTTAAACATATACTTAATCTTAAACGTAGACTTAATCTTAAACACACACTTAATCTTAAATATCGACTTAATCTTAAACATCGACTTAATCTTAAACATCGACTTATCTTAAACATTTACTTATCTTAAACATCCATGTAAAAATCGACTTATCTTAAACATCGACTTATTTTAAACATCGAATTATCTTAAACATCGACTTTTCATAAATATCGACTTAGTTTAAACATGGATTTATCTTAAAGATCGACTTATGTTAAGCATCGACTTATCTTCAACATTTACTTATTTACTGGTAGGAACGAAGTTGTAAACTGAGTGTACCATCCTGAAATAGATTAATGTGTCCGTCCGTCCCTCCGTCCGTCCGTCTGTCCCCTTTCAATACTTTAACGAAGTGAAATCTCGTGCTGTTTTTAAACATTTACTTATCTTAAACATCGACTTATCTTAATCATTGACTTATCTTAAACATCCACTTATCTTAAACATCGATTTATCTTAAACATTTACTTATCTTAAACATCGATTTCTCTAGAACATTTACTTATCTTGAACATCGACTTATCTTAAACATCGATTTATCTTAAACATCGATTTATGTTAAACATCGACTTATCTTCAACATTTACTTATTTACTGGTAGGAACGAAGTTGTAAACTGAGTGTACCAGCCTGCAATAGATGCATGTGTCCGTCCGTCCGTCCCCTTTCAATACTTTAACGAAGTGAAATCTCGTGCTGTTCTTAAACATTTACTTATTTTAAACATCGACTTATCTTAATCATTGACTTATCTTAAACATCCACTTAAACATCGACTTATCTTAAACATCGACTTATCTTGAACATCATCTTATCTTAAACATCCACTTATCTTAAACATTTACTTATCTTAAACATCGACTTATCTTAAACATCGACTTATCTTATCTTAAACATCGACTTATCTTAAATATCGCCTTATTTTAAACATAGATTTATCTTAAACATCGACTTATAAACATCGACTTATTTTAAAAATCGACTTATCTTCAACATTTACTGGTAGGAACGAAGTTGTAAACTGAGTGTACCAGCCGGAAATAAATTAATGTGTCCGTCCGTCCCCTTTCAATACTTTAACGGAGTGAAATCTCGTGCTGTTCTTAAACATAGACTTATCTTAAACATAGACTTAATCTTAAACATAGACTTAATCTTAAACATAGACTTAATCTTAAACATAGACTTAATCTTTAACATAGACTTAATCTTAAACACACACTTAATTTTAAACATCGACTTAATCTTAAACATCGACTTAATCTTAAACCGTTACTTATCTTAAACATCCACGTAAACATCGACTTATCTTAAACATCGACTTATTTTAAACATCGATTTATCTTAAACATCGACTTATGTTAAACATCGACTTATCTTCAACATTTACTTATTTACTGGTAGGAACGAAGTTGTAAACTGAGTGTACGAGCCTGCAATAGATTAAAGTGTCCGTCCGTCCGTCCCCTTTCAATACATTAACGAAGTGAAATCTCGTGCTGTTCTTAAACATTTACTTATCTTAAACATCGACTTATCTTAATCATTGACTTATCTTAAACATCTACTTATCTTAAACATCGATTTATTACTGGTAGTAACGAAGTTGTAACCTGAGTGTACCAGCCTGCAATAGATTATTGTGTCCGTTAGTCCGTCCGTCCGTCCCCTTTCAATACATTAACGAAGTGAAATCTCGTGCTGTTCTTAAACATTTACTTATCTTACTTAACTTGTCTTGAACATCTACCTGTCTTGAACATCTACCTGTCTTGAACATCTACCTGTCTTGAACATTTACTTAAACATTTACTTATCTTAAATATCGATTTATCTTAATCATTGACTTAAACATCGACTTATCTTGAACATTTACTTATCTTGAACATTTACTTATCTTATCTTAAACATCCATTTAAACATCGACTTATCTTAAACATTTACTTATCTTAAACATCGACTTATCTTAATCATTGACTTATCTTATACATCTACTTATCTTAAACATCGATTTATTACTGGTAGGAATGAAGTTGTAAACTGAGTGTACCAGCCTGCAATAGATTTTTGTGTCCGTCCGTCCGTCCCCTTTCAATACTTTAACGAAGTGAAATATCGTGCTGTTCTTAAACATTTACTTATCTTAAACATCGACTTATCTTAATCATTGACTTATCTTAAACATCTACTTATCTTAAACATCGACTTATCTTAATCATTGACTTATCTTAAATATCGACTTATCTTGAACATCGTCTTATCTTAAACATCCACTTATCTTAAACATTTACTTATCTTAAACATCGACTTAAACATTGACTTATCTTAAACATCGACTTATCTTTTCTTAAACATCCACTTAATCATCGACTTATCTTAAACATCGCCTTATTTTAAACATAGATTTATCTTAAACATCGACTTATAAACATCGACTTATTTTAAACATCGACTTATCTTCAACATTTACTTATTTACTGGTAGGTACGAAGTTGTATACTGAGTGTACCAGCCTGCAATAAATTAATGTGTCCGTCCGTCCCCTTTCAATACTTTAACGAAGTGAAATCTCGTGCTGTTCTTAAACATAGACTTATCTTAAACATAGACTTAATCTTAAACATAGACTTAATCTTAAACACACACTTAATCTTAAACATCGACTTAATCTTAAACATCGACCTAATCTTAAACATCGACTTATCTTAAACATTTACTTATCTTAAACATCCATGTAAACATCGACTTATCTTAAACATCGACTTATTTTAAACATCGAATTATCTTAAACATCGACTTATCATAAATATCGACTTATTTTAAACATGGATTTATCTTAAAGATCGACTTATGTTAAGCATCGACTTATCTTCAACATTTACTTATTTGCTGGTAGGAACAAAGTTGTAAACTGAGTGTACCATCCTGAAATAGATTAATGTGTCCGTCCGTCCCTCCGTCCGTCCGTCCGTCCCCTTTCAATACTTTAACGAAGTGAAATCTCGTGCTGTTCTTAAACATTTACTTATCTTAAACATCGACTTATCTTAATCATTGACTTATCTTAAACATCTACTTATCTTAAACATCGATTTATCTTAAACATTTACTTATCTTAAACATCGATTTATCTAGAACATTTACTTATCTTGAACATCGACTTATCTTAAACATCGATTTATCTTAAACATTGATTTATGTTAAACATCGACTTATCTTCAACATTTACTTATTTACTGGTAGGAACGAAGTTGTAAACTGAGTGTACCAGCCTGAAATAGATTAATGTGTCCGTCCGTCCGTCCCCTTTCAATACTTTAACGAAGTGAAATCTCGTGCTGTTCTTAAACATTTACTTATCTTAAACATCGACTTATCTTAATCATTGACTTATCTTAAACATCCACTTAAACATCGACTTATCTTAAACATCGACTTATCTTGAACATCATCTTATCTTAAACATCCACTTATCTTAAAAATTTACTTATCTTAAACATCGACTTATCTTAAACATCAACTTATCTTATCTTAAACATCGACGTATCTTAAATATCGCCTTATTTTAAACATAGATTTATCTTAAACATCGACTTATAAACATCGACTTATTTTAAAAATCGACTTATCTTCAACATTTACTTATTTACTGGTAGGAACGAAGTTGTAAACTGAGTGTACCAGCCTGCAATAAATTAATGTGTCCGTCCGTCCCCTTTCAATACTTTAACGGAGTGAAATCTCGTGCTGTTCTTAAACATAGACTTATCTTAAACATAGACTTAATCTTAAACATAGACTTAATCTTAAACACAGACTTAATCGTAAACATTGACTTAATCTTTAACATAGACTTAATCTTAAACACACACTTAATCTTAAACATCGACTTAATCTTAAACATCGACTTAATCTTAAACATTTACTTATCTTAAACATCCACGTAAACATCGACTTATCTTAAACATCGACTTATTTTAAACATCGATTTATCTTAAACATCGACTTATGTTAAACATCGACTTATCTTCAACATTTACTTATTTACTGGTAGGAACGAAGTTGTAAACTGAGTGTACGAGCCTGCAATAGATTAAAGTGTCCGTCAGTCCGTCCCCTTTCAATACTTTAACGAAGTGAAATCTCGTGCTGTTCTTAAACATTTACTTATCTTAAACATCGACTTATCTTAATCATTGACTTATCTTAAACATCTACTTATCTTAAACATCGATTTATTACTGGTAGTAACGAAGTTGTAACCTGAGTGTACCAGCCTGCAATAGATTATTGTGTCCGTTAGTCCGTCCGTCCGTCCCCTTTCAATACTTTAACGAAGTGAAATCTCGTGCTGTTCTTAAACATTTACTTATCTTACTTAACTTGTCTTTAACATCTACCTGTCTTGAACATCTACCTGTCTTGAACATCTACCTGTCTTGAACATTTACTTAAACATTTACTTATCTTAAACATCGATTTATCTTAATCATTGACTTAAACATCGACTTATCTTAATCATTGACTTATCTTATACATCTACTTATCTTAAACATCGATTTATTACTGGTAGGAATGAAGTTGTAAACTGAGTGTACCAGCCTGCAATAGATTTTTGTGTCCATCCGTCCGTCCCCTTTCAATACTTTAACGAAGTGAAGTCTCGTCCTGTTCTTAAACATTTACTTATCTTAAACATCGACTTATCTTAATAATTGACTTATCTTAAACATCTACTTATCTTTAACATCGATTTATCTTAAACATTTACTTATCTTAAACATCCACTTATCTTGAACATTTACTTATCTTAAACATCCACTTAAACATCCACTTATCTTAAACATTTACTTATCTTAAACATCGACTTATCTTATCTTAAACATCCACTTAAACATCGACTTATCTTAAACATCGCCTTATTTTAAACATAGATTTATCTTAAACATCGACTTATTTTAAACATCGACTTATCTTCAACATTTACTTATTTACTGGTAGGAACGAAGTTGTAAACTGAGTGTACCAGCCTGCAATAAATTAATGTGTCCGTCCGTCCCCTTTCAATACTTTAACGGAGTGAAATCTCGTGCTGTTCTTAAACATAGACTTATCTTAAACATAGACTTAATCTTAAACATAGACTTAATTTTAAACACACTTAATCTTAAACATCGACTTATCTTAAACATTTACTTATCTTAAACATCCACATAAACATCGACTTATCTTAAATATCGACTTATTTTAAACATCGATTTATCTTAAACATCGACTTATGTTAAACATCGAACTTATCTTCAACATTTACTTATTTACTGGTAGGAACGAAGTTGTAAACTGAGTGTACCAGCCTGAAATAGATTAATGTGTCCGTCCGTCCCTCCGTCCGTCCGTCCCCTTTCAATACTTTAACAAAGTGAAATCTCGTGCTGTTCTTAAACATTTACTTATCTTAAACATCGACTTATCTTAATCATTGACTTATCTTAAACATCTACTTATCTTAAACATCGATTTATTACTGGTAGTAACGAAGTTGTAAACTGAGTGTACCAGCCTGCAATAGATTATTGTGTCCGTCCGTCCGTCCATCCCCTTTCAATACTTTAACGAAATGAAATATCGTGCTGTTCTTAAACATTTACTTATCTTAAACATCGACTTATCTTAATCATTGACTATCTTAATCATCTACTTATCTTAAGCATCGATTTATCTTAAACATTTACTTATCTTGAACATCGACTTATCTTAAACATCGACTTATCATAAACATTGATTTATCTTAAACATCGACTTATGCTAAACATCGACTTATCTTCAACATTTACTTATTTACTGGTCGGAACGAAGTTGTAAACTGAGTGTACCAGCCTGCAATAGATTAATGTGTCCGTCCGTCCGTCCCCTTTTAATACTTTAACGAAGTGAAATCTCGTGCTGTTCTTAAACATTTACTTATCTTAAACATCGACTTATCTTCAACATTTACTTATTTACTGGTAGGAACGAAGTTGTAAACTGAGTGTACCAGCCTGCAATAGATTTATGTGTCCGTCCGTCCCCTTTCAATACTTTAACGGAGTGAAATCTCGTGCTGTTCTTAAACATAGACTTATCTTAAACATAGACTTAATCTTAAACATAGACTTAATCTTAAACATAGACTTAATCTTAAACATAGACTTAATCTTAAACATAGACTTAATCTTAAACACACACTTAATCTTAAACATCGACTTAATCTTAAACATCGACTTAATCTTAAACATCGACTTATCTTAAACATTTACTTATCTTAAACATCCACGTAAACATCGACTTATCTTAAACATCGACTTATTTTAAACATCGACTTATTTTAAACATGGATTTATCTTAAACATCGACTTATGTTAAACATCGACGTATCTTCAATATTTACTTATTTACTGGTAGGAACGAAGTTGTAAACTGAGTGTACCAGCCTGAAATAGATTAATGTGTCCGTCCGTCCCTCCGTCCGTCCGTCCCCTTTCAATACTTTAACGAAGTGAAATCTCGTGCTGTTCTTAAACATTTACTTATCTTAAACATCGAATTATCTTAATCATTGACTTATCTTAAACATCTACTTTTCTTAAACATCGATTTATTACTGGTAGTAACGAAGTTGTAAACCGAGTGTACCAGCCTGCAATAGATTATTGTGTCCGTCCGTCCGTCCATCCCCTTTCAATACTTTAACGAAATGAAATATCGTGCTGTTCTTAAACATTTACTTATCTTAAACATCGACTTATCTTAATCATTGACTATCTTAATCATCTACTTATCTTAAGCATCGATTTATCTTAAACATTTACTTATCTTGAACATCGACTTATCTTAAACATCGACTTATCATAAACATTGATTTATCTTAAACATCGACTTATGCTAAACATCGACTTATCTTCAACATTTACTTATTTACTGGTCGGAACGAAGTTGTAAACTGAGTGTACCAGCCTGCAATAGATTAATGTGTCCGTCCGTCCGTCCCCTTTTAATACTTTAACGAAGTGAAATCTCGTGCTGTTCTTAAACATTTACTTATCTTAAACATCGACTTATCTTCAACATTTACTTATTTACTGGTAGGAACGAAGTTGTAAACTGAGTGTACCAGCCTGCAATAGATTTATGTGTCCGTCCGTCCCCTTTCAATACTTTAACGGAGTGAAATCTCGTGCTGTTCTTAAACATAGACTTATCTTAAACATAGACTTAATCTTAAACATAGACTTAATCTTAAACATAGACTTAATCTTAAACATAGACTTAATCTTAAACATAGACTTAATCTTAAACACACACTTAATCTTAAACATCGACTTAATCTTAAACATCGACTTAATCTTAAACATCGACTTATCTTAAACATTTACTTATCTTAAACATCCACGTAAACATCGACTTATCTTAAACATCGACTTATTTTAAACATCGACTTATTTTAAACATGGATTTATCTTAAACATCGACTTATGTTAAACATCGACGTATCTTCAATATTTACTTATTTACTGGTAGGAACGAAGTTGTAAACTGAGTGTACCAGCCTGAAATAGATTAATGTGTCCGTCCGTCCCTCCGTCCGTCCGTCCCCTTTCAATACTTTAACGAAGTGAAATCTCGTGCTGTTCTTAAACATTTACTTATCTTAAACATCGAATTATCTTAATCATTGACTTATCTTAAACATCTACTTTTCTTAAACATCGATTTATTACTGGTAGTAACGAAGTTGTAAACCGAGTGTACCAGCCTGCAATAGATTATTGTGTCCGTCCGTCCGTCCATCCCCTTTCAATACTTTAACGAAATGAAATATCGTGCTGTTCTTAAACATTTACTTATCTTAAACATCGACTTATCTTAATCATTGACTATCTTAATCATCTACTTATCTTAAGCATCGATTTATCTTAAACATTTACTTATCTTGAACATCGACTTATCTTAAACATCGACTTATCATAAACATTGATTTATCTTAAACATCGACTTATGCTAAACATCGACTTATCTTCAACATTTACTTATTTACTGGTCGGAACGAAGTTGTAAACTGAGTGTACCAGCCTGCAATAGATTAATGTGTCCGTCCGTCCGTCCCCTTTTAATACTTTAACGAAGTGAAATCTCGTGCTGTTCTTAAACATTTACTTATCTTAAACATCGACTTATCTTCAACATTTACTTATTTACTGGTAGGAACGAAGTTGTAAACTGAGTGTACCAGCCTGCAATAGATTTATGTGTCCGTCCGTCCCCTTTCAATACTTTAACGGAGTGAAATCTCGTGCTGTTCTTAAACATAGACTTATCTTTAACATAGACTTAATCTTAAACATAGGCTTAATCTTAAACATAGACTTAATCTTAAACATAGACTTAATCTTAAACATAGACTTAATCTTAAACACACACTTAATCTTAAACATCGACTTAATCTTAAACATCGACTTAATCTTAAACATCGACTTATCTTAAACATTTACTTATCTTAAACATCCACGTAAACATCGACTTATCTTAAACATCGACTTATTTTAAACATCGACTTATTTTAAACATGGATTTATCTTAAACATCGACTTATGTTAAACATCGACTTATCTTCAATATTTACTTATTTACTGGTAGGAACGAAGTTGTAAACTGAGTGTACCAGCCTGAAATAGATTAATGTGTCCGTCCGTCCCTCCGTCCGTCCGTCCCCTTTCAATACTTTAACGAAGTGAAATCTCGTGCTGTTCTTAAACATTTACTTATCTGAAACATCGAATTATCTTAATCATTGACTTATCTTAAACATCTACTTTTCTTAAACATCGATTTATTACTGGTAGTAACGAAGTTGTAAACCGAGTGTACCAGCCTGCAATAGATTATTGTGTCCGTCCGTCTGTCCCTCCGTCCGTCCGTCCCCTTTCAATACTTTAACGAAGTGAAATCTCGTGCTGTTCTTGAACATTTACTTGTCTTGAACATTTACTTGTCTTGAACATTTACTTGTCTTGAACATTTACTTGTCTTGAACATTTACTTGTCTTGAACATTTACTTGTCTTGAACATCTACTTGTCTTGAACATCTACTTGTCTTGAACATCGATTTATCCTAATAATTGACTTAAACATCGACATATCTTAAACACCGACTTATCTTAAACATTGATTTATCTTAAACATCGACTTATCTTGAACATCGAATTATCTTAAACATTTACTTAAACATCAACTTATCTTAAACTATATTCTTAGTTTTTTCGGTAAAGTCACGTTGAAGAGAAACAACAAAATAACAAAATATATATAAAACAATAAAAATTCTCACGACGTTTCGACCATAACTCAAACGGTCATCATCAGGTGTGTCGGTTTGCATAAATTTATTTTGAAAACGGCATATTTATTTATTTATTTATATAAAAATTACGTTTGCGTCACGCGCAACGATTGGCTGTTTGCCAGGACTAGTCCATCTATTTTTTGAAAGAGGAGGGGGGAGACGAAATTTGTTTTTATGTATGCTGTCTGAAAGGCACTGTAAGCGTGAACAATCAATCAAGAACTGAAATGATTTATCAAATCTTTCCAATGATTGCTAAGATAGAATCCATCTTCTCGGTTGAAATTGTCTCTGTGTTTGTATATGTGGATAGCCTCATGAACGAATCTCTCATGGAAGCCAGATGGCTTACAAAGAACCTCCGTCTTGGAAAAGTCAATGGCATGTGAGCCTACTGAATTAGAACAATGATCTGCTACGGCCGAGGTGTTGGTCCTACCGTGTTTAAGGTCTGCTTTATGTTCACGAATGCGGTCCGAGATATGGCGTTTGGTTTCTCCAATGTAACTACTGCCACAGAGGCAACTTAGTTTGTAGACACCAGGGTATTGTATGTCCGGAATCACATCTTTTACAGACGGAACCAGATCACAGATTTTATGTAATGTGTTGAAACGGACCTGGATCTTGTGTTTATTCAAGATTTTGGAGATCTTTTTTGTGATCCCAGCAATGTAGGGTAAAGTGATGGTTTTGAAAGGCTCCTCAAGAGGGTTCTTCTTCATGGTTTGAGTGATAGCTTTGCGGATTGTATAGTCGGAGTAACCATTAGCCCTAAGAGCCTGGTGTACGTGCTTGAGTTCACTGCTTATGTGTTCCTGGTCGGATATGCATTGGGCTCTATGATACAGAGTCTTGATGAGAGAATTCTTCTGTGATGGATGGTGGTGGGAATCCGGTTTCAGATAAGCATCCGTATGGGTAGCTTTCCTGTAGACAGAGTGGCTCATTGAACCATCAGGTCTCTTTTTAATTAGGACATCCAAAAAAGGTATCTTGCCATCTATTTCGACTTCCATGGTAAATCTGATGGCTGGGTGTATGGAATTGATGTGGTCGAAGAATTGGTCTAGAGCAGGCCGGCCATGTGGCCAGATGACAAAAGTGTCATCCACGTACCTCTTCCACAAGGTTGGGCGCAGAGTGGCAGTCTGGATGGCGTCAGTCTCAAATTTCTCCATGAAAATGTTAGCTATAACTGGAGAAAGGGGGGAGCCCATTGGGGTGCCCTCAGTTTGTTTGTAGAAAGTTCCATTCCAAGTGAAGTATGTATTGGTTAAACAGTGTCTCACCAGGGGGGGTACCTCAGCGTTTAGTCCTTGATGAACCAAGTCTTCAATGATTGCAATGGTGTCAGGTACTGGAACCTTGGTGAACAAGGAAACTACATCAAAACTGACAAGCAGGTCGTCTGGGGACAGGGAAATACCCTTGATTGTTGATACCAGGTGAGTAGAATTTTGTACCGCAGAGGTGGTCTTTCCAGTGAAAGGACGCAGGATTTCAGACAAAAAACGAGCTAGTTTGTAGGTGGGGGAGCTGATAGTAGAGACTATGGGACGAAGAGGTGTATCAACTTTATGTATTTTTGGTAAGCCGTATAATCTTGGTGGCCTGGCAGCAGAAGGTTTCAACGAAAACCGTTTAGATTGATCAATTAATGCGGTTGAATCAGAAATTATTTTGTTGGTTTGTGTGACGAGGCTGTTGGTGGGATCTCTTTTTATTTTTGTATAACTACCATCGTCGAGTAATTCTTTAATTTTGTTGTTGTATTCTATTTTATCCATGATAACAGTAGCATTGCCTTTGTCAGCTGAGAGAACTACAATATCATTCCTCTTTTTTAATTTATATAATTCAAAACGCTCATCTTTGCTGAGGTTGCTAGCTGGCATCTTAGCGTTTTTGAGGGTTGCAGCGATTTCAGATCTTGCTACGTCTGCAGCGATGTGACCCAGGCCCCTGAGAGCAACGTCTACTTGGGCAATTATATCATTAACTGGTATGTGTTTAGGTGTGACTGCAAAGTTTAGACCTTTAGCTAAAACGGATTTCAGACCATCGGAAATAGAACTGTTACTGCGATTAATTACGACTTTATTAACGTCTAACTTTTTGGTGTGTGGGTCCGGTCTTTTGTTGAAAAGGAGGTTAAATTTGGAAATCAGGTTTTCCTTACATTTGGTCGACATAGTAGCAGCTGAAGAGGCAGTCATATTGTCTACATGTTCCCAATCCGATGTGGACATTATTGCCGTCAATGATAAGTGTGATTTGTAGAGTGTCTTGTCTAACTGATCTAGTTCTGTGCGTATAAGTCTGATTTTTTCTGAGATAAGAGCTAAGCTAGTTTTGAAAAGAATTCGTTTCGCATTAGAAGAAGTTACAGTAGCAGAGGTGAGTGTAAATGCGATTGGTATTACCCCAGAGTCGCGGCATCTCTTCAGGAAGGTGAGAGACTCGATCAGCTGAGCTTTCTTATCCCGGAGTTTGTTGAAGGATCTTAAAGTTATGTGAAAACCCTCCCCGTAGAGGCGATTAAATTTTGACTTAAAGCTTTCGTGACTGCAGTAATTCATATTCTTAGTTTTTTCGGTAAAGTCACGTTGAAGAGAAACAACAAAATAACAAAATATATATAAAACAATAAAAATTCTCACGACGTTTCGACCATAACTCAAACGGTCATCATCAGGTGTGTCGGTTTGCATAAATTTATTTTGAAAACGGCATATTTATTTATTTATTTATATAAAAATTACGTTTGCGTCACGCGCAACGATTGGCTGTTTGCCAGGACTAGTCCATCTATTTTTTGAAAGAGGAGGGGGGAGACGAAATTTGTTTTTATGTATGCTGTCTGAAAGGCACTGTAAGCGTGAACAATCAATCAAGAACTGAAATGATTTATCAAATCTTTCCAATGATTGCTAAGATAGAATCCATCTTCTCGGTTGAAATTGTCTCTGTGTTTGTATATGTGGATAGCCTCATGAACGAATCTCTCATGGAAGCCAGATGGCTTACAAAGAACCTCCGTCTTGGAAAAGTCAATGGCATGTGAGCCTACTGAATTAGAACAATGATCTGCTACGGCCGAGGTGTTGGTCCTACCGTGTTTAAGGTCTGCTTTATGTTCACGAATGCGGTCCGAGATATGGCGTTTGGTTTCTCCAATGTAACTACTGCCACAGAGGCAACTTAGTTTGTAGACACCAGGGTATTGTATGTCCGGAATCACATCTTTTACAGACGGAACCAGATCACAGATTTTATGTAATGTGTTGAAACGGACCTGGATCTTGTGTTTATTCAAGATTTTGGAGATCTTTTTTGTGATCCCAGCAATGTAGGGTAAAGTGATGGTTTTGAAAGGCTCCTCAAGAGGGTTCTTCTTCATGGTTTGAGTGATAGCTTTGCGGATTGTATAGTCGGAGTAACCATTAGCCCTAAGAGCCTGGTGTACGTGCTTGAGTTCACTGCTTATGTGTTCCTGGTCGGATATGCATTGGGCTCTATGATACAGAGTCTTGATGAGAGAATTCTTCTGTGATGGATGGTGGTGGGAATCCGGTTTCAGATAAGCATCCGTATGGGTAGCTTTCCTGTAGACAGAGTGGCTCATTGAACCATCAGGTCTCTTTTTAATTAGGACATCCAAAAAAGGTAGCTTGCCATCTATTTCTACTTCCATGGTAAATCTGATGGCTGGGTGTATGGAATTGATGTGGTCGAAGAATTGGTCTAGAGCAGGCCGGCCATGTGGCCAGATGACAAAAGTGTCATCCACGTACCTCTTCCACAAGGTTGGGCGCAGAGTGGCAGTCTGGATGGCGTCAGTCTCAAATTTCTCCATGAAAATGTTAGCTATAACTGGAGAAAGGGGGGAGCCCATTGGGGTGCCCTCAGTTTGTTTGTAGAAAGTTCCATTCCAAGTGAAGTATGTATTGGTTAAACAGTGTCTCACCAGGGGGGGTACCTCAGCGTTTAGTCCTTGATGAACCAAGTCTTCAATGATTGCAATGGTGTCAGGTACTGGAACCTTGGTGAACAAGGAAACTACATCAAAACTGACAAGCAGGTCGTCTGGGGACAGGGAAATACCCTTGATTGTTGATACCAGGTGAGTAGAATTTTGTACCGCAGAGGTGGTCTTTCCAGTGAAAGGACGCAGGATTTCAGACAAAAAACGAGCTAGTTTGTAGGTGGGGGAGCTGATAGTAGAGACTATGGGACGAAGAGGTGTATCAACTTTATGTATTTTTGGTAAGCCGTATAATCTTGGTGGCCTGGCAGCAGAAGGTTTCAACGAAAACCGTTTAGATTGATCAATTAATGCGGTTGAATCAGAAATTATTTTGTTGGTTTGTGTGACGAGGCTGTTGGTGGGATCTCTTTTTATTTTTGTATAACTACCATCGTCGAGTAATTCTTTAATTTTGTTGTTGTATTCTATTTTATCCATGATAACAGTAGCATTGCCTTTGTCAGCTGAGAGAACTACAATATCATTCCTCTTTTTTAATTTATATAATTCAAAACGCTCATCTTTGCTGAGGTTGCTAGCTGGCATCTTAGCGTTTTTGAGGGTTGCAGCGATTTCAGATCTTGCTACGTCTGCAGCGATGTGACCCAGGCCCCTGAGAGCAACGTCTACTTGGGCAATTATATCATTAACTGGTATGTGTTTAGGTGTGACTGCAAAGTTTAGACCTTTAGCTAAAACGGATTTCAGACCATCGGAAATAGAACTGTTACTGCGATTAATTACGACTTTATTAACGTCTAACTTTTTGGTGTGTGGGTCCGGTCTTTTGTTGAAAAGGAGGTTAAATTTGGAAATCAGGTTTTCCTTACATTTGGTCGACATAGTAGCAGCTGAAGAGGCAGTCATATTGTCTACATGTTCCCAATCCGATGTGGACATTATTGCCGTCAATGATAAGTGTGATTTGTAGAGTGTCTTGTCTAACTGATCTAGTTCTGTGCGTATAAGTCTGATTTTTTCTGAGATAAGAGCTAAGCTAGTTTTGAAAAGAATTCGTTTCGCATTAGAAGAAGTTACAGTAGCAGAGGTGAGTGTAAATGCGATTGGTATTACCCCAGAGTCGCGGCATCTCTTCAGGAAGGTGAGAGACTCGATCAGCTGAGCTTTCTTATCCCGGAGTTTGTTGAAGGATCTTAAAGTTATGTGAAAACCCTCCCCGTAGAGGCGATTAAATTTTGACTTAAAGCTTTCGTGACTGCAGTAATTCATATTCTTAGTTTTTTCGGTAAAGTCACGTTGAAGAGAAACAACAAAATAACAAAATATATATAAAACAATAAAAATTCTCACGACGTTTCGACCATAACTCAAACGGTCATCATCAGGTGTGTCGGTTTGCATAAATTTATTTTGAAAACGGCATATTTATTTATTTATTTATATAAAAATTACGTTTGCGTCACGCGCAACGATTGGCTGTTTGCCAGGACTAGTCCATCTATTTTTTGAAAGAGGAGGGGGGAGACGAAATTTGTTTTTATGTATGCTGTCTGAAAGGCACTGTAAGCGTGAACAATCAATCAAGAACTGAAATGATTTATCAAATCTTTCCAATGATTGCTAAGATAGAATCCATCTTCTCGGTTGAAATTGTCTCTGTGTTTGTATATGTGGATAGCCTCATGAACGAATCTCTCATGGAAGCCAGATGGCTTACAAAGAACCTCCGTCTTGGAAAAGTCAATGGCATGTGAGCCTACTGAATTAGAACAATGATCTGCTACGGCCGAGGTGTTGGTCCTACCGTGTTTAAGGTCTGCTTTATGTTCACGAATGCGGTCCGAGATATGGCGTTTGGTTTCTCCAATGTAACTACTGCCACAGAGGCAACTTAGTTTGTAGACACCAGGGTATTGTATGTCCGGAATCACATCTTTTACAGACGGAACCAGATCACAGATTTTATGTAATGTGTTGAAACGGACCTGGATCTTGTGTTTATTCAAGATTTTGGAGATCTTTTTTGTGATCCCAGCAATGTAGGGTAAAGTGATGGTTTTGAAAGGCTCCTCAAGAGGGTTCTTCTTCATGGTTTGAGTGATAGCTTTGCGGATTGTATAGTCGGAGTAACCATTAGCCCTAAGAGCCTGGTGTACGTGCTTGAGTTCACTGCTTATGTGTTCCTGGTCGGATATGCATTGGGCTCTATGATACAGAGTCTTGATGAGAGAATTCTTCTGTGATGGATGGTGGTGGGAATCCGGTTTCAGATAAGCATCCGTATGGGTAGCTTTCCTGTAGACAGAGTGGCTCATTGAACCATCAGGTCTCTTTTTAATTAGGACATCCAAAAAAGGTAGCTTGCCATCTATTTCTACTTCCATGGTAAATCTGATGGCTGGGTGTATGGAATTGATGTGGTCGAAGAATTGGTCTAGAGCAGGCCGGCCATGTGGCCAGATGACAAAAGTGTCATCCACGTACCTCTTCCACAAGGTTGGGCGCAGAGTGGCAGTCTGGATGGCGTCAGTCTCAAATTTCTCCATGAAAATGTTAGCTATAACTGGAGAAAGGGGGGAGCCCATTGGGGTGCCCTCAGTTTGTTTGTAGAAAGTTCCATTCCAAGTGAAGTATGTATTGGTTAAACAGTGTCTCACCAGGGGGGGTACCTCAGCGTTTAGTCCTTGATGAACCAAGTCTTCAATGATTGCAATGGTGTCAGGTACTGGAACCTTGGTGAACAAGGAAACTACATCAAAACTGACAAGCAGGTCGTCTGGGGACAGGGAAATACCCTTGATTGTTGATACCAGGTGAGTAGAATTTTGTACCGCAGAGGTGGTCTTTCCAGTGAAAGGACGCAGGATTTCAGACAAAAAACGAGCTAGTTTGTAGGTGGGGGAGCTGATAGTAGAGACTATGGGACGAAGAGGTGTATCAACTTTATGTATTTTTGGTAAGCCGTATAATCTTGGTGGCCTGGCAGCAGAAGGTTTCAACGAAAACCGTTTAGATTGATCAATTAATGCGGTTGAATCAGAAATTATTTTGTTGGTTTGTGTGACGAGGCTGTTGGTGGGATCTCTTTTTATTTTTGTATAACTACCATCGTCGAGTAATTCTTTAATTTTGTTGTTGTATTCTATTTTATCCATGATAACAGTAGCATTGCCTTTGTCAGCTGAGAGAACTACAATATCATTCCTCTTTTTTAATTTATATAATTCAAAACGCTCATCTTTGCTGAGGTTGCTAGCTGGCATCTTAGCGTTTTTGAGGGTTGCAGCGATTTCAGATCTTGCTACGTCTGCAGCGATGTGACCCAGGCCCCTGAGAGCAACGTCTACTTGGGCAATTATATCATTAACTGGTATGTGTTTAGGTGTGACTGCAAAGTTTAGACCTTTAGCTAAAACGGATTTCAGACCATCGGAAATAGAACTGTTACTGCGATTAATTACGACTTTATTAACGTCTAACTTTTTGGTGTGTGGGTCCGGTCTTTTGTTGAAAAGGAGGTTAAATTTGGAAATCAGGTTTTCCTTACATTTGGTCGACATAGTAGCAGCTGAAGAGGCAGTCATATTGTCTACATGTTCCCAATCCGATGTGGACATTATTGCCGTCAATGATAAGTGTGATTTGTAGAGTGTCTTGTCTAACTGATCTAGTTCTGTGCGTATAAGTCTGATTTTTTCTGAGATAAGAGCTAAGCTAGTTTTGAAAAGAATTCGTTTCGCATTAGAAGAAGTTACAGTAGCAGAGGTGAGTGTAAATGCGATTGGTATTACCCCAGAGTCGCGGCATCTCTTCAGGAAGGTGAGAGACTCGATCAGCTGAGCTTTCTTATCCCGGAGTTTGTTGAAGGATCTTAAAGTTATGTGAAAACCCTCCCCGTAGAGGCGATTAAATTTTGACTTAAAGCTTTCGTGACTGCAGTAATTCATATTCTTAGTTTTTTCGGTAAAGTCACGTTGAAGAGAAACAACAAAATAACAAAATATATATAAAACAATAAAAATTCTCACGACGTTTCGACCATAACTCAAACGGTCATCATCAGGTGTGTCGGTTTGCATAAATTTATTTTGAAAACGGCATATTTATTTATTTATTTATATAAAAATTACGTTTGCGTCACGCGCAACGATTGGCTGTTTGCCAGGACTAGTCCATCTATTTTTTGAAAGAGGAGGGGGGAGACGAAATTTGTTTTTATGTATGCTGTCTGAAAGGCACTGTAAGCGTGAACAATCAATCAAGAACTGAAATGATTTATCAAATCTTTCCAATGATTGCTAAGATAGAATCCATCTTCTCGGTTGAAATTGTCTCTGTGTTTGTATATGTGGATAGCCTCATGAACGAATCTCTCATGGAAGCCAGATGGCTTACAAAGAACCTCCGTCTTGGAAAAGTCAATGGCATGTGAGCCTACTGAATTAGAACAATGATCTGCTACGGCCGAGGTGTTGGTCCTACCGTGTTTAAGGTCTGCTTTATGTTCACGAATGCGGTCCGAGATATGGCGTTTGGTTTCTCCAATGTAACTACTGCCACAGAGGCAACTTAGTTTGTAGACACCAGGGTATTGTATGTCCGGAATCACATCTTTTACAGACGGAACCAGATCACAGATTTTATGTAATGTGTTGAAACGGACCTGGATCTTGTGTTTATTCAAAATTAAAGAATTACTCGACGATGGTAGTTATACAAAAATAAAAAGAGATCCCACCAACAGCCTCGTCACACAAACCAACAAAATAATTTCTGATTCAACCGCATTAATTGATCAATCTAAACGGTTTTCGTTGAAACCTTCTGCTGCCAGGCCACCAAGATTATACGGCTTACCAAAAATACATAAAGTTGATACACCTCTTCGTCCCATAGTCTCTACTATCAGCTCCCCCACCTACAAACTAGCTCGTTTTTTGTCTGAAATCCTGCGTCCTTTCACTGGAAAGACCACCTCTGCGGTACAAAATTCTACTCACCTGGTATCAACAATCAAGGGTATTTCCCTGTCCCCAGACGACCTGCTTGTCAGTTTTGATGTAGTTTCCTTGTTCACCAAGGTTCCAGTACCTGACACCATTGCAATCATTGAAGACTTGGTTCATCAAGGACTAAACGCTGAGGTACCCCCCCTGGTGAGACACTGTTTAACCAATACATACTTCACTTGGAATGGAACTTTCTACAAACAAACTGAGGGCACCCCAATGGGCTCCCCCCTTTCTCCAGTTATAGCTAACATTTTCATGGAGAAATTTGAGACTGACGCCATCCAGACTGCCACTCTGCGCCCAACCTTGTGGAAGAGGTACGTGGATGACACTTTTGTCATCTGGCCACATGGCCGGCCTGCTCTAGACCAATTCTTCGACCACATCAATTCCATACACCCAGCCATCAGATTTACCATGGAAGTAGAAATAGATGGCAAGCTACCTTTTTTGGATGTCCTAATTAAAAAGAGACCTGATGGTTCAATGAGCCACTCTGTCTACAGGAAAGCTACCCATACGGATGCTTATCTGAAACCGGATTCCCACCACCATCCATCACAGAAGAATTCTCTCATCAAGACTCTGTATCATAGAGCCCAATGCATATCCGACCAGGAACACATAAGCAGTGAACTCAAGCACGTACACCAGGCTCTTAGGGCTAATGGTTACTCCGACTATACAATCCGCAAAGCTATCACTCAAACCATGAAGAAGAACCCTCTTGAGGAGCCTTTCAAAACCATCACTTTACCCTACATTGCTGGGATCACAAAAAAGATCTCCAAAATCTTGAATAAACACAAGATCCAGGTCCGTTTCAACACATTACATAAAATCTGTGATCTGGTTCCGTCTGTAAAAGATGTGATTCCGGACATACAATACCCTGGTGTCTACAAACTAAGTTGCCTCTGTGGCAGTAGTTACATTGGAGAAACCAAACGCCATATCTCGGACCGCATTCGTGAACATAAAGCAGACCTTAAACACGGTAGGACCAACACCTCGGCCGTAGCAGATCATTGTTCTAATTCAGTAGGCTCACATGCCATTGACTTTTCCAAGACGGAGGTTCTTTGTAAGCCATCTGGCTTCCATGAGAGATTCGTTCATGAGGCTATCCACATATACAAACACAGAGACAATTTCAACCGAGAAGATGGATTCTATCTTAGCAATCATTGGAAAGATTTGATAAATCATTTCAGTTCTTGATTGATTGTTCACGCTTACAGTGCCTTTCAGACAGCATACATAAAAACAAATTTCGTCTCCCCCCTCCTCTTTCAAAAAATAGATGGACTAGTCCTGGCAAACAGCCAATCGTTGCGCGTGACGCAAACGTAATTTTTATATAAATAAATAAATAAATATGCCGTTTTCAAAATAAATTTATGCAAACCGACACACCTGATGATGACCGTTTGAGTTATGGTCGAAACGTCGTGAGAATTTTTTTTGTTTTATATATATTTTGTTATTTTGTTGTTTCTCTTCAACGTGACTTTACCGAAAAAACTAAGAATATGAATTACTGCAGTCACGAAAGCTTTAAGTCAAAATTTATCTTAAACTTCCACTTATCTTAAACATTTACTTATCTTAAACATCGATTTATGTTAATCATTGACTTAAACATCGACTTATCTTAAACATCGATTTATCTTAAACATTTACTTATCTTGAACATCGATTTATCTTAAACATCGACTTGTCTTAAACATTTACTTATCTTAAACATCGACTTACCTTGAACATCGACTTATCTTGAACATCAACTTATCTTGAACATCGACTTATCTTAATCATTGACTTGTCTTAAACATCGACTTGTCTAATACATCTACTTGTCTTAAACATCGACTTATCTTAAACATTTACTCATCTTAAACATCGACTTATCTTATCTTAAACATCCATTTAAACATCGACTTATCTTGAACATCGACTTATTTTAAACATCGACTTATCTTAAACATCGACTTATCATAAATATCGACTTATTTTAAACATCGATTTATCTTAAACATCGCCTTATGTTAAACATCGACTTATCTTCAACATTCACTTATTTACTGGTAGGAACGAAGTTGTAAACTGAGTGTACCAGCCTGCAAAAGATTAATGTGTCTGTCCGTCCGTCCCCTTTCAATACTTTAACGAAGTGAAATCTCGTGCTGTTCTTAAACATTTACTTATCTTAAACATCGACCTATCTTAATCATTGACTTATCTTAAAGATCTACTTATCTTAAACATCGACTTGTCTTAAACATTTACTTATCTTTAACATCGACTTATCTTAAACATCGACTTATTTTAAACATCGATTTATCTTAAACATCGACGTATCTTAAACATCGACTTATCATAAACATCGACTTATCTTAAACATCGACTTATGTTAAACATTTACTTATTTACTGGTAGGAACGAAGTTGTAAACTGAGTGTACCAGCCTGCAATAGATTAATGTGTCCGTCTGTCCGTCCGTCCCCTTTCAATACTTTAACGAAGTGAAATCTCGTGCTGTTCTTAAACATCGACTTAATCTTAAACATCGACTTAATCTGAAACATCGACTTAATCTTAAACATCGACGTATCCTTAAACATTTACTTATCTTGAACATCGACTTATCTTAAACATTTACTTATCTTAAACATTTCCTTATCTTAAACATCGACTTATCTTAAACATTTACTTAAACATCCACTTGTCTCAAACATTGATTTATCTTAATCATTGACTTATCTTAAACATCTACTCATCTTAAACATCGATTTATTTTAAATATTTACTTATCTTAAACATCGACTTATCTTAAACATTTACTTAAACATCCACTTATCTTAAACATCGACTTATTAACACGTAGGCTTTCGCGACCAATATTACTCATAATAAAGGTTTTTGGGTTAGATCCCGTTTATTTATAAATGTGTCGTAACCCTCCACCACCTGACATGGCCAATCAGCAAAAAAAGTGTCACGTTGACAAAAGACAAATAATTCACTACTTTAGCCCACTGGTGTGTTGAAGAGTGAATCCACATTTACAGTTTGAGTACGACGTTTCGCTGGTAAATACATCCAGCATCATCGGGCAATTCGCCAGAATGGTAAAGCCCTCGCTTGCTCCCGGTTTTATATAGAGCAGCAGGGTGACGTCATCACTTAACTCATATCAGGTGCAGTGATTAGAGGTGGGGGGGGGGGGGTAATTGTAATTATATAATCGATTAGTCATCAGTCATTGGTTATGATTAGTAATGAGTTGTAGATTAGTAATTCTTTAAATCAAAATGTAATGTGTATTATTTAATAATACGCTTCCAGGCCGCACTAAGCCTGTAGCTGTCAGAGCGATTAAAGTTATTCTTATTCCTCTCAATTTCAATGGATTCTCTAATTAGTCTTTGCCAGTAATAATTAGTTTTACACAACACTGCAACATTGTCAAAATCAATTGAGTGTCCTTGTTGACAAGCATGTTCTGCCACTGCCTACAGTTGTGTTTGAGATTATTTAATATTTCTCTGATGTTCTTTTAGTCTTACGCTGATGTTACGTCCCGTCTGTCCAATGTAGCAGCTGCCACATAAACAATTAATCCGATATACACCTTCTGTTGATAATTTAGGTAATGCGTCTATAGTACAAGATACTAGTTTTTGAATTTTCTGTACTGTACCAAATCTTACTGTAATGTTTTGCTTTTGCAAAACACGGGCTAATTTGTCAGTTACTCCTGAGATATATGGAATTTTTATTGTTTTAACAATCTGGTCGCTTTCAGCAGTATTGTTTTGCAGTCGTGATTTGGCATTCAGTGCTCTGTTAATTTGAGCATTATTGTAGCCATTCTTTCGTAGTGCGTCTTTAACGTGTTTAATCTCTCTCACTAGACTCTCGCCATCTGACACTGTTTTAGCCCGATGTATGAGCGTCTTGATAAGAGAGGATTTCTGAGCTGGATGATGATGTGATTCTGCATTCAGATAGGCATCAGTGTGCGTTTGCTTTCTGTAAACGCTGTGTGTTATTTTACCATTTAGGCCATGTCCAAGCAAAATATCTAGGAATGGGAGTGTGTTATTCACCTCCATTTCCATGGTGAACTGGATGGCCGGGTTTTGTGCATTGAGATGATTTAGAAAATCATTAAGTGTATCTTTACCATGTGGCCAGACAACCAAAGTGTCATCCACATATCTAAACCAAAAGGATGGTTTTAATGTGCTCGAGGCAAGTGCTCTTATTTCAAAGTTTTCCATGTACAAATTTGCTATAGCAGGGGATAAAGGAGAACCCATTGCTGCTCCTTCCTTTTGTTTAAAGAAATCCCCTCTCCATAAGAAGTAAGTGTTATTTAAACAATGGCCAGCAAGTTTCGGAATATCTTTTGGTAAACCGGTATTCTTTACTAGTGTATCAAGTAATTTAAGCGATTCGTCCACTGGAACCTTAGTGAATAGAGAAATCACATCAAAACTTACCAGAATATCATCAGGAGTAAGTTTAATATCTTTAATCACATTCACAAGATGTTCTGAATTTTTTTTATGAATGAAGATGTCCTTCCGATGTAGGGCTGTATTTGTTTGGTTATATATTTTGCTAATTGATATGTGGCAGAGCCAATTGTACTGACTATGGGTCGTAATGGGATGCCGATTTTATGAATCTTTGGTAGCCCATAGAGTCTAGGTGGTTTTGAGGCCCTTGGCTTAATTTGGAATTGCTCATTTTTAGGGATTAATGAATTTGCAATTATTGCAGTGGTCTTACATTCTAAAGTATTAGTTGGATCTCGTTTAATTTTAATGTAGGTACTTTCCTCTAGTAAATTTCTAATTTTATTATCATAATCGGCTCGTGACATCACTACAGTAGTGCGGCCTTTATCAGCTGCTAGGATTTGGATATCCTTGTTTACACGCAGCTCTCTTAAGGCTTTTGCCTCGTTAGAGCTAATATTCTCAATTATTTTAGCAACCTCATGTCTAGTCACCTCTGCCTCATTATGTGGAAGGAGTCTAACTGCTGATTCTACCTCAGCAATTATCTCATCCACTGGAATTGTGCGTGGGGTAACGGCAAAGTAAAGGCCTCATTACAAATCATAACCAATGACTGATGACTAATCGATTATATAATTACAATTACCCCCCCCCCCCCCCCCCCGCCTCTAATCACTGCACTTGATATGAGTTAAGTGATGACATCACCCTGCTGCTCTATATAAAACCAGGAGCAAGCGAGGGCTTTACCATTCTGGCGAATTGCCCGATGCTGCTGGAGTAATTACCAGCGAAACGCGTTACTGTTCTTCCTGACGCACTACTGCAGTGCTCGTCGGTGTCTCGTGGGTTTTCCAGCCACCCCGGGGTGTGCGAGGGCCCCAGGCCGGGTGGTCTGGGGTGGCCTTGCTGCCGGAGGGTGGGGGAGCCACAGGCGCCACGGGAGGAGTGACCCCGCTGCAGCGGCCACGTGGAGATGGCGGGGATGGAGCCGGAGTCGCGGCGCACGTCGCGGACCAAGGAAGACGCCTGAGGTGCTGCGAGCGACCGGAGGAGCGGCGCAAGCCCGTCTGGTGCGGGGGTGATGTTGGGTGAGGCGCAACGAGGAAAGAGAGTGGAGGGGGTGGATGGGCTGGAGAGTGCGGGGAGGGAGGAGCGGGGAGGAGAACGAGGGGGAGCGCCGGGAGGATGGGGTGGGAGTGCCCCCGACCAGAATGGGGAGGAAGGGGCAGGAGAGGCGCCTGCAGCCCAGGGGCCGGGGAAGGGGCAGTGGAGGGAGAAGACCATGGGCGCTGGCCCGGTGGGTGCGGGGAGGCCCAGTGGAGGAGCGGGGAGGTGGCGCAGCGGAGCTGGGGCGGGCCTGACCCCGATGCAGGCCAGGGGGCACAACTGTGTGCGAGTCGAATTCAAGGAAGATGTGGAAGAGGGGGTGACCCTGGACAGGACGACCTTCGTGAGGTCGGTGGTGCTTGGGATGCTGCGGGTGGAGGTGGAGGACCTCTATTGCTTGATTGCTCTGCCGGGGGGGAGGGCGTTTGATGTGAGCTTCAACTCCAACATTCTGCTGCAAAATTTCCTCGCCCGTTTCGAGGAGAAGGCAGGCGAGAAGCCGCTAACCTCCATGAGGACGCGGTTACTGTCGGACCTGGAGACAAAGGTTGTGACCGTGTTCCTTTATAATGAAGCGTTGTATGATCAGGACGTGGAGGTATGGCTGAGGCAGCATTGTGTGGTGCTGTCGGGTTGCAAGAGGGTCCTGGATGCGGTGGGGATATGGACGGGGGCCAGACAATGGAGGGTGCGTCTGAAGACGGAGGGGGGGGGCATTGAGGCACGTCCCGAGCGCATTGAACATTGGGGGGAACAGGGGCTATGTTGTCTATGCGGGACAGCCCAAACTCTGTAGGAGGTGTGGGGGAGGGGGGCACCTGGCGGCAGCGTGCGTGGCACGCGTTTGTTACAGGTGCAGGGCGCTGGACCACACGGTGGAGGAGTGTAGGGAGCCGGCCCTTTGCAACCTGTGCGGCAGCAGAGGGCATCTGTATAGGACCTGCCCAGAGTCCTATGCTAACAGGGTGCGGGCATGTCGGAGTGGACAGGTAGAGGGGGCGGCGGAGGAGGTGGCCGGACGGGAAGCGGGCCGGATGCATGGAGGGGAAGGGAAAGGGGAGGTGGAGGAACCACGACCCCCTGGGGAGGGTGAGGGGGGGGGGATCTGTGGGGGAGGGAGCACCACCACCACTGGAGGGGGAGGGGGGGGAGGAGGGGAGGGGAGATGGAGAAGAGGACTCGGAAACCCCAGTGGGGGACTGGGCGGAGGTGATGGGCGAGGAGGAGGGCGAGGAGGGGCAGCGGGTGGAGGAAGAAGCGGATGACGCATGGGAGGAATCAGGGGGGAGAAAACGGAAGCTGGATAGAGTTCTGAAAGAAGCTAGTCCCCAGCAAGATGCGAGCCTTTCAGGATCCTCGCCGGATTCGGGAGAATCTGGGTGGAGGTGGGCGGAAGGGGGGGACGTTTGAACCGGGGGAAGCCCCAAAGGTTGAAGGGGAGAAAAAAGGTGAAGGAGAAGGCGGACAAAGGCAGACGGGGGGAGCGCGCACCGGAGTCCGACACGGAATAATCACGCCTCGACATGGACATATCTGTAGCATCTGTTAATGTGAGAGGAATGAAGGGGAAGGGAAGGAGAGGGGCAATCATGCAGTGGCTGCAGATCACCAGACGTGACGTAATTTTCCTCCAAGAATGTCACCTACCCTATACCCTAGGGTCGGAGGCTCTGCTGGACGAATGGAAGGGACACTACATTTGGTCTGGCAGCAACGGGAACAGATGTACAGGCGTGGTTACCCTCCTAGGAAGAAGGGGAATGAGAGTGGAAGGGACCCAGGAAATAATACCGGGTCGGCTCCTCTGTGTAGATGCATCTTACCAGGGTGTGGAGCTACGGCTGATAAATGTGTATGCCCTGGTACGATGTATGGACAGGACGGAGGTGTGGGAGAGCCTGGCGGGCCTACTGGCCACCAGGAGGCAGGTCATTGTGGGGGGCGATTTTAACTGCCCGTTGTGTCTGGCGGATCTGGTGTCGGTAAAGGGGAGGAGGAAGTTAGATTCCTCTTCCAGGAAACTGAGGGAGTTGATGGAGGACTTTGGGATGGTGGATACGTTCAGGAGGGTGCATAGCACGCGGCCAGGGTTCACGTGGGCGGATAAGAGTGGGGGTACACAGTCACGTATCGACTTTATTTTCGTCTCCGACAAGGTGAATGTGGGAAGTGCGGGGGTGGAACCTTTTCCCCTCTCGGATCACAGAATGGTTGTGGCGGGGCTTGTGATCCCAGGTGGGGTGAAGAGGGGGAAGGGTGTGTGGAAGCTGAATGTGGGCTTGCTGGTGGATCAGGAGGTGGCGGAGGATTTCACGCGAGCATATACCAGCTGGAGGACGCTGCAGTTGTGCTTCCCCACGAGGGTGGAGTGGTGGGGGCAGATTAAGGGTAGGATAAGAACGTTCTTTCAGCGTTATAGTAGGAGGAAGGGGGTGGGTAGGGAATTGAGACAGTGGAACGCTAGGTTAGAAAGGCTGTATAGACTGCTAGAGCTAGGGTTCCCGGTGGGAGAAAGGATAGAGGAGTTGAAAGGGAGGGTAGCTTCAGTCCTGGAAAAGAGGACTAGGCAATTAGTGTATAGGGCAATTAGTGTACAGTGTACAAGATTCTTCTTTAAGGCGGGTAGGGAGGGAGACAATGAAATGAGGGAGCTGGTTAGTCCTACTAGGGGTAGACAAGTGACGACGGAAGGGATGATTAGTGTAGCGGAAGACTTTTATGGGGATTTGTATAAGAGGAAAGGGATAGATGGGGGGCGGCGGGAGGAGCTGCTGGGGGCATTGGGGAAGAGGGTTGAGAACCCGGAGGCGCTAGAGGAGAGAATTCGATGGGAAGAAGTGGAAGGGGCGGTGAAGGGGCTGAACAAGAACAGGACCCCAGGCCCGGACGGGATCCCAGCGGACTTCTATATAAAATTCTGGGAACTCCTGAAAGAGGATATTATGCAAATTTGTAGGGAAACTCTGGAGGAGGGGCGGGTGCCGGACGACATGCGGGAGGGCCTGGTCACATTGATTTATAAAGGGAAGGGAGACCGTAGGGACCTGGGAAGTTGGAGGCCAATAACCCTCCTGAATGCGGTCTACAAGATCTTGGCAAGGGTAGTCGCGGGGCGACTGGGGAAGGTGGTGGGTGAGGTGGTGGGGCCGGACCAGACGTGTGCGGTCCCGGGGAGGAGGATCGCGGACACTTTGGTGGTTTTGAGGGAGGCGATTGAAGGCGAGAGAGAGGGGGCGGGTGCCCGTTGGGGATCCTAAGTCTGGACCTGGACAAAGCCTTCGACCGCCTCTCTCATGAATTCATGCTGGCGGTGATGGAGAGGATGGGGGTGTGTGGGCCCCTGATGGAGTGGGTGGAGCGACTTTATGGGGGGCTCGGAGCCAGGCTCCTGATAAATGGGGAACGCTCCGGGATCATTCCAGTGGGTTCCGGGGTGCGGCAGGGATGCCCGATGTCCCCAGTACTATTTGTCATGTGCATGGAGCCTCTGGCGCAGATGATACGGAATGACCAGAGGATTAGGGGGGTGGTAATACCGGGGAGCAAGGAGCAAAGAAAGGTGACCTTGTACATGAACGATGTGGCCGTGCTATGCAGGAACGTAGCATCGGTATGGAGGGCAATGGAGGGGATGGGGAGGTTCTGCGCAGCCTCCGGATTGAAGGTTAGTGTGGGGACATGTGAGCTGATGGTTTATGGAGACTCGAGGCTTTTCGAGGGTCGGCTGCCAGAATTGAGTCTACAAACAGAGGGGATAAAGGTACTGGGGGTGTTCTTCTGTGGGGATAGGATGGGGGAAATAACTGGGAGAAGGGGGTGAGGAAGGCAAAGGGCTGTCTGGGTAAGTGTGCTGGGAGGCGGCTCACGATGGCCAGTAGGATTATGGTGGTAAAGACAGAAATATTACCATCCCTAAACTACTTGGCGCAGGTTTTCCCGCCAGGTGGGAGGGAGGCCAAGGCCTTGACCTCGGCGATTTTCAGGTTTATCTGGGGGGGAGGGATGGAGAGGGTGAGGAGGGCTGCAGTGTGTCTGCAGGTCGGGAATGGGGGGAGGGGTGCCCCAAATGTGGGGTCTACCCTTCAATCGACTTTTGTCTGCAACGCGCTGCGGCTGTTTTTCTCTGCGGAGCCGCGGGGCAAGGCAGCATGCTATACGAGGTATCGGCTGACGTGGCGGTTGCGGGGGCTTGGGATGACTGAGGTAGGAAGGAGCTCTCCTTTGGACTGGCCGGGGGGCTGGGTCAGCGACGTGGTGGGGAGCTACGTCGGGCAGCACGGCCTGAACCGGTGGGGGGGCCAGTGGGCTCCCAGGGAGGTGCGAGCTGCGGCGGAGAAGGAGGAGGCCTGTGACGAAGTGGCCGGTGCGAGGAGGGAGATGCACAGGAAGATTTGGAGGAATGTGTTGTCGGCAGCGCTCGCGAAGGAGCAGAGGGACCTGTCATGGCTGGCTGTCCGGGACAAGTTGGAGACGCGGGGTTTCTTGTACAGCTGCCAAATGGCGCATACCCCCAAGTGTCCGAGGGGCTGCAACGCGGACGAAACTGCATCGCACGTGATGGTGGCGTGACCTTTTGCCCAGGAGGTCTGGAGGAGGAGTAAGCCGTTGCTGGCCCGTTTCGCGCTGTCGAGGGTGACGGCACGGGACGTCATGTGGGGAGAGCTGCGGGGGGTGTGGAGGGAGGACAGGGACCAGGTGTGGGCTGTAATAGGAGCGACGAAGGAGGCGCTGTGGAAAGCGCGAAAGAAGGAGCTGGAGGGGTCCCTGATGTCCCCGTTGGAGACATGTTATGTTGCGAGGAGATTGTTGGAAAGGGTGGTGGAGGTGGACCGGGTGAAAATGGGGCGCGATGCCGCAAGGGAACGATGGAAGTGGCCGCTGCCCAGGGTGGGCTAGGGCGACCGGGGGGGGGGGGGGGGGGGGGGGGGCCTCGCCGGCGTCCGGGAGTGAAGGTGTGCTTGACTGGAAGGGGAGGCTGCCCCTCCAGTGCTATGGCAGGGGTGACTCCGGTCCAGAGGATTGGTCGGTGGCCGAGCGGGGCCTTTATGGCGCGAGCGAGGGGGCGGCCCCTCGGTCTTTGCTTTGTTTTGTTTTTGTTGTCTCCGCTGAGATACTGAATAAAATTAAAAACCGTATTTACCAGCGAAACGTCGTACTCAAACTGTAAATGTGGATTCACTCTTCAACACACCGGTGGGCTAAAGTAGTGAATTATTTGTCTTTTGTCAACGTGACACTTTTTTTGCTGATTGGCCGTGTCGGGTGGTGGAGGGTTACGACACATTTATAAATTAACGCGATCTAACCCAAAAACCTTTTATGGACATCGACATATCTTAAACATCGACTTATCTTAAACATCGACTTGTCTTAAACATCGACTTGTCTTAAACATCGACTTGTCTTAAACATCGACTTAAACATCGACTTATCTTATCTTAAACATCCACTTATCTCAAACATCGACTTATTTTAAACATCGATTTTTCTTAAACATCGACTTATCTTAAACATCGACTTATCTTAAACATCGACTTATTATAAACATCGACTTATTTTAAACATCAACTTATCTTCAACATTTACTTATTTACTGGTAGGAACAAAGTTGTAAACTGAGTGTACCAGCCTGCAATAGATGAATTTGTGTCCGTCCGTTCTCTTTCAATACTTTAACGAAGTTAAATCTCGTGCTGTTCTTAAACATTTACTTATCTTAAACATCGACTAATCTTAATCATTGACTTATCTTAAACATCGACTTATCTTAAACATCGACTTATCTTAAACATCGACGTATTTTAAACATCGATTTATGTAAAACATTTACTTTTCTTAAACATCCACTTATCTTAAACATTTACTTATCTTAAACATCGACTTAAACATCGACTTATCTTAAACATCGACTTATCTTATCTTAAACATCCACTTAAACATCGACTTATCTTCAACATTTACTTATTTACTGGTAGGAATGAAGTTGTAAACTGAGTGTACCAGCCTGCAATAGATTTATGTGTCCGTCCGTCCCCTTTCAATACGTTAACGAAGTGAAATCTCGTGCTGTTCTTAAACATTTACTTATCTTAAACATCAACTTATCTTAATCATTGACTTATCTTAAACATCGACTTATCTTAAACATCGACTTATCTTAAACATCGACGTATTTTAAACATCGATTTATGTAAAACATTTACTTTTCTTAAACATCCACTTATCTTAAACATTTACTTATCTTAAACATCGACTTAAACATCGACTTATCTTAAACATCGACTTATCTTATCTTAAACATCCACTTAAACATCGACTTATCTTCAACATTTACTTATTTACTGGTAGGAACGAAGTTGTAAACAGAGTGTACCAGCCTGCAATAGATTTATGTGTCCGTCCGTCCCCTTTCAATACGTTAACGAAGTGAAATCTCGTGCTGTTCTTAAACATTTACTTATCTTAAACATCAACTTATCTTAATCATTGACTTATCTTAAACATTGACTTATTTTAAACGTCGATTTATTTTAAACATCGACTTATCTTAAACATCGACTTATTTTAAACATCGATTTATCTTAAACATCGATTTATCTTAAACATCGACTTATGTTAAACATTTACTTATCTTAAACATCGACTTATCTTAAACATTTCCTTATCTTAAACATCGACTTATCTTAAACATTTACTTAAACATCAACTTATCTTAAACTTCCACTTATCTTAAACATCTACTTATCTTAAACATCGATTTATTTTAAACATTTACTTATCTTAAACATCGACTTATCTTAAACATTTACTTAAACATCGACTTATCTTAAACATCCACTTATCTTAAACATCGACTTATGTTAAACATCGACTTATCTTCAACATTTACTTATCTTAAACATCGACTTATCTTAAACATTTCCTTATCTTAAACATTTCCTTATCTTAAAAATCGACTTATCTTAAACATTTACTTAAACATCAACTTATCTTAAACTTCCACTTATATTAAACATTTACTTATCTTAAACATCGACTTATCTTAAACATTTACTTATCTTAAACATCGACTATTCTTAAACATCGACTTATCTTAAACATGGACTTATTTACACATTTACTTTTCTTAAACATCAACTTATCTTAAACATTTACTTATCTTAAACATCGACTTAAACATCGACTTATCTTTAACATCAACTTGTATTATCTTAAACATCCACTTAAACATCGACTTATCTTAAATATCGACTTATTCTTAAACATCGACTTATCTTAAACATCGACTTATCTTAAACATCGACTTTTCTTAAACATTGACTTATCTTAAACATCGACTTATTGTGAACATTGACTTATCTTAACATCGACTTATCTTAATCATTGACTTGTCTTAAACATATACTTGTCTTAAACATCGACTTGTCTTAAACATTTACTTATCTAAAACATACACTTAAACATCGACTTATCTTAAACATCGACTTATTTTAAACATCGATTTATCTTAAACATCTACTTATCTTAAACATTTACATATCTTAAACATTTACATATATTAAACATTTACTATTCTCAAACATCCACTTAAACATCGAGTTATCTTAAACATTGACTTATTTTAAACATCGACTTATCTTAAACATCGACTTATCTTAAATATCGACTTGTCTTAAACATCGACTTGTCTTAAACATGCACTTATCTTTAACATCGACTTTTCTTTAAAATCCACTTATCTTAAACATTTACTTATCTTAAACATCGACTTAAACATCGACTTATCTTAAACATCGATTTGTCTTATCTTAAACATCCACGTAAACATCGACTTATCTTAAACATCGACTTATTTTAAACATCGATTTATCTTAAACATCGACTTATCTTAAACATCGACTTATCATAAACATCGACTTATTTTACACATCGATTTATCTTAAACATAGACTTATGTTAAACATTTACTTATTTACTGGTAGGAACGAAGTTGTAAACTGAGTGTACCAGCCTGCAATAGATTAATGTTTCTGTCCGTCCGTCCGTCCCCTTTCAATATGTAGGGGTGCTATGGGGAATAAACACATGGCACGGGAAGGTGTGGTTCACCCACACCTTGGTGGCTACAACAACGTCCGCTAAGGCTCCAGTGGGTATAAAGTGCGGGGAGCCAGGGAGCTCGGGGCAGAGTGTGGGGCCCGAGGCTGAAGCAACCAGTGAAGAAAGAAGGCCAGCTAGGTGAGACCCTGGAACTCCTGTGACCGCTGCCCTTTTCAGGGCCGGCACAGCAAGCCAGTGGTGCGGCCCCAGAGCCCCAGAGTCAGAGTCCTTCTAAGGGCCGGTCTGGTCGGCGTGGTGCCGAGATCTGTGCCTAACCAGGGCCGGATCTGATAGCCTCCCTTAGAGCCCTACCAGGAGGAACTGGGAGCCTAGAGCTTAGGCTAGAGAGCCTGGGGTGTGTTCCTGAGTTATACGGGTGGAGGGGCCGCTACCCCTTCTAGTGTAACCCTTGTTAAGGTTTAAATAAATAGTGCTGCTTCTATTCTGCCGTCTCCGTGTCCTGGAACCCACTACAACTGGTGTCAGAAGTGGTCTTAAAATAGACACAAGGAGTACAAACCGATCACAGGAACCCCAGGAGGAGGACGGCTCGCCTAGGATTGCGCCAGAGGCCGCGGCCGACGATCCTGGGATGTCCCAGACGCCCCAACAGCAGCCGCCGCTGGAGGAGTGGCCGCCGATGGAGGACGGGTTGCAGGTGGCTCACTCTCGACTGGCTGAGCTGCTGTATGCCGCGGCTTCCACGCTGGAGGAAATCAACCACGCGGGGCTGCGGGCGCAAAGGCGGCAGAGAGACGAACGCCGTTCAACGGCCATTCCCGCCGAAACACAGCCACCAGATTTCGGATTTGCCGCCATGACAGTGTCCTCCACGGCGATTGGAGGGTCGCAGCTCCACGTGGACGCTGTGGGCCAATCAGCGGTGGTGACGTCATCACCAACGGACGCCCGCTGTCAGGACCAATCGGCGGGCGCATCGTCATCACCTGCGCGACCGCCGATGGGTGTCCCCAGCCCCTCAAACACCGGTGGAGAGGCCGTAAATGGCGCGCGGCACCTCTCAGAGACGAAGCCATCGTTTCAACAACGCCTGCCGGTGTTGAAGGAGTTCGTTTCAGACGGCGGCGACTGGGGGGCCTTTCAACGCCGCTTTCTCGCTCATCAAGATATGGCCGGCTGGACGGACAACGAGGCGTTGAGTGCGCTACCGGCCATGCTGGACGATGACGCCCTTGCTACGCTCATCACAGCTCCCAGATCAACGCGATCTACGCTACAGTCGGCGCTCCAGGTCCTCACCATAGTCTACGGGCCATCGTCGGACTGCCGCAAACTCTTCCACGAGCGGTGCAGGGGCCAGAAGGAGCCACCGCTGGCGTATCGCACGGCTCTCCTGGCCCTCGCAAAAGCGGCTTTCCCGCGGATGGACGACGAAGGGGTGGACGCGATGGTGACGGAGAAGCTCCTGGCATTGGCCCAGGAGCTACAGATCGTCATCGTCGCAGAGGACGACGCGGACATGTGCTCCTTGCGGGCAGCAAGACACATCCACGCGCACCTGATAGCGCAGCGTCGATCACCTCTCGTCCCCAAGGGCGCCGCTGCGGTGTGCGCTGGGACGCCGACCATCCCCCCCTCCGAGGAGGTCTTCGCGGCGGGTCGCCCAGTGGAGTGGAGATCCGGAGGGAGGCCGGCTCGGACCACACCGGATCGCCAGGAGCACCCCAAGGCGCTCATCACGTGCTACAACTGTGGCCGCAAGGGCCACGTGGCTGCGGAATGCCGGGCGCCTCGTCAACGACAGCCGGGATGGTCGGACGGCGCTCCAGCCTACAGGCCTCCGCATCGCAACCCGGCAAGTCGCGGCACCCCACATGCTCGGCCTGTGCACACACCTGTCCCCACCTCGCGCGTTTCGGTGTACGGGCCTCGGGGTACGCCCATTGGTTTGTTGGGTGGCGGCGGGGTCGAGAGGGTGCTCGGGCCGGGGCAGTGGACGGAATTGGCCCACCGCATTGTTGCTGCGTCGGCAGGCTCGTCCGTGGTCGCGGGTCGCATTGACGGGGTCGAGGTGCGTATCCTCGTCGATACGGGAGCTTCGGCGACCATTGTGTCAGACTTGATTTATAATATTCTTCCCGTTCAAAGCCGCCCCTTGCTTCCAGTCACCGTTCCGTGTTACGCAGCGAACGGGGGTTCGCTGGGTATCATAGGCCAAATTCGAGCACAAATTTGCATTGGCGATATCAAACTCTCCGGGCCGATATTAGTCTCGTCCTCGCTGGCGGTTCCGTGCTTGTTGGGGACGGACTTTTTGAGCAAAATGCCGATTAAAATTCTAATTGATCAGGGTTGCATCGAGCTTCCCTCGGGCCGACGGGTAACATTCCTGCCTTCCCCTGTCACCTCAAGGGCAGCGTGCGCGTCGATACAAGCGTTCGTCACTCGGACGGTGCGTGTACCTCCCGGGGCGCAAATGCTCGTGCCCCTTCGCTTGCGTCGGCCTTTCGTGCCCGGTGTTCTGGACCAGGGAATTCTGTTAGGGCCCTCGAGGGTTGGGGAAAACGGGCTGGATCTGGTGGCCGCTCAAACGCTCGTTAAGGGGAGCGATGACCCGTTTATCCTCGTCCTTAACGTTGGCGTACAGACGGCCGTCGTTCCTCAGGGAACTGTGCTCGCGCACGCGACACCGGTCCCCGTGGTAGACACGGTTATGGGTAATGTGGGGACCGATCCTCTGGCTCAACCGCATTCTGAGGGGGACGATAGTTGGATGGACACACTATGTTCGGGCACGAGTGATCTGTCCGACTCCCAGCGTGCCGGCCTACGCACCCTTCTGACGTAATTTTCCGATGTTTTTAGTAAACACAAATATGACATTGGGTGCACGAAATTGTTGCGTCACCACATTGACACGGGTGACAATGCCCCGGTACGCCAGAATCCTTTTCGGTTAAGTCCGGCCGAAAAAGATCATGTCAAATTGGCAGTGGATGACATGCTGGCTGCAGACATTATAGCCCCTTCCCCCAGTCCATGGGGAGCACCCATACTGCTTGTCAAAAAGCACGATGGGTCCTTGCGATTCTGTGTGGATTTTCGCCGCCTTAATAAGATCTCCGTGGCCGACGCGTATCCACTTCCCCGGATGGACGAATCTCTGGATGCTCTGGCTGGCGCACGTTTTTTTTCTACGTTGGACTTGTTATCCGGATTCTGGCAACTCCCATTGGATGATGAGTCCAAGCCAAAGACTGCGTTTCGCACACCACACGGCCTATTCCAATTTAACCGGTTACCTATGGGATTACACTCCGCTCCGGCGACATTTCAGCGCCTTATGGAACTGGTTTTGGCTGGCTTACAGTGGAACGTCTGTTTGATCTATCTGGATGACGTCATCGTGTTCAGCAAGACATTTGACGAACACCTTTTGCGCTTGCGCGCCGTGTTCCTCAAAATGCGTGCTGCGAATTTGAAATTTAAGCCGCAAAAGTGCCACCTGCTACGGGAATCCGTACGCTATTTGGGGCACATCGTCAGCCGCTCGGGCATATCCACCGATCCCGCAAAGACGCAGTGTGTCAACTCCTGGCCAACCCCCACCTCGGTGGCTGAGGTCAGGAGTTTCATTGGATTTGCGTCTTATTACCGGCGGTTCGTCGCGGATTTCGCGACTATTGCTAAGCCCTTACACGCTCTGACGGCGAAGGGAGTGAAATTTCACTGGGGCCAGGAGGAGGAGGTCGCTTTATGTTCCCTTCGCGACGCTCTCGTGCGGGCCCCTCCATTGAGCTACCCCGATTTTTCGGAACCCTTCCTGCTCGATACAGACGCCAGCAATACGGGCATTGGGGGTGTGGTCTCACAGGTGATCTGTGGTGTGGAACGCGTCGTGGCTTATGGCAGTAGGGTTTTGTCTCCGGCGGAACAGAGATACTGCGTCACGCGTCGGGAACTCTTGGCTATTGTATTTTTTATGCAACAGTATCGCCCATACCTGTACGGTCGGCATTTCACTGTCCGTACGGACCATGCGGCATTACAATATGCCTTGCGGGTGACACAGCCTTCGGGGCAATTGTCCCGATGGCTCGAAATCCTTCAGGATTATGATTTCACGACCACATATCGGAAGGGTGCTCGGCACACTAATGCGGATGCGCTGTCTCGCCTGCCGCCCGCCTCAGATTGCGCTTGTCTCAGGGGATCGGGGCGTTGTAAGCCGCCAGAGGATAGCCCCCCCTTAGATATCCCGGTTCTCGCTGCTGCCACTGAGGACCCCGTGCCTGAGGGTCCTGTCGGGGAGGGAGTTGCGGACTCCTTGCTGGGGTTGTCCGTTGCGGAATGGGGGCGCCTCCAGATGGAGGACGCATCCCTCCTCGCGTTGCGTCGTCGCGCAGGGGGTTCCGTGCGGGGGGTCGCGGGGATTGATTCGTACGGGCTGCTCCAGGGGCTCCTAATGCATTGGGATGGGAGGGCCTGCCGTCACAGGCTTGTGGTGCCATCCGCTTTGCGGGGTAAGGCCGTTTGGGCCGCACACGAGCGACTTTTGCACCTGGGGACCCACAAGACCCTTGCCGTGCTCCAGCTGGATTTCTTCTGGCCGGGTATGGCAAGGGATGTGGATGACCTCCTGGGTGCATGCACTCAGTGCGCCCAACGAAAACCACCAGCGAAAGGCGCCTGCCCACCGCTACAATCTATCACGGTCTCTCGGGTTAACGAACTCGTCGCACTCGATATATTGGGGCCCTTCCCTGCGACCCCTAGGGGTAACAAGTACCTGCTGGTTGGCGTGGAATATTTCACCCGATGGCCTATGGCATGGCCTCTTGCTAACCAGTCAGCAGCAGCCGTTGCCGAGGCCTTTGTCCAGGGCTATGTCCTCGACAAGGGTGCTCCCGAACGGCTGCTGACTGACCAAGGGAAGAACTTCTCTGGCGTCCTTCTGCACGAGGTGTGTGCGCTTCTTGGTACGAAAAAGATTCGCACTTCCCCCTATCACCCACAAACCGATGGCATGGTGGAGCGGCTGCATAGGATGCTCACATCTATGTTGTGTCACCAGGTGTGTGACTCCCAGACCGATTGGGACCTTCACATTCCGGGGGTTTTGGCCACCTATAGAATGGCTCCTCACGCGGCAACCGGTTTCTCGCCGTTCTTTTTGATGTACGGTCGCGACGTTGACCCACCAATTGCGAATCAGCTCCGCGTCTCGGAAACCAGCAGAAAATCGAAATTGGCCGACCACGTTAAATTTAATATCCTGAGGTTGACCGAGGCGCGGGAGGCAGCGGCCAACGAGAGGTTGCGATCGCGCCAATCACGCACACATGCGTGGAAGCCAGGCGATTAAGCCTGGCTGCACTGCCCTCAGGTGCCGTTGGCGACCTCGGCGAAATTGTTGCGGCCTTGGAGGGGCCCTGTGGTTATTGTGAAGGTTATGCGGCCGCAGTGCGTTCGTATCCAGTGGGGGAAACGCCGCTGGTACGTACACCCCTCGCGTCTGAAGCCGTTTGTGGCGCCGCGCGTCCCTCCACCACATTACACAGGCCGAGCATGTGATGTCTCCGCTGACTCCCGGACGGCGTCTTCGTCACCTGCCCTTGATGCTTTGCTAACTGTTCCACCTTCAGGCGCCTCAAGAATGACGGCTTCCAGCGCGCCTGCGCCACCCGGTGGGGACGGAGTTTGCCCTTCCGGGGTGACGGAAGACGGTGCACCTGCACAGCCGGTGCCCACTGCCGGGCCGACCGGACCCTCCCCCTACGATGGACCCGCAAATCGGACTCGCGCCAAAATGCGCCGCTTGTTGTAAAAATGGTTCTTGTTACTCTTGTTGTTCACTGTTAAGTTTTCTTGCTGCGTTGATGGGGGGGGGGGGGGGGGGGGGTACAATGTATATGTGTATATAGTGTAATTTTGTATAGGTGGGTTGGGTTATTTATTGGGGTGTTCGTTCTTATGAGGCACGCACGGGTGGGGGTTTGTTGTGTTTATTGTTCGAGTATTGTTGCAGCCGGGACGGCTGCGGGTTACACGGGAGGGGGTGATGTAGGGGTGCTATGGGGAATAAACACATGGCACGGGAAGGTGTGGTTCACCCACACCTTGGTGGCTACAACAACGTCCGCTAAGGCTCCAGTGGGTATAAAGTGCGGGGAGCCAGGGAGCTCGGGGCAGAGTGTGGGGCCCGAGGCTGAAGCAACCAGTGAAGAAAGAAGGCCAGCTAGGTGAGACCCTGGAACTCCTGTGACCGCTGCCCTTTTCAGGGCCGGCACAGCAAGCCAGTGGTGCGGCCCCAGAGCCCCAGAGTCAGAGTCCTTCTAAGGGCCGGTCTGGTCGGCGGGGTGCCGAGATCTGTGCCTAACCAGGGCCGGATCTGATAGCCTCCCTTAGAGCCCTACCAGGAGGAACTGGGAGCCTAGAGCTTAGGCTAGAGAGCCTGGGGTGTGTTCCTGAGTTATACGGGTGGAGGGGCCGCTACCCCTTCTAGTGTAACCCTTGTTAAGGTTTTAATAAATAGTGCTACTTCTATTCTGCCGTCTCCGTGTCCTGGAACCCACTACAAATACTTTAACGAAGTGAAATCTCGTGCTGTTCTTAAACATTTACTTATCTTAAACATCGACTTATCTTAATCATTGACTTATCTTAAACATCTACTTATCTTAAACATCGATTCATTACTGGTAGGAACGAAGTTGTAAACTGAGTGTACTAGCCTGAAATAGATTATTGTGTCCGTCTGTCCATCCGTCCGTCCGTCCCCTTTCAATACTTTAACGATGTGAAATCTCCTGCTGTTCTTAAACATCTACTTATTTTAAACATCGATTTATTACCTGTAGGAACGAAGTTGTAAACTGAGTGTACCAGCCTGCATTAGATTATTTTGTCCGTCCGTCCGTCCCCTTTCAATACTTTAACGAAGTGAAATCTCGTGCTGTTCTTAAACATTTACATATCTAAAACATTTACTTATCTTAAACATTTACATATCTTAAACATTTACATATCTTAAACATTTACATATCTTAAACATTTACTTATCTTAAACATTTACTTATCTTAAACATTTACTTATCTTAAACATCCACATAAACATCGACTTATCTTAAATATCGACTTATTTACACATTTACTTTTCTTAAACATCCACTTATCTTAAACATTTACTTATCTTAAACATCGACTTATCTTGAACATCGACTTATATTATCTTAAACATCCACTTAAACATCGACTTATCTTAAACATCGACTTATCTTAAACATCGACTTATTTTAAACATCGATTTATCTTAAACATCGACTTATCTTAAACATCGACTTATCTTAAACATCGACTTATTTTAAACATCGATTTATCTTAAACATCGACTTATCTTAAATATCGACTTATCTTAAACATCGACTTATTTTAAACATCGATTTATCTTAAACATCGACTTATCTTCAACATTTACTTATCTTATACATCGACTTATCTTAAACATTTACTTAAAAATCAACTTATCTTAAACTTCCACTTATCTTAAACATTTACTTATCTTAAACATCGATTTATCTTAATCATTGACTTATCTTAAACATCTACTTTTCTTAAACATCTTCTTATCTTAAACATCGACTTATTTTAAACATCGATTTATCTTAAACATCGACTTATGTTAAACATCGACTTATCTTCAACATTTACTTATCTTATACATCGACTTATCTTAAACATTTACTTAAAATCAACTTAACTTAAACTTCCATTTATCTTAAACATTTACTTATCTTGAACATCGACTTATCTTGAACATCGACTTATCTTGAACATCGACTTATCTTGAAGATTTACTTGTCTTAAACATCGACTTGTCTTAAACATCGACTTGTCTTAAACATCGACGTATTTTAAACATCGATTTATCTTAAACATCGATTTATCTTAAACATCGACGTATCTTCAACATTTACTTATTTACTGCTAGGAACGAAGTTGTAAACTGAGTGTACCAGCCTGCAATAGATTAATGTTTCTGTCCGTCCGTCCCCTTTCAATACTTTAACAAAGTGAAATCTCGTGCTGTTCTTAAACCTTTTTCTTATCTTAAACATCGACTTATCTTAATCATTGAGTTATCTTAAACATCTAATTATCTTAAACATCGATTTATTAATGGTAGGAACGAAGTTGTAAACTGAGTATACTAGCCTGCAATAGATTATTGTGTCCGTCCGTCCGTCCATCCGTCTGTCCGTCCCCTTTCAATACTTTAACGATGTGAAATCTCCTGCTGTTCTTAAACATCTACTTATTATAAACATCGATTTATTACTGGTATGAACGAAGTTGTAAACTGAGTGTACCAGCCTGCATTAGATTATTTTGTCTGTCCGTCCGTCTGTCCGTCCCCTTTCAATACTTTAACGAAGTGAAATCTCGTGCAGTTCTTAAACATTTACTTATCATAAACATCGACTTATCTTAAACGTCGACTTATCTTAAGCATCCACTTTAACATCGACTTATCTTAAACATCGACTTATCCTATCTTAAACATCCACTTAAACATCGACTTATCTTAAATATCGACTTATTCTTAAACATCGATTTATCTTAAACATTGACTTATCATAAACATCGACTTATTTTAAACATCAATTTATCTTAAACATCGACTTATGTTAAACATCGACTTATCTTCAACATTTACTTATTTATTGGTAGGAACGAAGTTGTAAACTGAGTGTACCAGCCTGCAATAGATTAATCTGTCCGTCCGTCCGTCCCCTTTCAATACTTTAACGAAGTGAAATCTCGTGCTTTTCTTAAACATTTACTTATCTTAAACATCGACTTATCTTAATCATTGACTTATCTTAAACATCTACTTATCTTAAACATCGATTTATTACTGGTAGGAACGAAGTTGTAAACTGAGTGTACTAGCCTGCAATAGATTATTGTGTCCGTCCGTCCGTCCATCCGTCCGTCCGTCCCCTTTCAATACTTTCACGATGTGAAATCTCCTGCTGTTCTTAAACATCTACTTATTTTAAACATCGATTTATTACCTGTAGGAACGAAGTTGTAAACTGAGTGTACCAGCCTGCATTAGATTATTTTGTCCGTCCGTCCGTCCGTCCCCTTTCAATACTTTAACGAAGTGAAATCTCGTGCTGTTCTTAAACATTTAAATATCTAAAACATTTACTTATCTTAAACATTTACATATCTTAAACATTTACATATCTTAAACATTTACATATCTTAAACATTTACTTATCTTAAACATTTACTTATCTTAAACATCCACTTAAACATCGACTTATCTTAAACATCGACATATTTACACATTTACTTTTCTTAAACATCCACTTATCTCAAACATCGATTTATTACTGGTAGGAACAAAGTTGTAAACTGAGTGTACCAGCCTGCAATAGATTATTGTGTCCGTCCGTCCGTCCCCTTTCAATACTTTAATGAAGAGAAATCTCGTGCTGTTCTTAAACATTTACTTATCTTAAACATTTACTTATCTTAAACATCGACTTATCTTCATCATTGACTTATCTTAAATATTTACTTAAACATCAACGTATCTTAAACTTCCACTTATCTTAAACATTTACTTATCTTAAACATCGATTTATCTTAATCATTGACCTATCTTAAACATCTACTTATATTAAACATCGATTTATTTTAAACATTTACTTATTTTAAACATCGCCTTATCTTAAACATTTACTTAAACATCGACTTATCTTAAACATCCACTTATCTTAAACATTCACTTATCTTAAACATCGACTTATCTTAAACATTGACTTATCTTAAACATCGACTTATCTTGAACATTGACTTATCTTAACATCGACTTATCTTAATCATTAACTTGTCTTAAACATATACTTGTCTTAAACATCGACTTGTCTTAAACATTTACTTATCTAAAACATACACTTAAACATCGACTTATCTTAAACATCGACTTATTTTAAACATCGATTTATCTTAAACATCTACTTATCTTAAACATTTACATATCTTAAACATTTACTTATCTTAAACATTTACTTATCTTAAACATCCACTTAAACATCGACCTATCTTAATCATTTACAAATCTAAAACATCGACTTATCTTAAGCATTTACATATCTTAAACATTTACATATCATAAACATTTACATATCTTAAACATTTACTTATCTTAAACATTTATTTATCTTAAACATCCACTTATCTTAAACATTTACTATTCTTAAACATCGACTTATCTTAAACATCGACTTATCATAAACATCGACTTATTTTAAACATCGATTTATCTTAAACATAGACTTATGTTGAACATTTACTTATTTACTGGTCGGAACGAAGTTGTAAACTGAGTGTACCAGCCTGCAATAGATTAATCTGTCCGTCCGTCCGTCCCCTTTCAATACTTTAACGAAGTGAAATCTCGTGCTTTTCTTAAACATTTACTTATCTTAAACATCGACTTATCTTAATCATTGACTTATCTTAAACATCTACTTATCTTAAACATCGATTTATTACTGGTAGGAACGAAGTTGTAAACTGAGTGTACTAGCCTGCAATAGATTATTGTGTCCGTCCGTCCGTCCATCCGTCCGTCCGTCCCCTTTCAATACTTTCACGATGTGAAATCTCCTGCTGTTCTTAAACATCTACTTATTTTAAACATCGATTTATTACCTGTAGGAACGAAGTTGTAAACTGAGTGTACCAGCCTGCATTAGATTATTTTGTCCGTCCGTCCGTCCGTCCCCTTTCAATACTTTAACGAAGTGAAATCTCGTGCCGTTCTTAAACATTTAAATATCTAAAACATTTACTTATCTTAAACATTTACATATCTTAAACATTTACATATCTTAAACATTTACATATCTTAAACATTTACTTATCTTAAACATTTACTTATCTTAAACATCCACTTAAACATCGACTTATCTTAAACATCGACATATTTACACATTTACTTTTCTTAAACATCCACTTATCTTAAACATCGATTTATTACCGGTAGGAACGAAGTTGTAAACTGAGTGTACCAGCCTGCAATAGATTATTGTGTCCGTCTGTCCGTCCGTCCCCTTTCAATACTTTAATGAAGAGAAATCTCGTGCTGTTCTTAAACATTTACTTATCTTAAACATTTACTTATCTTAAACATCGACTTATCTTCATCATTGACTTATCCTAAACATCTACTTATCTTAAACATCGGTTTATCTTAAACATTTACTTATCTTAAACATCGACTTTTCTTAAACATCGACTTATCTTAAATATTTACTTAAACATCAACGTATCTTAAACTTCCACTTATCTTAAACATTTACTAATCTTAAACATCGATTTATCTTAATCATTGACCTATCTTAAACATCTACTTATATTAAACATCGATTTATTTCAAACATTTACTTATTTTAAACATCGCCTTATCTTAAACATTTACTTAAACATCGACTTATCTTAAACATCCACTTATCTTAAACATTTACTTATCTTAAACATCGACTTATCTTAAACATTGACTTATCTTAAACATCGACTTATCTTGAACATTGACTTATCTTAACATCGACTTATCTTAATCATTGACTTGTCTTAAACATATACTTGTCTTAAACATCGACTTGTCTTAAACATTTACTTATCTAAAACATACACTTAAACATCGACTTATCTTAAACATCGACTTATTTTAAACATCGATTTATCTTAAACATCTGCTTATCTTAAACATTTACATATCTTAAACATTTACTTATCTTAAACATTTACTTATCTTAAACATTTACTTACCTTAAACATCCACTTAAACATCGACCTATCTTAATCATTTACATATCTAAAACATCGACTTATCTTAAGCATTTACATATCTTAAACATTTACATATCATAAACATTTACATATCTTAAACATTTACTTATCTTAAACATTTATTTATCTTAAACATCCACTTATCTTAAACATTTACTATTCTTAAACATCGACTTATCTTAAACATCGACTTATCATAAACATCGACTTATTTTAAACATCGATTTATCTTAAACATAGACTTATGTTGAACATTTACTTATTTACTGGTCGGAACGAAGTTGTAAACTGAGTGTACCAGCCTGCAATAGATTAATGTGTCCGTCCTTCCGTCCGTCCCCTTTCAATACTTTAAAGAAGTGAAATATCGTGTTGTTCTTGAACATTTACTTATCTTAAACATCGACGTATCTTAATCATTGACTTTTCTTAAACATCTACTTATCTTAAACATCGATTTATCTTAAACATTTACTTATCTTAAACATCGACTTATCTCAAACATCGACTTATCTTAAACCTCCACTTTTCTTAAACATCCACTTTTCTTAAACATTTACTTTTCTTAAACATCCACTTATCTTAAACATTTCCTTATGTTAAACATCGATTTAAACATCGACTTATCTTAAACATTGACTTATCTTATCTTAAACATCCACTTAAACATCAACTTATTTTAATTATCGACTTATTCTTAAATATCGACTTATCTTAAACATCGACTTATCTTAAACATCGACTTATTTTAAACATCGATTTATCTTAAATATCGACTTATCTTAAACATCGACTTATCTTCAACATTTACTTATCTTATACATCGACTTATGTTAAACATTTACTTAAAAATCAACTTATCTTAAACTTCCACTTATCTTAAACATTTACTTATCTTTAACATCGATTTATCTTAATCATTGACTTATCCTAAACATCTACTTATCTTAAACATCTACATATCTTAAACATCGATTTATCTTAAACATTTACTTATCTTGAACATCGATTTATCTTGAACATCGACTTATCTTGAACATCGACTTATCTTGAACATTTACTCATCTTAAACATCGACTTGTCTTAAACATCGACTTGTCTTAAACATCGACTTATTTTAAACATCGATTTATCTTAAACATCGATTTATCTTAAACATCGACTTATGTTAAACATCGACTTATCTTCAACATTTACTTATTTACTGGTAGGAACGAAGTTGTAAACTGAGTGTACCAGCATGCAATAGATTAATGTTTCTGTCCGTCCGTCCACCCCTTTTCAATACTTTAACGAAGATAAATCTCGTGCTGTTCTTAAACATTTACTTATCTTAAACATCGACTTATCTTAATCATTGACTTATCTTAAACATCTACTTATCTTAAACATCGATTTATTACTGGTAGGAACGAATTTGTAAACTGAGTGTACTAGCCTGCAATAGATTATTGTGTCCGTCCGTCCGTCCATCCGTCCGTCCGTCCGTCCCCTTTCAATACTTTAACGAAGTGAAATTTCCTGCTGTTCTTAAACATCTACTTATTTTAAACATCGATTTATTACTGGTAGGAACGAAGTTGTAAACTGAGTGTACCAGCCTGCATTAGATTATTTTGTCCGTCTGTCCGTCCGTCCGTCCCCTTTCAATACTTTAACGAAGTGAAATCTCGTGCTGTTCTTAAACATTTACATATCTTAAACATTTACATATCTTAAACATTTACTTATCTTAAACATCCACTTAAACATCGACTTATCTTAAACATCGACTTATTTACACATTTACTTTTCTTAAACATCCACTTATCTTAAACATCCACTTATCTTAAACATTTACTATTCTTAAACATCGACTTATCTTAAACATCGACTTATCATAAACATCGACTTATTTTAAACATCGATTTATCTTAAACATAGACTTATGTTGAACATTTACTTATTTACTGGTCGGAACGAAGTTGTAAACTGAGTGTACCAGCCTGCAATAGATTAATGTGTCCGTCCTTCCGTCCGTCCCCTTTCAATACTTTAAAGAAGTGAAATATCGTGTTGTTCTTGAACATTTACTTATCTTAAACATCGACGTATCTTAATCATTGACTTTTCTTAAACATCTACTTATCTTAAACATCGATTTATCTTAAACATTTACTTATCTTAAACATCGACTTATCTCAAACATCGACTTATCTTAAACCTCCACTTTTCTTAAACATCCACTTTTCTTAAACATTTACTTTTCTTAAACATCCACTTATCTTAAACATTTCCTTATGTTAAACATCGATTTAAACATCGACTTATCTTAAACATTGACTTATCTTATCTTAAACATCCACTTAAACATCAACTTATTTTAATTATCGACTTATTCTTAAATATCGACTTATCTTAAACATCGACTTATCTTAAACATCGACTTATTTTAAACATCGATTTATCTTAAATATCGACTTATCTTAAACATCGACTTATCTTCAACATTTACTTATCTTATACATCGACTTATGTTAAACATTTACTTAAAAATCAACTTATCTTAAACTTCCACTTATCTTAAACATTTACTTATCTTTAACATCGATTTATCTTAATCATTGACTTATCCTAAACATCTACTTATCTTAAACATCTACATATCTTAAACATCGATTTATCTTAAACATTTACTTATCTTGAACATCGATTTATCTTGAACATCGACTTATCTTGAACATCGACTTATCTTGAACATTTACCCATCTTAAACATCGACTTGTCTTAAACATCGACTTGTCTTAAACATCGACTTATTTTAAACATCGATTTATCTTAAACATCGATTTATCTTAAACATCGACTTATGTTAAACATCGACTTATCTTCAACATTTACTTATTTACTGGTAGGAACGAAGTTGTAAACTGAGTGTACCAGCATGCAATAGATTAATGTTTCTGTCCGTCCGTCCACCCCTTTTCAATACTTTAACGAAGATAAATCTCGTGCTGTTCTTAAACATTTACTTATCTTAAACATCGACTTATCTTAATCATTGACTTATCTTAAACATCTACTTATCTTAAACATCGATTTATTACTGGTAGGAACGAATTTGTAAACTGAGTGTACTAGCCTGCAATAGATTATTGTGTCCGTCCGTCCGTCCATCCGTCCGTCCGTCCGTCCCCTTTCAATACTTTAACGAAGTGAAATTTCCTGCTGTTCTTAAACATCTACTTATTTTAAACATCGATTTATTACTGGTAGGAACGAAGTTGTAAACTGAGTGTACCAGCCTGCATTAGATTATTTTGTCCGTCTGTCCGTCCGTCCGTCCCCTTTCAATACTTTAACGAAGTGAAATCTCGTGCTGTTCTTAAACATTTACATATCTTAAACATTTACATATCTTAAACATTTACTTATCTTAAACATCCACTTAAACATCGACTTATCTTAAACATCGACTTATTTACACATTTACTTTTCTTAAACATCCACTTATCTTAAACATCGACTTATCTTGAACATTGACTTATCTTATCTTAAACATCCACTTAAACATCGACTTATCTTAAATATCGACGTATTCTTAAACATCCACTTATCTTAAATATCGACTTATCTTAAACATCGACTTATCTTAAACATTGACTTATCCTAAACATCGACTTATCTTAAACATTTACTTATCTTGAACATTGATTTATCTTAAGCATCGACTTGTCTTAAACATCGACTTATCTTAAACATCGACTTATCTTAAACATCCACTTTTCTTAAACATCCACTTTTCTTAAACATCCACTTTTCTTAAACATTTACTTTTCTTAAACATCCACTTATCTTAAACATTTCCTTATCTTAAACATCGACTTAAACATCGACTTATCTTATCTTAAACATCCACTTAAATATCGACTTATTCTTAAACATCGACTTATCTTAAACATCGACTTATCTTAAACATCTACTTATTTTAAACATCGATTTATCTTAACCATCGACTTATGTTAAACATCGACTTATCTTCAACATTTGCTTATCTTAAACATCGACTTATCTTAAACATTTACTTAGCCATCAACTTATCATAAACTTCCACTTATCTTAAACATTTACTTATCTTAAACATCGACTTATCTTGAACATTTGCTTATCTTAAACATCGACTTATCTTAAACATTTACTTAGCCATCAACTTATCATAAACTTCCACTTATCTTAAACATTTACTTATCTTAAATATCGACGTGTCTTAAACATCGACTTATCTTAAACATCGACATATTTACACATTTACTTTTCTTAAACATCCACTTATCTTAAACATCGATTTATTACCGGTAGGAACGAAGTTGTAAACTGAGTGTACCAGCCTGCAATAGATTATTGTGTCCGTCTGTCCGTCCATCCCCTTTCAATACTTTAATGAAGAGAAATCTCGTGCTGTTCTTAAACATTTACTTATCTTAAACATTTACTTATCTTAAACATCGACTTATCTTCATCATTGACTTATCCTAAACATCTACTTATCTTAAACATCGGTTTATCTTAAACATTTACTTATCTTAAACATCGACTTTTGTTAAACATTGACTTATCTTAAATATTTACTTAAACATCAACGTATCTTAAACTTCCACTTATCTTAAACATTTACTTATCTTAAACATCGATTTATCTTAATCATTGACCTATCTTAAACATCTACTTATATTAAACATCGATTTATTTTAAACATTTACTTATTTTAAACATCGCCTTATCTTAAACATTTACTTAAACATCGACTTATCTTAAACATCGACTTATCATAAACATCGACTTATTTTAAACATTGATTTATCTTAAACATAGACTTATGTTGAACATTTACTTATTTACTGGTCGGAACGAAGTTGTAAACTGAGTGTACCAGCCTGCAATAGATGAATGTGTCCGTCCTTCCGTCCGTCCCCTTTCAATACTTTAAAGAAGTGAAATATCGTGTTGTTCTTGAACATTTACTTATCTTAAACATCGACGTATCTTAATCATTGACTTTTCTTAAACATCTACTTATCTTAAACATCGATTTATCTTAAACATTTACTTATCTTAAACATCGACTTATCTCAAACATCGACTTATCTTAAACCTCCACTTTTCTTAAACATCCACTTTTCTTAAACATTTACTTTTCTTAAACATCCACTTATCTTAAACATTTCCTTATCTTAAACATCGATTTAAACATCGACTTATCTTAAACATCGACTTATCTTATCTTAAACATCCACTTAAACATCAACTTATCTTAATTATCGACTTATTCTTAAATATCGACTTATCTTAAACATCGACTTATCTTAAACATCGACTTATTTTAAACATCGATTTATCTTAAATATCGACTTATGTTAAACATCGACTTATCTTCAACATTTACTTATCTTATACATCGACTTATGTTAAACATTTACTTAAAAATCAACTTATCTTAAACTTCCACTTATCTTAAACATTTACTTATCTTTAACATCGATTTATCTTAATCATTGACTTATCCTAAACATCTACTTATCTTAAACATCTACATATCTTAAACATCGATTTATCTTAAACATTTACTTATCTTGAACATCGATTTATCTTGAACATCGACTTATCTTGAACATCGACTTATCTTGAACATTTACTCATCTTAAACATCGACTTGTCTTAAACATCGACTTGTCTTAAACATCGACTTATTTTAAACATCGATTTATCTTAAACATCGATTTATCTTAAACATCGACTTATGTTAAACATCGACTTATCTTCAACATTTACTTATTTACTGGTAGGAACGAAGTTGTAAACTGAGTGTACCAGCATGCAATAGATTAATGTTTCTGTCCGTCCGTCCGCCCCTTTTCAATACTTTAACGAAGAGAAATCTCGTGCTGTTCTTAAACATTTACTTATCTTAAACATCGACTTATCTTAATCATTGACTTATCTTAAACATCTACTTATCTTAAACATCGATTTATTACTGGTAGGAACGAATTTGTAAACTGAGTGTACTAGCCTGCAATAGATTATTGTGTCCGTCCGTCCGTCCATCCGTCCGTCCGTCCGTCCCCTTTCAATACTTTAACGAAGTGAAATTTCCTGCTGTTCTTAAACATCTACTTATTTTAAACATCGATTTATTACTGGTAGGAACGAAGTTGTAAACTGAGTGTACCAGCCTGCATTAGATTATTTTGTCCGTCTGTCCGTCCGTCCGTCCCCTTTCAATACTTTAACGAAGTGAAATCTCGTGCTGTTCTTAAACATTTACATATCTTAAACATTTACATATCTTAAACATTTACTTATCTTAAACATCCACTTAAACATCGACTTATCTTAAACATCGACTTATTTACACATTTACTTTTCTTAAACATCCACTTATCTTAAACATCGACTTATCTTGAACATTGACTTATCTTATCTTAAACATCCACTTAAACATCGACTTATCTTAAATATCGACGTATTCTTAAACATCCACTTATCTTAAATATCGACTTATCTTAAACATCGACTTATCTTAAACATTGACTTATCCTAAACATCGACTTATCTTAAACATTTACTTATCTTGAACATTGATTTATCTTAAGCATCGACTTGTCTTAAACATCGACTTATCTTAAACATCGACTTATCTTAAACATCCACTTTTCTTAAACATCCACTTTTCTTAAACATCCACTTTTCTTAAACATTTACTTTTCTTAAACATCCACTTATCTTAAACATTTCCTTATCTTAAACATCGACTTAAACATCGACTTATCTTATCTTAAACATCCACTTAAATATCGACTTATTCTTAAACATCGACTTATCTTAAACATCGATTTATCTTAACCATCGACTTATGTTAAACATCGACTTATCTTCAACATTTGCTTATCTTAAACATCGACTTATCTTAAACATTTACTTAGCCATCAACTTATCATAAACTTCCACTTATCTTAAACATTTACTTATCTTAAACATCGACTTATCTTGAACATTTTCTTATCTTAAACATCGACTTGTCGTAAACATCGACTTGTCTTAAATATCGACGTGTCTTAAACATCGACTTGTCTTAAACATCGACTTATATTAAACATCGATTTATCTTAAACATCGACTTATCTTAAACATCGACTTATTTTAAACATCGATTTATCTTAAACATCGACTCATGTTAAACATCGACTTATCTTCAACATTTACTTATTTACTGGTAGGAACGAAGTTGTAAACTGAGTGTTCCAGCCTGCAATAGATTAATGTTTCTGTCCGTCCGTCCGTCCGTCCCCTTTCAATACTTTAACGAAGTGAAATCTCGTGCTGCTCTTAAACATTTACTTATCTTAAACATCGACTTATCTTAATCATTGACTTATCTTAAACATCTACTTATCTTAAACATCGATTTATTACTGGTAGGAACGCAGTTGTAAACTGAGTGTACTAGCCTGCAATAGATTATTGTGTCCGTCCGTCTGTCCATCCGTCCATCCGTCCGTCCGTCCCCTTTCAATACTTTAACAAAGTTAAATCTCGTGCTGTTCTTAAACATTTACTTATCTTAAACATCGATTTATCTTAATCAATGACTTATCTTAAACATCTACTTGTCTTAAAATCGATTTATTACTGGTAGGAACGAAGTTGTAAACTGAGTGTACCAGCCTGCATTAGATTATTTTGTCCGTCCGTCCGTCCGTCCATCCGTCCCCTTTCAATACTTTAACGAAGTGAAATCTCGTGCTGTTCTTGATCATTTACTTATCTTAACATCGACGTACCTTAATTATTTACATATCTTAAACATTTCCTTATCTTAAACATTTACATATCTTAAACATTTACATATCTTAAACATTTACATATCTTAAACATTTACTTATCTTAAACATTTACTTATCTTAAACATCCACTTATCTTAAACTTTTACTATTCTTAAACATCGACTTAAACATCGACGTATCTTAAACATCGACTTATCTTAATAATTGACTTATCTTAAACATCTACTTATCTTAAACATCGATTTATTACTGGTAGGAACGAAGTTGTAAAACTGAGTGTACCAGCCTGCAATAGATTATTGTGTCCGTCCGTCCGTCCGTCCCCTTTCAATACTTTAACGAAGTGAAATCTCGTGCTGTTCTTAAACATTTACTTATCTTAAACATCGACTTATCTTAATCATTGACTTATCTTAAACATCTACTTATCTTAAACATCGATTTATTACTGGTAGGAACGAATTTGTAAACTGAGTGTACCAGCCTGCAATAGATTATTTTGTCCGTCCGTCCGTCCCCTTTCAATACTTTAACGAAGTGAAATCTCGTGCTGTTCTTAAACATTTACTTATCTTAAACATCGACGTATCTTAATCATTGACTTTTCCAAAAACATCTACTTATCTTAAACATCGATTTATCTTAAACATCGACTTATCTTAAACATCGACTTATCTTAAACATAGACTTTTCTTAAATGTCCACTTTTCTTAAACATCCACTTTTCTTAAACATCCACTTATTTTAAACATTTCCTGATCTTAAACATCGACTTAAACATCGACTTATCTTAAAAATCAACTTATGTTATCTTAAACATCCACTTAAACATCGACTTACCTTAAATACCGACTTATTCTTAAACATTGACTTATCTCAAACATCGACTTATCTGAAACATCGACTTATTTTAAACATCGATTTACCTTAAACATCGACTTATCTTAAACATCCACTTTTCTTAAACATCTACTTATCTTAAACATCGATTTATTACTGGTAGGAACGAAGGTGTAAACTGATTGTACCAGCCTGCAATAGATTGTTTTGTCCGTCCGTCCGTCCATCCGTCCGTCCGTCCCCTTTCAATACTTTAACGAAGTGAAATATCGTGCTGTTCTTAAACATCTACTTATCTTAAACATCGATTTATTACTGGTAGGAACGAAGTTGTAAACTGAGTGTACCAGCCTGCATTAGATTATTTTGTCCGTCTTTCCTCTTTCAATACTTTAACGAAGTGAAATCTCGTGCTCTTCTTGAACATTTACTTATCTTAAAGATCGACGCATCTTAATCATTGACTTATCTTAAACATCTACTTATCTTAAACATCGATTTATCTTAAACATTTACTTATCTTGAACATCGACTTATCTTAAACATCGACTCATATTAAATATCGACTTATTTTAAACATCGATTTATCTTAAACATTTACTTATCTTAAACAATTACTTATCTTAAACATCCACTTAAACATCGACCTATCTTACACATTTACATATCTAAACCATCGACTTACGTTAAACATTTACATATCTTAAACATTTACTTATCTTAAACATTTACATATGTTAAACATTTACATATCTTAAACATTTACTTATCTTAAACATCCACTTATCTTAAACTTTTACTATTCTTAAACATCCACTTAAACATCGACTTATCTTAAACATCGACGTATCTCAAACATTTACTTATCTTGAAGATCGACTTATCTTAAACATCGACTTATCTTAAACATCGACTTATCTTAAACATTTACTTATTTTGAACAGTGATTTATCTTAGGCATCGACTTGTCTTAAACATCGACTTATCTTAAACATGGACTTATCTTAAACATCGATTTATCTGAAACATTTACTTATCTTAAACATCGACTTATCTTAAACATCGACTTATCTTAAACATCGACTTATTTACACATTTACTTTTCTTAAACATCCACTTATCTTAAACATTTACTTCTCTTAAACATCGACTTAAACATCGACTTATCTTGAACATCGACTTATCTTATCTTAAACATCCACTTAAACATCGACTTATCTTAAATATAGACTTATTCTTAAACATCGACTTATCTTAAACATCGATTTATCTTAAACATCAACTTATCTTAAACATTTTCTTAAACATCAACTTATCTTAAACTTCCACTTATCTTAAACATATACTATTCTTAAACATCGATTTATCTTAATCATTGACTTATCTTAAACATCTACTTATATTAAACATCGATTTATTTTAAACATTTACTTATTTTAAACATCACCTTATCTTAAACATCTTAAACATTTACTTATCTTAAACATTGACTTGTCTTAAACATAGACTTGTCTTAAACATCGACTTGTCTTAAACATTTCCTTATCTTAAACATCGACTTAAACATCGACTTATCTTAAACATCGACTTATTTTAAACATCGATTTATCTAAACATCGACTTATCATAAACATCGACTTATTTTAAACATCAATTTATCTTAAACATCGACTTATGTTAAACATCGACTTATCTTCAACATTTACTTATTTACTGGTAGGAACGAAGTTGTAAACTGAGTGTACCAGCCTGCAATAGATTAATGTTTCCGTCCATCCGTCCGTCCGTCCCCTTTCAATACTTTAACAAAGTGAAATCTCGTGCTGTTCTTAAACATTTACTTATCTTAAACATCGACTTATCTTAATCATTGACTTATCTTAAACATCTACTTATCTTAAAATCGATTTATCACTGGTAGGAACGAAGTTGTAAACTGAGTACCAGCCTGCAATAGATTATTTTGTCCGTCCGTACGTCCGTCCCCTTTTAATACTTTAACGAAGTGAAATCTCGTGCTGTTCTTGAACATTTACTTATCTTAAACATCGACGCATCTTAATCATTGACTTATCTTCAACATCTACTTATCTTAAACATCGATTTATCTTATACATTTACTTATCTTGAACATCGACTTATCTTAAATATAGACTTATTCTTAAACATCGACTTATCTTAAACATCGATTTATCTTAAACATCAACTTATCTTAAACATTTACTTAAACATCAACTTATCTTAAACTTCCACTTATCTTAAACATATACTATTCTTAAACATCGATTTATCTTAATCATTGACTTATCTTAAACATCTACTTATATTAAACATCGATTTATTTTAAACATTTACTTATTTTAAACATCGCCTTATCTTAAACATCTTAAACATTTACTTATCTTAAACATTGACTTGTCTTAAACATAGACTTGTCTTAAACATCGACTTGTCTTAAACATTTCCTTATCTTAAACATCCACTTAAACATCGACTTATCTTAAACATCGACTTATTTTAAACATCGATTTATCTTAAACATCGACTTATCATAAACATCGACTTATTTAAAACATCAATTTATCTTAAACATCGACTTATGTTAAACATCGACTTATCTTCAACATTTACTTATTTACTGGTAGGAACGAAGTTGTAAACTGAGTGTACCAGCCTGCAATAGATTAATGTTTCCGTCCATCCGTCCGTCCGTCCCCTTTCAATACTTTAACAAAGTGAAATCTCGTGCTGTTCTTAAACATTTACTTATCTTAAACATCGACTTATCTTAATCATTGACTTATCTTAAACATCTACTTATCTTAAAATCGATTTATCACTGGTAGGAACGAAGTTGTAAACTGAGTACCAGCCTGCAATAGATTATTTTGTCCGTCCGTACGTCCGTCCCCTTTTAATACTTTAACGAAGTGAAATCTCGTGCTGTTCTTGAACATTTACTTATCTTAAACATCGACGCATCTTAATCATTGACTTATCTTCAACATCTACTTATCTTAAACATCGATTTATCTTATACATTTACTTATCTTGAACATCGACTTATCTTAAATATAGACTTATTCTTAAACATCGACTTATCTTAAACATCGATTTATCTTAAACATCAACTTATCTTAAACATTTACTTAAACATCAACTTATCTTAAACTTCCACTTATCTTAAACATATACTATTCTTAAACATCGATTTATCTTAATCATTGACTTATCTTAAACATCTACTTATATTAAACATCGATTTATTTTAAACATTTACTTATTTTAAACATCGCCTTATCTTAAACATCTTAAACATTTACTTATCTTAAACATTGACTTGTCTTAAACATAGACTTGTCTTAAACATCGACTTGTCTTAAACATTTCCTTATCTTAAACATCCACTTAAACATCGACTTATCTTAAACATCGACTTATTTTAAACATCGATTTATCTTAAACATCGACTTATCATAAACATCGACTTATTTAAAACATCAATTTATCTTAAACATCGACTTATGTTAAACATCGACTTATCTTCAACATTTACTTATTTACTGGTAGGAACGAAGTTGTAAACTGAGTGTACCAGCCTGCAATAGATTAATGTTTCCGTCCATCCGTCCGTCCGTCCCCTTTCAATACTTTAACAAAGTGAAATCTCGTGCTGTTCTTAAACATTTACTTATCTTAAACATCGACTTATCTTAATCATTGACTTATCTTAAACATCTACTTATCTTAAAATCGATTTATCACTGGTAGGAACGAAGTTGTAAACTGAGTACCAGCCTGCAATAGATTATTTTGTCCGTCCGTACGTCCGTCCCCTTTTAATACTTTAACGAAGTGAAATCTCGTGCTGTTCTTGAACATTTACTTATCTTAAACATCGACGCATCTTAATCATTGACTTATCTTCAACATCTACTTATCTTAAACATCGATTTATCTTATACATTTACTTATCTTGAACATCGACTTATCTTAAATATAGACTTATTCTTAAACATCGACTTATCTTAAACATCGATTTATCTTAAACATCAACTTATCTTAAACATTTACTTAAACATCAACTTATCTTAAACTTCCACTTATCTTAAACATATACTATTCTTAAACATCGATTTATCTTAATCATTGACTTATCTTAAACATCTACTTATATTAAACATCGATTTATTTTAAACATTTACTTATTTTAAACATCGCCTTATCTTAAACATCTTAAACATTTACTTATCTTAAACATTGACTTGTCTTAAACATAGACTTGTCTTAAACATCGACTTGTCTTAAACATTTCCTTATCTTAAACATCGACTTAAACATCGACTTATCTTAAACATCGACTTATTTTAAACATCGATTTATCTAAACATCGACTTATCATAAACATCGACTTATTTTAAACATCAATTTATCTTAAACATCGACTTATGTTAAACATCGACTTATCTTCAACATTTACTTATTTACTGGTAGGAACGAAGTTGTAAACTGAGTGTACCAGCCTGCAATAGATTAATGTTTCCGTCCATCCGTCCGTCCGTCCCCTTTCAATACTTTAACAAAGTGAAATCTCGTGCTGTTCTTAAACATTTACTTATCTTAAACATCGACTTATCTTAATCATTGACTTATCTTAAACATCTACTTATCTTAAAATCGATTTATCACTGGTAGGAACGAAGTTGTAAACTGAGTACCAGCCTGCAATAGATTATTTTGTCCGTCCGTACGTCCGTCCCCTTTTAATACTTTAACGAAGTGAAATCTCGTGCTGTTCTTGAACATTTACTTATCTTAAACATCGACGCATCTTAATCATTGACTTATCTTCAACATCTACTTATCTTAAACATCGATTTATCTTATACATTTACTTATCTTGAACATCGACTTATCTTAAATATAGACTTATTCTTAAACATCGACTTATCTTAAACATCGATTTATCTTAAACATCAACTTATCTTAAACATTTACTTAAACATCAACTTATCTTAAACTTCCACTTATCTTAAACATATACTATTCTTAAACATCGATTTATCTTAATCATTGACTTATCTTAAACATCTACTTATATTAAACATCGATTTATTTTAAACATTTACTTATTTTAAACATCGCCTTATCTTAAACATCTTAAACATTTACTTATCTTAAACATTGACTTGTCTTAAACATAGACTTGTCTTAAACATCGACTTGTCTTAAACATTTCCTTATCTTAAACATCCACTTAAACATCGACTTATCTTAAACATCGACTTATTTTAAACATCGATTTATCTTAAACATCGACTTATCATAAACATCGACTTATTTAAAACATCAATTTATCTTAAACATCGACTTATGTTAAACATCGACTTATCTTCAACATTTACTTATTTACTGGTAGGAACGAAGTTGTAAACTGAGTGTACCAGCCTGCAATAGATTAATGTTTCCGTCCATCCGTCCGTCCGTCCGTCCGTCCCCTTTCAATACTTTAACAAAGTGAAATCTCGTGCTGTTCTTAAACATTTACTTATCTTAAACATCGACTTATCTTAATAATTGACTTATCTTAAACATCTACTTATCTTAAAATCGATTTATTACTGGTAGGAACGAAGTTGTAAACTGAGTACCAGCCTGCAATAGATGATTTTGTCCGTCCGTCCGTCCGTCCCCTTTCAATACTTTAACGAAGTGAAATCTCGTGCTGTTCTTGAACATTTACTTATCTTAAACATCGACGCATCTTAATCATTGACTTATCTTCAACATCTACTTATCTTAAACATCGATTTATCTTATACATTTACTTATCTTGAACATCGACTTATCTTAAATATAGACTTATTCTTAAACATCGACTTATCTTAAACATCGATTTATCTTAAACATCAACTTATCTTAAACATTTACTTAAACATCAACTTATCTTAAACTTCCACTTATCTTAAACATATACTATTCTTAAACATCGATTTATCCTAATCATTGACTTATCTTAAACATCTACTCATATTAAACATCGATTTATTTTAAACATTTACTTATTTTAAACATCACCTTATCTTAAACATCTTAAACATTTACTTATCTTAAACATTGACTTGTCTTAAACATAGACTTGTCTTAAACATCGACTTGTCTTAAACATTTCCTTATCTTAAACATCCACTTAAACATCGACTTATCTTAAACATCGACTTATTTTAAACATCGATTTATCTTAAACATCGACTTATCATAAACATCGACTTATTTTAAACATCAATTTATCTTAAACATCGACTTATGTTAAACATCGACTTATCTTCAACATTTACTTATTTACTGGTAGGAACGAAGTTGTAAACTGAGTGTACCAGCCTGCAATAGATTAATGTTTCCGTCCATCCGTCCGTCCGTCCGTCCGTCCGTCCCCTTTCAATACTTTAACAAAGTGAAATCTCGTGCTGTTCTTAAACATTTACTTATCTTAAACATCGACTTATCTTAATCATTGACTTATCTTAAACATCTACTTATCTTAAAATCGATTTATTACTGGTAGGAACGAAGTTGTAAACTGAGTACCAGCCTGCAATAGATTATTTTGTCCGTCCGTACGTCCGTCCCCTTTCAATACTTTAACGAAGTGAAATCTCGTGCTGTTCTTGAACATTTACTTATCTTAAACATCGACGTATCTTAATCATTGACTTTTCTAAAAACATCTACTTATCTGAAACAACGACTTATTTTAAACATCGATTTATCTTAAACATCGACTTATCTTAAACATCGACTTGTTTTAAACATCAATTGATCTTAAACGTCGACTTATATTAAACATCGACTTATCTTAAACATCCGCTTTTCTTAAACATCCACTTTTCTTAAACATCCACTTTTCTTAAACATCCACTTATTTTAAACATTTCCTGATCTTAAACATCGACTTAAACATCGACTTATCTTAAACATCGACTCATTTTATCTTAAACATCCACTTAAACATCGATTTATCTTAAATACCGACTTATTCTTAAACATCGACTATCTGAAACATCGACTTATCTGAAACATCGACTTATTTTAAACATCGATTTATCTTAAACATCGACTTATCTTAAACATCGACTTATTTTAAACATCGATTCATCTTAAAAATCGACTTATATTAAACATCGACTTATCTTCAACATTTACTTATTTACTGGTAGGAACGAAGTTGTAAACTGAGTGTACCAGCCTGCAATAGATTAATGTTTCTGTCCATCCGTCCGTCCCCTTTCAATACTTTAACGAAGTGAAATCTCGTGCTGTTCTTAAACATTTACTTATCTTAAACATCGACTTATCTTAATCATTGACTTATCTTAAACATCTACTTATCTTAAACATCGATTTATTACTGGTAGGAATGAAGTTGTAAACCGAGTGTACCAGCCTGCAATAGATTATTGTGTCCGTCCGTCCGTCCCTCCATCCGTCCGTCCGTACCCTTTCAATACTTTAACGAAGTGAAATATCCTGCTGTTCTTAAACATCTACTTATCTTAAACATCGATTTATTACTGGTGGGAACGAAGTTAATCATTGACTTATCTTCAACATCTACTTATCTTAAACATCGATTTATCTTATACATTTACTTATCTTGAACATCGACTTATCTTAAACATCGACTCATATTAAATATCGACTTATTTTAAACATCGATTTATCTTAAACATTTACTTATCTTAAACATTTACTTATCTTAAACATTTACTCATCTTAAACATCCACTTAAACATCGACCTATCTTAAACATTTGCATATCTAAAACATCGACTTATGTTAAACATTTACATATCTTAAACATTTACTTATCTTAAATATTTACATATCTTAAACATTTAGTTTAACACGTAGGCTTTCGCGACCAATATTATTCATAATAAAGGTTTTTGGGTTAGATCGCGTTTATTTATAAATGTGTCGTAACCCTCCACCACCCGACACGGCCAATCAGCAAAAAAAGTGTCACGTTGACAAAAGAAAAATAATTCACTACTTTAGCCCACCGGTGTGTTGAAGAGTGAATCCACATTTACAGTTTGAGTATGACGTTTCGCTGGTAAATACATCCAGCATCATTGGGCAATTCGCCAGAATGGTAAAGCCCTCGCTTGCTCCCGGTTTTATATAGAGCAGCAGGGTGATGTCATCACTTAACTCATATCAGGTGCAGTGATTAGAGGCGGAGGGGGGGGGTTATTGTAATTATATAATCGATTAGTAATCAGTCATTGGTTATGATTAGTAATGAGTTGTAGATTTAGTAATTCTTTAAATCAAAATGTAATGTGTATTATTTAATAATACGCTTCCAGACCGCACTAAGCCGGTAGCTGTCAGAGCGAATAAAGTTATTCTTGTTCCTCTCAATTTCAATGGATTCTCTAATTAGGTCTTTGCCACAAGAGAGACATCCCTGCCAATTTCTAGCGTTTGACGGGGTCTATCCGTGAAAAATATTAATTTGTTTGAGTGCACATGCATTTCTGCTGCAAATGCCTCTGGAAGATTCGTGCCGTTCATATGCAATGTTGCAACACGAAAATGACCCGTTTTCCCATTCTGAGGGATTTCTGTGCGACCCTAACAGCCTCGTGACCCACAAGAGAGGCATCCACGCCAAATTCTAGCGTTTGACGGGGTCTATCCGTGAAAATATTAAATTTTTTGAGTGCACATGCATTTCTGCTGCAAATGCCTCTGGAAGTTTCATGCCGTTCGTATGCAATGGGGCAACACGAAAATGACCCGTTTTCCCATTCCGAGGGATTTCTGTGCGACCCTAACAGCCCCGTAACCCACAAGAGAGACATCCCCGCCAATTTCTAGCGTTTGACGGGGTCTATCCGTGAGAAATATTCAATTTTTTTTAGTGCACATGCATTTCTGCTGCAAATGCCTCTGGAAGTTTCATGCTGTTCGTATGCAATGTGGCAACACGAAAATGATCCATTTTCCCATTCCGAGGGATTTCTGTGCGATCCTAACAGCCCCGTGACCCACAAGAGAGACATCCCCGCCAATTTCTAGCATTTGACGGGGTCTATCTGTGAAAAATATTAAATTTTTTGAGTGCACATGCATTTCTGCTACAAATGCCTCTGGAAGTTTCATGCGGTTCGTTACCAATGTGGCCACACGAAAATGACCCGTTTTCCCATTCCGAGGGATTTCTGTGCGACTCTAACAGCCGCGTGACCCACAAGAGAGACATCCCCGCCAATTTCTAGCGTTTGACCGGGTCTATTCGTGAAAAATATAAAAAATTTTGAGTACACATGCATTTCTGCTGCAAATGCCTCTGGAAGTTTCATGCGGTTCGTTTCCAATGTGGCAACACGAAAATGACCCGTATTCCCATTCCGAGGGATTTCTGTGCGACCCTAACAGCGCCCGTGACCCACAAGAGAGACATCCCCGCCAATTTCTAGCGTTTGACGGGGTCTATCCGTGAAAAATATTACATTTTTTGAGTGCACATGCATTTCTACTGCAAATGCCTCTGGAAGTCTTATGCCGTTCGTTTGCAATGTGGCAACACGAAAATGACCCGTTTTCCCATTCCGAGGGATTTCTGTGCGACCCTAACAGCCCCGTGACCCATAAGAGAGACATCCCCGCCAATTTCTAGCATTTGACGGGGTCTATCCGTGAAAAATATTAATTTGTTTGAGTGCACATGCATTTCTGCTGCAAATGCCTCTGGAAGTTTCATGCCGTTCGTATGCAATGTTGCAACACGAAAATGACCCGTTTTCCCATTCCGAGGGATTTCTGTGCGATCCTAACAGCCTCGTGACCCACAAGAGAGGCATCCCCTCAAATTTCTAGCGTTTGACGGGGTCTATCCGTGAAAATATTTAATTTTTTGAGTGCACATGCATTTCTGCTGCAAATGCCTCTGGAAGTTTCATGCCGTTCGTATCCAATGTGGCAACACAAAAATGACCCGTTTTCCCATTCTGAGGGATTTTTTGCGACCCTAACAGCCCCGTAACCCACAAGAGAGACATCCCGTCCAATTTCTAGCGTTTGACGGGGTCTTTCCGTGAAAAATATAAAAAATTTTGAGTGCACATGCATTTCTGCTGCAAATGCCTCTGGAAGTTTCATGCCGTTCGTATGCAATGTGGCAACACGAAAATGACCCGTTTTCCCATTCGGGGGATTTCTGTGCGACCCTAACAGCCCCGGAACCCACAAGAGAGACATCCCCGCCAATTTCTAGCGTTTGACGGGGTCTATCTGTGAAAAATATTAAATTTTTTGAGTGCACATGCATTTCTGCTACAAATGCCTCTGGAAGTTTCATGCGGTTCGTTTCCAATGTGGCAACACGAAAATGACCCGTTTTCCCATTCCGAGGGATTTCTGTGCGACTCTAACAGCGGCGTGACCCACAAGAGAGACATCCCCGCCAATTTCTAGCGTTTGACCGGGTCTATTCGTGAAAAATATTATATTTTTTGAGTACACATGCATTTCTGCTGCAAATGCCTCTGGAAGTTTCATGCCGTTCGTATGCAATGTGGCAACACGAAAATGACCCGTTTTCCCATTCCGAGGGATTTCTGTGCGACCCTAAGAGCCCCGTGACCCACAAGAGAGACATCCCCGCCAATTTCTAGTGTTTGACGGGGTGTATCTGTGAAAAATATTAAATTTTTTGAGTGCACATGCATTTCTGCTGCAAATGCCTCTGGAAGTTTCATGCGGTTCGTTTCCAATGTGGCAACACGAAAATGACCCGTATTCCCATTCCGAGGGATTTCTGTGCGACCCTAACAGCGCCCGTGAACCACAAGAGAGATATCCCCGCCAATTTCTAGCGTTTGACGGGGTCTATCCGTGAAAAATATTACATTTTTTGAGTGCACATGCATTTCTGCTGCAAATGCCTCTGGAAGTCTTATGCCGTTCGTTTGCAATGTGGCAACACGAAAATTACCCGTTTTCCCATTCCGAGGGATTTCTGTGCGACCCTAACAGCCCCGTGACCCATAAGAGAGACATCCCCGCCAATTTCTAGCATTTGACGGGGTCTATCCGTGAAAAATATTAATTTGTTTGAGTGCACATGCATTTCTGCTGCAAACGCCTCTGGAAGTTTCATGCCGTTCGTATGCAATGTTGCAACACGAAAATGACCCGTTTTCCCATTCCGAGGGATTTCTGTGCGATCCTAACAGCCTCGTGACCCACAAGAGAGGCATCCCCTCAAATTTCTAGCGTTTGACGGGGTCTATCCGTGAAAATATTTAATTTTTTGAGTGCACATGCATTTCTGCTGCAAATGCCTCTGGAAGTTTCATGCCGTTCGTATGCAATGTGGCAACACGAAAATGACCCGTTTTCCCATTCGGGGGATTTCTGTGCGACCCTAACAGCCCCGGAACCCACAAGAGAGACATCCCCGCCAATTTCTAGCGTTTGACGGGGTCTATCTGTGAAAAATATTAAATTTTTTGAGTGCACATGCATTTCTGCTACAAATGCCTCTGGAAGTTTCATGCGGTTCGTTTCCAATGTGGCAACACGAAAATGACCCGTTTTCCCATTCCGAGGGATTTCTGTGCGACTCTAACAGCGGCGTGACCCACAAGAGAGACATCCCCGCCAATTTCTAGCGTTTGACGGGGTCTATTCGTGAAAAATATAAAAAAAATTGAGTACACATGCATTTCTGCTGCAAATGCCTCTGGAAGTTTCATGCCGTTCGTATGCAATGTGGCAACACGAAAATGACCCGTTTTCCCATTCCGAGGGATTTCTGTGCGACCCTAAGAGCCCCGGGACCCACAAGAGAGACATCCCCGCCAATTTCTAGCATTTGACGGGGTGTATTTGTGAAAAATATTAAATTTTTTGAGTGCACATGCATTTCTGCTGCAAATGCCTCTGGAAGTTTCATGCGGTTCGTTTCCAATGTGGCAACACGAAAATCACCCGTATTCCCATTCCGAGGGATTTCTGTGCGACCCTAACAGCGCCCGTGACCCACAAGAGAGAGATCCCCGCCTATTTCAAGCGTTTGACGGGGTCTATCCGTGAAAAATATTACATTTTTTGAGTGCACATGCATTTCTGCTGCAAATGCCTCTGGAAGTCTCATGCCGTTCGTTTGCAATGTGGCAACACGAAAATGACCCGTTTTCCCATTCCGAGTGATTTCTGTGCGACCCTAACAGCCCCGTGACCCATAAGAGAGACATCCACGCCAATTTCTAGCATTTGACGGGGTCTATCCGTGAAAAATATTAATTTGTTTGAGTGCACATCCATTTCTGCTGCAAATGCCTCTGGAAGTTTCATGCCGTTCGTATGCAATGTTGCAACACGAAAATGACCCGATTTCCCATTCCGAGGGATTTCTGTGCGACCCTAACAGCCTCGTGACCCACAAGAGAGGCATCCCCTCAAATTTCTAGCGTTTGACGGGGTCTATCCGTGAAAATATTAAAATTTTTGAGTGCACATGCATTTCTGCTGCAAATGCCTCTGGAAGTTTCATGCCGTTCGTATCCAATGTGGCAACACGAAAATGACCCGTTTTCCCATTCTGAGGGATTTTTTGCGACCCGAACAGCCCCGTAACCCACAAGAGAGACATCCCGTCCAATTTCTAGCGTTTGACGGGGTCTTTCCGTGAAAAATATAAAAAATTTTGAGTGCACATGCATTTCTGCTGCAAATGCCTCTGGAAGTTTCATGCCGTTCGTATGCAATGTGGCAACACGAAAATGACCCGTTTTCCCATTCGGGGGATTTCTGTGCGACCCTAACAGCCCCGGAACCCACAAGAGAGACATCCCCGCCAATTTCTAGTGTTTGACGGGGTCTATCTGTGAAAAATATTAAATTTTTTGAGTGCACATGCATTTCTGCTACAAATGCCTCTGGAAGTTTCATGCGGTTCGTTTCCAATGTGGCAACACGAAAATGACCCGTTTTCCCATTCCGAGGGATTTCTGTGCGACTCTAACAGCGGCGTGACCCACAAGAGAGACATCCCCGCCAATTTCTAGCGTTTGACGGGGTCTATTCGTGAAAAATATATAAAAAAATTTGAGTACACATGCATTTCTGCTGCAAATGCCTCTGGAAGTTTCATGCCGTTCGTATGCAATGTGGCAACACGAAAATGACCCGTTTTCCCATTCCGAGGGATTTCTGTGCGACCCTAAGAGCCCCGGGACCCACAAGAGAGACATCCCCGCCAATTTCTAGCATTTGACGGGGTGTATTTGTGAAAAATATTAAATTTTTTGATTGCACATGCATTTCTGCTGCAAATGCCTCTGGAAGTTTCATGCGGTTCGTTTCCAATGTGGCAACACGAAAATGACCCGTATTCCCATTCCGAGGGATTTCTGTGCGACCCTAACAGCGCCCGTGACCCACAAGAGAGACATCCCCACCTATTTCTAGCGTTTGACGGGGTCTATCCGTGAAAAATATTACATTTTTTGAGTGCACATGCATTTCTGCTGCAAATGCCTCTGGAAGTCTCATGCCGTTCGTTTGCAATGTGGCAACACGAAAATGACCCGTTTTCCCATTCCGAGGGATTTCTGTGCGACCCTAACAGGCCCGTGACCCATAAGAGAGACATCCCCACCAATTTCTAGCATTTGACGGGGTCTATCCGTGAAAAATATTAATTTGTTTGAGTGCACATCCATTTCTGCTGCAAATGCCTCTGGAAGTTTCATGCCGTTCGTATGCAATGTTGCAACACGAAAATGACCCGTTTTCCCATTCCGAGGGATTTCTGTGCGACCCTAACAGCCTCGTGACCCACAAGAGAGGCATCCCCTCAAATTTCTAGCATTTGACGGGGTCTATCCGTGAAAATATTAAATTTTTTGAGTGCACATGCATTTCTGCTGCAAATGCCTCTGGAAGTTTCATGCCGTTCGTATCCAATGTGGCAACACGAAAATGACCCGTTTTCCCATTCTGAGGGATTTTTTGCGACCCGAACAGCCCCGTAACCCACAAGAGAGACATCCCGTCCAATTTCTAGCGTTTGACGGGGTCTATCCGTGAAAAATATAAAAAAATTTGAGTGCACATGCATTTCTGCAGCAAATGCCTCTGGAAGTTTCATGCCGTTCTTATGTAATGTGGCAACACGAAAATGACCCGTTTTCCCATTCCGAGGGATTTCTGTGCGATCCTAACAGCCCCGTGACCCACAAGAGAGACATCCCCTCCAATTTCTAGCGTTTGACGGGGTCTATCCGTGAAAAATATTAATTTGTTTGAGTGCACATGCATTTCTGCAGCAAATGCCTCTGGAAGTTTCATGCCGTTCTTATGCAATGTGGCAACACGAAAATGACCCGTTTTCCCATTCCGAGGGATTTCTGTGCGATCCTAACAGCCCCGTGACCCACAAGAGAGACATCCCCTCCAATTTCTAGCGTTTGACGGGGTCTATCCGTGAAAAATATTACATTTTTTGAGTGCACATGCATTTCTGCTGCAAATGCCTCTGGAAGTTTCATGCGGTTCGTTTCCCATGTGGCAACACGAAAATGACCCGTATTCCCATTCCGAGGGATTTCTGTGCGACCCTAACAGCGCCCGTGACCAACAAGAGAGACATCCCCGCCAATTTCTAGCGTTTGACGGGGTCTATCCGTGAAAAATATTACATTTTTTGAGTGCACATGCATTTCTGCTGCAAATGCCTCTGGAAGTCTCATGCCGTTCGTTTGCAATGTGGCAACACGAAAATGACCCGTTTTCCCATTCCGAGGGATTTCTGTGCGACCCTAACAGCCCCGTGACCCAGAAGAGAGATATCCCCGCCAATTTCTAGCATTTGACGGGGTCTATCAGTGAAAAATGTTTAATTTGTTTGAGTGCACATGCATTTCTGCTGCAAATGCCTCTGGAAGTTTCATGCCGTTCGTATGCAATGTGGCAACACGAAAATGACCCGTTTTCCCATTCCGAGGGATTTCTTTGCGACCCTAAGAGCCCCGTGACCCACAAGAGAGACATCCCCGACAATTTCTAGCGTTTGACGGGGTGTATCTGTGAAAAATATTAAATTTTTTGAGTGCACATGCATTTCTGCTGCAAATGCCTCTGGAAGTTTCATGCGGTTCGTTTCCAATGTGGCAACACGAAAATGACCCGTATTCCCATTCCGAGGGATTTCTGTGCGACCCTAACAGCGCCCGTGACCCACAAGAGAGACATCCCCGCCAATTTCTAGCGTTTGACGGGGTCTATCCGTGAAAAATATAAAAAAATTTGAGTGCACATGCATTTCTGCAGCAAATGCCTCTGGAAGTTTCATGCCGTTCTTATGCAATGTGGCAACACGAAAATGACCCGTTTTCCCATTCCGAGGGATTTCTGTGCGATCCTAACAGCCCCGTGACCCACAAGAGAGACATCCCCTCCAATTTCTAGCGTTTGACGGGGTCTATCCGTGAAAAATATTAATTTGTTTGAGTGCACATGCATTTCTGCTGCAAATGCCTCTGGAAATGTCATGCCGTTCGTATGCAATGTGGCAACACGAAAATGACCCGTTTTCCCATTCCGAGGGATTTCTTTGCGACCCTAACAGCGCCCGTGACCCACAAGAGAGACATCCCCGCCAATTTCTAGCGTTTGACGGGGTCTATCCGTGAAAAATATTACATTTTTTGAGTGCACATGCATTTCTGCTGCAAATGCCTCTGGAAGTTTCATGCGGTTCGTTTCCAATGTGGCAACGCGAAAATGACCCGTATTCCCATTCCGAGGGATTTCTGTGCGACCCTAACAGCGCCCGTGACCAACAAGAGAGACATCCCCGCCAATTTCTAGCGTTTGACGGGGTCTATCCGTGAAAAATATTACATTTTTTGAGTGCACATGCATTTCTGCTGCAAATGCCTCTGGAAGTCTCATGCCGTTCGTTTGCAATGTGGCAACACGAAAATGACCCGTTTTCCCATTCCGAGGGATTTCTGTGCGACCCTAACAGCCCCGTGACCCAGAAGAGAGACATCCCCGCCAATTTATAGCATTTGACGAGGTCTATCCGTGAAAAATGTTTAATTTGTTTGAGTGCACATGCATTTCTGCTGCAAATGCCTCTGGAAGTTTCATGCCGTTCGTATGCAATGTGGCAACACGAAAATGACCCGTTTTCCCATTCCGAGGGATTTCTTTGCGACCCTAAGAGCCCCGTGACCCACAAGAGAGACATCCCCGCCAATTTCTAGCGTTTGACGGGGTGTATCTGTGAAAAATATTAAATTTTTTGAGTGCACATGCATTTCTGCTGCAAATGCCTCTGGAAGTTTCATGCGGTGCGTTTCCAATGTGGCAACACGAAAATGACCCGTATTCCCATTCCGAGGGATTTCTGTGCGACCCTAACAGCGCCCGTGACCCACAAGAGAGACATCCCCGCCAATTTCTAGCGTTTGACGGGGTCTATCCGTGAAAAATATTACATTTTTTGAGTGCACATGCATTTCTGCTGCAAATGCCTCTGGAAGTTTCATGCGGTTCGTTTCCAATGTGGCAACACGAAAATGACCCGTATTCCCATTCCGAGGGATTTCTGTGCGACCCTAACAGCGCCCGTGACCAACAAGAGAGACATCCCCGCCAATTTCTAGCGTTTGACGGGGTCTATCCGTGAAAAATATTACATTTTTTGAGTGCACATGCATTTCTGCTGCAAATGCCTCTGGAAGTCTCATGCCGTTCGTTTGCAATGTGGCAACACGAAAATGACCCGTTTTCCCATTCCGAGGGATTTCTGTGCGACCCTAACAGCCCCGTGACCCAGAAGAGAGATATCCCCGCCAATTTCTAGCATTTGACGGGGTCTATCCGTGAAAAATGTTTAATTTGTTTGAGTGCACATGCATTTCTGCTGCAAATGCCTCTGGAAGTTTCATGCCGTTCGTATGCAATGTGGCAACACGAAAATGACCCGTTTTCCCATTCCGAGGGATTTCTTTGCGACCCTAAGAGCCCCGTGACCCACAAGAGAGACATCCCCGCCAATTTCTAGCGTTTGACGGGGTGTATCTGTGAAAAATATTAAATTTTTTGAGTGCACATGCATTTCTGCTGCAAATGCCTCTGGAAGTTTCATGCGGTTCGTTTCCAATGTGGCAACACAAAAATGACCCGTATTCCCATTCCGAGGGATTTCTGTGCGACCCTAACAGCGCCCGTGACCCACAAGAGAGACATCCCCGCCAATTTCTAGCGTTTGACGGGGTCTATCCGTGAAAAATATTACATTTTTTGAGTGCACATGCATTTCTGCTGCAAATGCCTCTGGAAGTTTCATGCGGTTCGTTTCCAATGTGGCAACGCGAAAATGACCCGTATTCCCATTCCGAGGGATTTCTGTGCGACCCTAACAGCGCCCGTGACCAACAAGAGAGACATCCCCGCCAATTTCTAGCGTTTGACGGGGTCTATCCGTGAAAAATATTACATTTTTTGAGTGCACATGCATTTCTGCTGCAAATGCCTCTGGAAGTCTCATGCCGTTCGTTTGCAATGTGGCAACACGAAAATGACCCGTTTTCCCATTCCGAGGGATTTCTGTGCGAACCTAACAGCCCCGTGACCCAGAAGAGAGACATCCCCGCCAATTTATAGCATTTGACGAGGTCTATCCGTGAAAAATGTTTAATTTGTTTGAGTGCACATGCATTTCTGCTGCAAATGCCTCTGGAAGTTTCATGCCGTTCGTATGCAATGTGGCAACACGAAAATGACCCGTTTTCCCATTCCGAGGGATTTCTTTGCGACCCTAAGAGCCCCGTGACCCACAAGAGAGACATCCCCGCCAATTTCTAGCGTTTGACGGGGTGTATCTGTGAAAAATATTAAATTTTTTGAGTGCACATGCATTTCTGCTGCAAATGCCTCTGGAAGTTTCATGCGGTGCGTTTCCAATGTGGCAACACGAAAATGACCCGTATTCCCATTCCGAGGGATTTCTGTGCGACCCTAACAGCGCCCGTGACCCACAAGAGAGACATCCCCGCCAATTTCTAGCGTTTGACGGGGTCTATCCGTGAAAAATATTACATTTTTTGAGTGCACATGCATTTCTGCTGCAAATGCCTCTGGAAGTTTCATGCGGTTCGTTTCCAATGTGGCAACACGAAAATGACCCGTATTCCCATTCCGAGGGATTTCTGTGCGACCCTAACAGCGCCCGTGACCAACAAGAGAGACATCCCCGCCAATTTCTAGCGTTTGACGGGGTCTATCCGTGAAAAATATTACATTTTTTGAGTGCACATGCATTTCTGCTGCAAATGCCTCTGGAAGTCTCATGCCGTTCGTTTGCAATGTGGCAACACGAAAATGACCCGTTTTCCCATTCCGAGGGATTTCTGTGCGACCCTAACAGCCCCGTGACCCAGAAGAGAGATATCCCCGCCAATTTCTAGCATTTGACGGGGTCTATCCGTGAAAAATGTTTAATTTGTTTGAGTGCACATGCATTTCTGCTGCAAATGCCTCTGGAAGTTTCATGCCGTTCGTATGCAATGTGGCAACACGAAAATGACCCGTTTTCCCATTCCGAGGGATTTCTTTGCGACCCTAAGAGCCCCGTGACCCACAAGAGAGACATCCCCGCCAATTTCTAGCGTTTGACGGGGTGTATCTGTGAAAAATATTAAATTTTTTGAGTGCACATGCATTTCTGCTGCAAATGCCTCTGGAAGTTTCATGCGGTGCGTTTCCAATGTGGCAACACGAAAATGACCCGTATTCCCATTCCGAGGGATTTCTGTGCGACCCTAACAGCGCCCGTGACCCACAAGAGAGACATCCCCGCCAATTTCTAGCGTTTGACGGGGTCTATCCGTGAAAAATATTACATTTTTTGAGTGCACATGCATTTCTGCTGCAAATGCCTCTGGAAGTTTCATGCGGTTCGTTTCCAATGTGGCAACACGAAAATGACCCGTATTCCCATTCCGAGGGATTTCTGTGCGACCCTAACAGCGCCCGTGACCAACAAGAGAGACATCCCCGCCAATTTCTAGCGTTTGACGGGGTCTATCCGTGAAAAATATTACATTTTTTGAGTGCACATGCATTTCTGCTGCAAATGCCTCTGGAAGTCTCATGCCGTTCGTTTGCAATGTGGCAACACGAAAATGACCCGTTTTCCCATTCCGAGGGATTTCTGTGCGACCCTAACAGCCCCGTGACCCAGAAGAGAGATATCCCCGCCAATTTCTAGCATTTGACGGGGTCTATCCGTGAAAAATGTTTAATTTGTTTGAGTGCACATGCATTTCTGCTGAAAATGCCTCTGGAAGTTTCATGCCGTTCGTATGCAATGTGGCAACACGAAAATGACCCGTTTTCCCATTCCGAGGGATTTCTTTGCGACCCTAAGAGCCCCGTGACCCACAAGAGAGACATCCCCGCCAATTTCTAGCGTTTGACGGGGTGTATCTGTGAAAAATATTAAATTTTTTGAGTGCACATGCATTTCTGCTGCAAATGCCTCTGGAAGTTTCATGCGGTTCGTTTCCAATGTGGCAACACAAAAATGACCCGTATTCCCATTCCGAGGGATTTCTGTGCGACCCTAACAGCGCCCGTGACCCACAAGAGAGACATCCCCGCCAATGTCTAGCGTTTGACGGGGTCTATCCGTGAAAATATTACATTTTTTGAGTGCACATGCATTTCTGCTGCAAATGCCTCTGGAAGTTTCATGCGGTTCGTTTCCAATGTGGCAACACGAAAATGACCCGTATTCCCATTCCGAGGGATTTCTGTGCGACCCTAACAGCGCCCGTGACCCACAAGAGAGACATCCCCGCCAATTTCTAGCGTTTGACGGGGTCTATCCGTGAAAAAGATTACATTTTTTGAGTGCACATGCATTTCTGCTGTAAATGCCTCTGGAAGTCTCATGCCGTTCGTTTGCAATGTGGCAACACGAAAATGACCCGTTTTCCCATTCCGAGGGATTTCTGTGCGACCCTAACAGCCCCGTGACCCACAAGAGAGACATCCCCGCCAATTTCTAGCATTTGACGGGGTCTATCCGTGAAAAATATTAATTTGTTTGAGTGCACATGCATTTCTGCTGCAAATGCCTCTGGAAGTTTCATGCCGTTCATATGCAATGTTGCAACATGAAAATGACCCGTTTTCCCATTCCGAGGGATTTCTGTGCGACCCTAACAGCCCCGTGACCCACAAGAGAGACATCCCCGCCAATTTCTAGCATTTGACGGGGTCTATCCGTGAAAAATATTAATTTGTTTGAGTGCATATGCATTTCTGCTGCAAATGCCTCTGGAAGTTTCATGCCGTTCATATGCAATGTTGCAACACGAAAATGACCCGTTTTCCCATTCCGAGGGATTTCTGTGCGACCCTAACAGCCTCGTGACCCACAAGAGAGGCATCCCCTCAAATTTCTAGCGTTTGACAGGGTCTATCCGTGAAAATATAAAATTTTTTGAGTGCACATGCATTTATGCTGCAAATGCCTCTGGAAGTTTCATGCCGTTCGTATCCAATTTGGCAACACGAAAATGACCCGTTTTCCCATTCTGAGGGATTTTTTGCGACCCTAACAGCCCCGAAAACCCACAAGAGAGACATCCCGTCCCATTTCTAGCGTTTGACGGGGTCTATCCGTGAAAAATATAAAAAATTTTGAGTGCACATGCATTTCTGCTGCAAATGCCTCTGGAAGTTTCATGCCGTTCTTATGCAATGTGGCAACACGAAAATGACCCGTTTTCCCATTCCGAGGGATTTCTGTGCAATCCTAACAGCCCCGTGACCCACAAGAGAGACATCCCCTCCAATTTCTACCGTTTGACGGGGTCTATCCGTGAAAAATATTAATTTGTTTGAGTGCACATGCATTTCTGCTGCAAATGCCTCTGGAAGTTTCATGCCGTTCGTATGCAATGTGGCAACACGAAAATGACCCGTTTTCCCATTCCGAGGGATTTCTTTGCGACCCTAAGAGCCCCGTGACCCACAAGAGAGACATCCCCGCCAATTTCTAGCGTTTGACGGGTGTATCTGTGAAAAATTTTAAATTTTTTGAATGCCCATGCATTTCTGCTGCAAATGCCTCTGGAAGTCTCATGCCGTTCGTTTGCAATGTGGCAACACGAAAATGACCCGTTATCCCATTGCGAGGGATTTCTGTGCGACCCTAACAGCCCCGTGACCCACAAGAGAGACATCCCCGCTAATTTCTAGCATTTGACGTGGTCTATCCGTGAAAAATATATAATTTTTTTAGTGCACGTTCATTTCTGCTGTAAATGTCTCCGGAAGTTTCATGCCATTCGTATGCAATGTGGCAACACGAAAATGACCCGTTTTCCCATTCCGAGGGATTTCTGTGCGACCCTAACAGCCCCGTGACCCACAAGAGAGACATCCCCGCCAATTTTTAGCGTTTGACAGGGTCTATCCGTGAAAAATATTAAATTTTTTGAGTGCACATGCATTTCTGCTGCAAATGCCTATGGGAGTTTCATGACGTTCGTTTGCAATGGGAGAACACGAAAATGACCCGTTTTCCCATTCCGAGGGATTTCTGTGCGACCCTAACAGCCCTGTGACCCACAAGAGAGACATCCCCTCCAATTTCTAGCGTTTGACGGGGTTTATCCGTGAAAAATATTCAATTTTTTGAGCGCACATGCATTTCTGCTGCAAATGCCTCTGGAAGTTTCATGCTGCTCGTATGCAATGTGGCAACACGAAAATGACCCGTTTTCCCATTCCGAGGGATTTCTGTGCGACCCAAACAGCCCAGTGACCCACAAGAGAGACATCCCCGCCAATTTCTAGCGTTTGACGGGGTCTATTCGTGAATAATATTAAATTTTTTGAGTACACATGCATTTCTGCTGCAAATGCCTCTGGAAGTTTCATGCCGTTCGTATGCAATGTTGCAACACGAAAATGACCCGTTTTCCCATTCCGAGGGATTTCTGTGCGACCCTAACAGCCCCGTGACCCACAAGAGAGACATCCCCGCGAATTTCTAGCGTTTGACGGGGTCTATCCGTGAAAAATATTTTTTTTTTTAGTGCACATTCATTTCTGCTGCAAATGCCTCTGAAAGATTCATGCCGTTCGTATGCAATATGGCAACACGAAAATGACCCGTTTTCCCATTCCGAGGGATTTCTGTGCGACCCTAACAGCGCCCGTGACCGACAAGAGAGACATCCCCACCAATTTCTAGCGTTTGACGGGGTCTATCCGTAAAAAATATTAATTTGTTTGAGTGCACATGCATTTCTGCTGCAAATGCCTCTGGAAGTTTCATGCCGTTCGTATGCAATGTGGCAACACGAAAATGACCCGTTTTCCCATTCCGAGGGATTTCTTTGCGACCCTAAGAGCCCCGTGACCCACAAGAGAGACATCCCCGCCAATTTCTAGCGTTTGACGGGTGTATCTGTGAAAAATATTAAATTTTTTGAGTGCACATGCATTTCTGCTGCAAATGCCTCTGGAAGTTTCATGCGGTTCGTTTCCAATGTGGCAACACGAAAATGACCCATATTACCATTCCGAGGGATTTCTGTGCGACCCTAACAGCGCCCGTGACCCACAAGAGAGACATCCCCGCCAATTTCTAGCGTTTGACGGGGTCTATCCGTGAAAAATATTACATTTTTTGAGTGCACATGCATTTATGCTGCAAATGCCTCTGGAAGTTTCATGCCGTTCGTATCCAATTTGGCAACACGAAAATGACCCGTTTTCCCATTCTGAGGGATTTTTTGCGACTCTAACAGCCCCGTAACCCACAAAAGAGACATACCGTCCAATTTCTAGCGTTTGACGGGGACTATCCGTGAAAAATATAAAAAATTTTGAGTGCACATGCATTTCTGCTGCAAATGCCTCTGGAAGTTTCATGCCGTTCTTATGCAATGTGGCAACACGAAAATGACCCGTTTTCCCATTCCGAGGGATTTCTGTGCGATCCTAACAGCCCCGTGACCCACAAGACAGACATCCCCTCCAATTTCTAGCGTTTGACAGGGTCTATCCGTGAAAAATATTAATTTGTTTGAGTGCACATGCATTTCTGCTGCAAATGCCTCTGGAAGTTTCATGCCGTTCGTATGCAATGTGGCAACACGAAAATGACCCGTTTTCCCATTCCGAGGGATTTCTTTGCGACCCTAAGAGCCCCGTGACCCACAAGAGAGACATCCCCGCCAATTTCTAGCGTTTGACGGGTGTATCTGTGAAAAATATTAAATTTTTTGAGTGCACATGCATTTCTGCTGCAAATGCCTCTGGAAGTCTCATGCCGTTCGTTTGCAATGTGGCAACATGAAAATGACCCGTTTTCCCATTGCGAGGGATTTCTGTGCGACCCTAACAGCCCCGTGACCCACAAGAGAGACATCCCCGCCAATTTTTAGCGTTTGACAGGGTCTATCCGTGAAAAATATAAAGATTTTTGAGTGCACATGCATTTCTGCTGCAAATGCCTCTGGAAGTTTCATGCGGTTCGTTTGCAATGTGGCAACACGAAAATGACCCGTTTTCCCATTCCGAGGGATTTCTGTGCGACCCTAACAGCGCCCGTGACCGACAAGAGAGACATCCCCACCAATTTCTAGCGTTTGACCGGGTCTATCCGTAAAAAATATTAATTTGTTTGAGTGCACATGCATTTCTGCTGCAAATGCCTCTGGAAGTTTCATGCCGTTCGTATGCAATGTGGCAACACGAAAATGACCCGTTTTCCCATTCCGAGGGATTTCTTTGCGACCCTAAGAGCCCCGTGACCCACAAGAGAGACATCCCCGCCAATTTCTAGCGTTTGACGGGTGTATCTGTGAAAAATATTAAATTTTTTGAGTGCACATGCATTTCTGCTGCAAATGCCTCTGGAAGTTTCATGCGGTTCGTTTCCAATGTGGCAACACGAAAATGACCCATATTACCATTCCGAGGGATTTCTGTGCGACCCTAACAGCGCCCGTGACCCACAAGAGAGACATCCCCGCCAATTTCTAGCGTTTGACGGGGTCTATCCGTGAAAAATATTACATTTTTTGAGTGCACATGCATTTATGCTGCAAATGCCTCTGGAAGTTTCATGCCGTTCGTATCCAATTTGGCAACACGAAAATGACCCGTTTTCCCATTCTGAGGGATTTTTTGCGACCCTAACAGCCCCGAAACCCACAAGAGAGACATCCCGTCCAATTTCTAGCGTTTGACGGGGTCTATCCGTGAAAAATATAAAAAATTTTGAGTGCACATGCATTTCTGCTGCAAATGCCTCTGGAAGTTTAATGCCGTTCTTATGCAATGTGGCAACACGAAAATGACCCGTTTTCCCATTCCGAGGGATTTCTGTGCGATCCTAACAGCCCCGTGACCCACAAGAGAGACATCCCCTCAAATTTCTAGCGTTTGACGGGGTCTATCCGTGAAAAATATTAATTTGTTTGAGTGCACATGCATTTCTGCTGCAAATGCCTCTGGAAGTTTCATGCCGTTCGTATGCAATGTGGCAACACGAAAATGACCCGTTTTCCCATTCCGAGGGATTTCTTTGCGACCCTAAGAGCCCCGTGACCCACAAGAGAGACATCCCCGCCAATTTCTAGCGTTTGACGGGTGTATCTGTGAAAAATATTAAATTTTTGAGTGCACATGCATTTCTGCTGCAAATGCCTCTGGAAGTCTCATGCCGTTCGTTTGCAATGTGGCAACATGAAAATGACCCGTTTTCCCATTGCGAGGGATTTCTGTGCGACCCTAACAGCCCCGTGACCCACAAGAGAGACATCCCCACTAATTTCTAGCATTTGACGGGGTCTATCCGTGAAAAATATTTTTTTTTTTAGTGCACGTTCATTTCTGCTGTAAATGTCTCCGGAAGTTTCATGCCATTCGTATGCAATGTGGCAACACGAAAATGACCCGTTTTCCCATTCCGAGGGATTTCTGTGCGACCCTAACAGCCCCGTGACCCACAAGAGAGACATCCCCGCCAATTTTTAGCGTTTGACAGGGTCTATCCGTGAAAAATATAAAAAAATTTGAGTGCACATGCATTTCTGCTGCAAATGCCTCTGGAAGTTTCATGCGGTTCGTTTGCAATGTGGCAACACGAAAATGACCCGTTTTCCCATTCCGAGGGATTTCTGTGCGACCCTAACAGCGCCCGTGACCGACAAGAGAGACATCCCCACCAATTTCTAGCGTTTGACTGGGTCTATCCGTGAAAAATATTAAATTTTTTGAGTGCACATGCATTTCTGCTGCAAATGCCTATGGGAGTTTCATGACGTTCGTTTGCAATGGGAGAACACGAAAATGACCCGTTTTCCCATTCCGAGGGATTTCTGTGCGACCCTAACAGCCCTGTGACCCACAAGAGAGACATCCCCGCCGATTTCTAGCGTTTGACGGGGTCTATCCGTGAAAAAGATTAATTTGTTTGGGTGCACATGCATTTCTGCTGCAAATGCCTCTGGAAGTTTCATGCCGTTCGTATGCAATGTGGCAACATGAAAATGACCCGTTTTCCCATTCCGAGGGATTTCTGTGCGACCCTAACAGCCCCGTAACCCACAAGAGAGACATCCCCGCTAATTTCTAGCGTTTGACCGGGTCTATCCGTGAAAAATAGTCAATTTTTTGAGCGCACAAACATTTCTGCTGCAAATGCCTCTGGAAGTTTCATGCTGCTCGTATGCAATGTGGCAACACGAAAATGACCCATTTTCCCATTCCGAGGGATTTCTGTGCGACCCAAACAGCCCAGTGACCCACAAGAGAGACATCCCCGCCAATTTCTAGCGTTTGACGGGGTCTATTCGTGAATAATATTAATTTTTTTGAGTACACATGCATTTCTGCTGCAAATGCCTCTGGAAGTTTCATGCCGTTCGTATGCAATGTGGCAACACGAAAATGACCCGTTTTCCCATTCCGAGGGATTTCTGTGCGACCCTAACAGCGCCCGTGACCGACAAGAGAGACATCCCCACCAATTTCTAGCGTTTGACGGGGTCTATCCGTAAAAAATATTAATTTGTTTGAGTGCACATGCATTTCTGCTGCAAATGCCTCTGGAAGTTTCATGCCGTTCGTATGCAATGTGGCAACACGAAAATGACCCGTTTTCCCATTCCGAGGGATTTCTTTGCGACCCTAAGAGCCCCGTGACCCACAAGAGAGACATCCCCGCCAATTTCTAGCGTTTGACGGGTGTATCTGTGAAAAATATTAAATTTTTTGAGTGCACATGCATTTCTGCTGCAAATGCCTCTGGAAGTTTCATGCGGTTCGTTTCCAATGTGGCAACACGAAAATGACCCATATTCCCATTCCGAGGGATTTCTGTGCGACCCTAACAGCGCTAGTGACCCACAAGAGAGACATCCCCGCCAATTTCTAGCGTTTGACGGGGTCTATCCGTGAAAAATATTACATTTTTTGAGTGCACATGCATTTCTGCTGCAAATGCCTCTGGAAGTCTCATGCCGTTCGTTTGCAATGTGGCAACATGAAAATGACCCGTTTTCCCATTGCGAGGGATTTCTGTGCGACCCTAACAGCCCCGTGACCCACAAGAGAGACATCCCCGCTAATTTCTAGCATTTGACGGGGTCTATCCGTGAAAAATATTTTTTTTTTTAGTGCACGTTCATTTCTGCTGTAAATGTCTCCGGAAGTTTCATGCCATTCGTATGCAATGTGGCAACACGAAAATGACCCGTTTTCCCATTCCGAGGGATTTCTGTGCGACCCTAACAGCCCCGTGACCCACAAGAGAGACATCCCCGCCAATTTTTAGCGTTTGACAGGGTCTATCCGTGAAAAATATAAAAAAATTTGAGTGCACATGCATTTCTGCTGCAAATGCCTCTGGAAGTCTCATGCCGTTCGTTTGCAATGTGGCAACACGAAAATGACCCGTTTTCCCATTCCGAGGGATTTCTGTGCGACCCTAACAGCGCCCGTGACCGACAAGAGAGACATCCCCACCAATTTCTAGCGTTTGACCGGGTCTATCCGTGAAAAATATTAAATTTTTTGAGTGCACATGCATTTCTGCTGCAAATGCCTATGGGAGTTTCATGACGTTCGTTTGCAATGGGAGAACACGAAAATGACCCGTTTTCCCATTCCGAGGGATTTCTGTGCGACCCTAACAGCCCTGTGACCCACAAGAGAGACATCCCCGCCGATTTCTAGCGTTTGACGGGGTCTATCCGTGAAAAAGATTAATTTGTTTGGGTGCACATGCATTTCTGCTGCAAATGCCTCTGGAAGTTTCATGCCGTTCGTATGCAATGTGGCAACATGAAAATGACCCGTTTTCCCATTCCGAGGGATTTCTGTGCGACCCTAACAGCCCCGTAACCCACAAGAGAGACATCCCCGCTAATTTCTAGCGTTTGACCGGGTCTATCCGTGAAAAATATTAAATTTTTTGAGTGCACATCCATTTCTGCTGCAAATGCCTATGGGAGTTTCATGACGTTCGTTTGCAATGGGAGAACACGAAAATGACCCGTTTTCCCATTCCGAGGGATTTCTGTGCGACCCTAACAGCCCTGTGACCCACAAGAGAGACATCCCTGCCGATTTCTAGCGTTTGACGGGGTCTATCCGTGAAAAAGATTAATTTGTTTGGGTGCACATGCATTTCTGCTGCAAATGCCTCTGGAAGTTTCATGCCGTTCGTATGCAATGTGGCAACATGAAAATGACCCGTTTTCCCATTCCGAGGGATTTCTGTGCGACCCTAACAGCCCCGTAACCCACAAGAGAGACATCCCCTCCAATTTCTAGCGTTTGACGGGGTTTATCCGTGAAAAATAGTCAATTTTTTGAGCGCACAAACATTTCTGCTGCAAATGCCTCTGGAAGTTTCATGCTGCTCGTATGCAATGTGGCAACACGAAAATGACCCGTTTTCCCATTCCGAGGGATTTCTGTGCGACCCAAACAGCCCAGTGACCCACAAGAGAGACATCCCCGCCAATTTCTAGCGTTTGACGGGGTCTATTCGTGAATAATATTAATTTTTTTGAGTACACATGCATTTCTGCTGCAAATGCCTCTGGAAGTTTCATGCCGTTCGTATGCAATGTTGCAACACGAAAATGACCCGTTTTCCCATTCCGAGGGATTTCTGTGCGACCCTAACAGCCCCGTGACCCACAAGAGAGACATCCCCGCGAATTTCTAGCGTTTGACGGGGTCTATCCGTGAAAAATATTTTTTTTTTTAGTGCACATTCATTTCTGCTGCAAATGCCTCTGGAAGATTCATGCCGTTCGTATGCAATATGGCAACACGAAAATGACCCGTTTTCCCATTCCGAGGGATTTCTGTGCGACCCTAACAGCGCCCGTGACCGACAAGAGAGACATCCCCACCAATTTCTAGCGTTTGACGGGGTCTATCCGTAAAAAATATTAATTTGTTTGAGTGCACATGCATTTCTGCTGCAAATGCCTCTGGAAGTTTCATGCCGTTCGTATGCAATGTGGCAACACGAAAATGACCCGTTTTCCCATTCCGAGGGATTTCTTTGCGACCCTAAGAGCCCCGTGACCCACAAGAGAGACATCCCCGCCAATTTCTAGCGTTTGACGGGTGTATCTGTGAAAAATATTAAATTTTTTGAGTGCACATGCATTTCTGCTGCAAATGCCTCTGGAAGTTTCATGCGGTTTGTTTCCAATGTGGCAACACGAAAATGACCCATATTCCCATTCCGAGGGATTTCTGTGCGACCCTAACAGCGCTAGTGACCCACAAGAGAGACATCCCCGCCAATTTCTAGCGTTTGACGGGGTCTATCCGTGAAAAATATTACATTTTTTGAGTGCACATGCATTTCTGCTGCAAATGCCTCTGGAAGTCTCATGCCGTTCGTTTGCAATGTGGCAACACGAAAATGACCCGTTTTCCCATTCCGAGGGATTTCTGTGCGACCCTAACAGCCCCGTGACCCACAACAGAGACATCCCCGCTAATTTCTAGCATTTGACGGGGTCCATCCGTGAAAAATATATATTTTTTTAGTGCACGTTCATTTCTGCTGCAAATGTCTCTGGAAGTTTCATGCCATTCGTATGCAATGTGGCAACACGAAAATGACCCGTTTTCCCATTCCGAGGGATTTCTGTGCGACCCTAACAGCCCCGTGACCCACAAGAGAAACATCCCCGCCAATTTCTAGCATTTGACGGGGTCTATCCGTGAAAAATATTAAATTTTTTGAGTGCACATGCATTTCTGCTGCAAATGCCTATGGGAGTTTCATGACGTTCGTTTGCAATGGGAGAACACGAAAAGGACCCGTTTTCCCATTCCGAGGGATTTCTGTGCGACCCTAACAGCCCTGTGACCCACAAGAGAGACATCCCTGCCGATTTCTAGCGTTTGACGGGGTCTATCCGTGAAAAATATTAATTTGTTTGGGTGCACATGCATTTCTTCTGCAAATGCCTCTGGAAGTTTCATGCCGTTCGTATGCAATGTGGCAACATGAAAATGACCCGTTTTCCCATTCCGAGGGATTTCTGTGCGACCCTAACAGCCCCGTGACCCACAAGAGAGACATCCCCGCGAATTTCTAGCGTTTGACGGGGTCTATCCGTGAAAAATATTTTTTTTTTTAGTGCACATTCATTTCTGCTGCAAATGCCTCTGGAAGATTCATGCCGTTCGTATGCAATATGGCAACACGAAAATGACCCGTTTTCCCATTCCGAGGGATTTCTGTGCGACCCTAACAGCGCCCGTGACCGACAAGAGAGACATCCCCACCAATTTCTAGCGTTTGACGGGGTCTATCCGTAAAAAATATTAATTTGTTTGAGTGCACATGCATTTCTGCTGCAAATGCCTCTGGAAGTTTCATGCCGTTCGTATGCAATGTGGCAACACGAAAATGACCCGTTTTCCCATTCCGAGGGATTTCTTTGCGACCCTAAGAGCCCCGTGACCCACAAGAGAGACATCCCCGCCAATTTCTAGCGTTTGACGGGTGTATCTGTGAAAAATATTAAATTTTTTGAGTGCACATGCATTTCTGCTGCAAATGCCTCTGGAAGTTTCATGCGGTTCGTTTCCAATGTGGCAACACGAAAATGACCCATATTCCCATTCCGAGGGATTTCTGTGCGACCCTAACAGCGCTAGTGACCCACAAGAGAGACATCCCCGCCAATTTCTAGCGTTTGACGGGGTCTATCCGTGAAAAATATTACATTTTTTGAGTGCACGTTCATTTCTGCTGCAAATGTCTCTGGAAGTTTCATGCCATTCGTATGCAATGTGGCAACACGAAAATGACCCGTTTTCCCATTCCGAGGGATTTCTGTGCGACCCTAACAGCCCCGTGACCCACAAGAGAAACATCCCCGCCAATTTCTAGCGTTTGACGGGGTCTATCCGTGAAAAATATTAAATTTTTTGAGTGCACATGCATTTCTGCTGCAAATGCCTATGGGAGTTTCATGACGTTCGTTTGCAATGGGAGAACACGAAAAGGACCCGTTTTCCCATTCCGAGGGATTTCTGTGCGACCCTAACAGCCCTGTGACCCACAAGAGAGACATCCCTGCCGATGTCTAGCGTTTGACGGGGTCTATCCGTGAAAAATATTAATTTGTTTGGGTGCACATGCATTTCTTCTGCAAATGCCTCTGGAAGTTTCAGGCCGTTCGTATGCAATGTGGCAACATGAAAATGACCCGTTTTCCCATTCCGAGGGATTTCTGTGCGACCCTAACAGCCCCGTAACCCACAAGAGAGACATCCCCTCCAATTTCTAGCGTTTGACGGGGTTTATCCGTGAAAAATATTCAATTTTTTGAGCGCACATGCATTTCTGCTGCAAATGCCTCTGGAAGTTTAATGCTGCTCGTATGCAATGTGGCAACACGAAAATGACCCGTTTTCCCATTCCGAGGGATTTCTGTGCGACCCAAACAGCCCCGTGACCCACAAGAGAGACATCCCCGCCAATTTCTAGCGTTTGACGGGGTCTATTCGTGAATAATATTAAATTTTTTAAGTACACATGCATTTCTGCTGCAAATGCCTCTGGAAGTTTCATGCCGTTCGTATGCAATGTTGCAACACGAAAATGACCCGTTTTCCCATTCCGAGGGATTTCTGTGCGACCCTAACAGCCCCGTGACCCACAAGAGAGACATCCCCGCGAATTTCTAGCATTTGACGGGGTCTATCCGTGAAAATATTTAATTTTTTTTAGTGCACATTCATTTCTGCTGCAAATGCCTCTGGAAGTTTCATGCCGTTCGTATGCAATATGGCAACACGAAAATGACCCGTTTTCCCATTCCGAGGGATTTCTGTGCGACCCTAACAGCGCCCGTGACCGACAAGAGAGACATCCCCACCAATTTCTAGCGTTTGACGGGGTCTATCCGTGAAAAATATTAATTTGTTTGAGTGCACATGCATTTCTGCTGCAAATGCCTCTGGAAGTTTCATGCCGTTCGTATGCAATGTGGCAACACGAAAATGACCCGTTTTCCCATTCCGAGGGATTTCTTTGCGACCCTAAGAGCCCCGTGACCCACAAGAGAGACATCCCCGCCAATTTCTAGCGTTTGACGGGTATATCTGTGAAAAATATTAAATTTTTTGAGTGCACATGCATTTCTGCTGCAAATGCCTCTGGAAGTTTCATGCGGTTTGTTTCCAATGTGGCAACACGAAAATGACCCATATTCCCATTCCGAGGGATTTCTGTGCGACCCTAACAGTGCCCGTGACCCACAAGAGAGACATCCCCGCTAATTTCTAGCATTTGACGGGGTCCATCCGTGAAAAATATATTTTTTTTTAGTGCACGTTCATTTCTGCTGCAAATGTCTCTGGAAGTTTCATGCCATTCGTATGCAATGTGGCAACACGAAAATGACCCGTTTTCCCATTCCGAGGGATTTCTGTGCGACCCTAACAGCCCCGTGACCCACAAGAGAGACATCCCCGCCAATTTCTAGCGTTTGACGGGGTCTATCCGTGAAAAATATTAAATTTTTTGAGTGCACATGCATTTCTGCTGCAAATGCCTATGGGAGTTTCATGACGTTCGTTTGCAATGGGAGAACACGAAAAGGACCCGTTTTCCCATTCCGAGGGATTTCTGTGCGACCCTAACAGCCCTGTGACCCACAAGAGAGACATCCCTGCCGATTTCTAGCGTTTGACGGGGTCTATCCGTGAAAAATATTAATTTGTTTGGGTGCACATGCATTTCTTCTGCAAATGCCTCTGGAAGTTTCATGCCGTTCGTATGCAATGTGGCAACATGAAAATGACCCGTTTTCCCATTCCGAGGGATTTCTGTGCGACCCTAACAGCCCCGTAACCCACAAGAGAGACATCCCCTCCAATTTCTAGCGTTTGACGGGGTTTATCCGTGAAAAATATTCAATTTTTTGAGCGCACATGCATTTCTGCTGCAAATGCCTCTGGAAGTTTAATGCTGCTCGTATGCAATGTGGCAACACGAAAATGACCCGTTTTCCCATTCCGAGGGATTTCTGTGCGACCCAAACAGCCCCGTGACCCACAAGAGAGACATCCCCGCCAATTTCTAGCGTTTGACGGGGTCTATTCGTGAATAATATTAAATTTTTTGAGTGCACATGCATTTCTGCTGCAAATGCCTCTGGAAGTTTCATGCGGTTCGTTTCCAATGTGGCAACACGAAAATGACCTGTTTTCCCATTCCGAGGGATTTCTGTGCGACCCCAACAGCGCCCGTGACCGACAAGAGAGACATCCCCACCAATTTCTAGCGTTTGACGGGGTCTATCCGTAAAAAATATTAATTTGTTTGAGTGCACATGCATTTCTGCTGCAAATGCCTCTGGAAGTTTCATGCCGTTCGTATGCAATGTGGCAACACGAAAATGACCCGTTTTCCCATTCCGAGGGATTTCTTTGCGACCCTAAGAGCCCCGTGACCCACAAGAGAGACATCCCCGCCAATTTCTAGCGTTTGACGGGTGTATCTGTGAAAAATATTAAATTTTTTGAGTGCACATGCATTTCTGCTGCAAATGCCTCTGGAAGTTTCATGCGGTTTGTTTCCAATGTGGCAACACGAAAATGACCCATATTCCCATTCCGAGGGATTTCTGTGCGACCCTAACAGTGCCCGTGACCCACAAGAGAGACATCCCCGCCAATTTCTAGCGTTTGACGGGGTCTATCCGTGAAAAATGTTACATTTTTTGAGTGCACATGCATTTCTGCTGCAAATGCCTCTGGAAGTCTCATGCCGTTCGTTTGCAATGTGGCAACACGAAAATGACCCGTTTTCCCATTCCGAGGGATTTCTGTGCAACCCTAACAGCCCCGTGACCCACAAGAGAGACATCCCCGCTAATTTCTAGCATTTGACGGGGTCCATCCGTGAAAAATATTTTTTTTTTTAGTGCACGTTCATTTCTGCTGCAAATGTCTCTGGAAGTTTCATGCCATTCGTATGCAATGTGGCAACACGAAAATGACCCGTTTTCCCATTCCGAGGGATTTCTGTGCGACCCTAACAGCCCCGTGACCCACAAGAGAGACATCCCCGCCAATTTCTAGCGTTTGACGGGGTCTATCCGTGAAAAATATTAAATTTTTTGAGTGCACATGCATTTCTGCTGCAAATGCCTATGGGAGTTTCATGACGTTCGTTTGCAATGGGAGAACACGAAAAGGACCCGTTTTCCCATTCCGAGGGATTTCTGTGCGACCCTAACAGCCCTGTGACCCACAAGAGAGACATCCCTGCCGATTTCTAGCGTTTGACGGGGTCTATCCGTGAAAAATATTAATTTGTTTGGGTGCACATGCATTTCTTCTGCAAATGCCTCTGGAAGTTTCATGCCGTTCGTATGCAATGTGGCAACATGAAAATGACCCGTTTTCCCATTCCGAGGGATTTCTGTGCGACCCTAACAGCCCCGTAACCCACAAGAGAGACATCCCCTCCAATTTCTAGCGTTTGACGGGGTTTATCCGTGAAAAATATTCAATTTTTTGAGCGCACATGCATTTCTGCTGCAAATGCCTCTGGAAGTTTAATGCTGCTCGTATGCAATGTGGCAACACGAAAATGACCCGTTTTCCCATTCCGAGGGATTTCTGTGCGACCCAAACAGCCCCGTGACCCACAAGAGAGACATCCCCGCCAATTTCTAGCGTTTGACGGGGTCTATTCGTGAATAATATTAAATTTTTTGAGTACACATGCATTTCTGCTGCAAATGCCTCTGGAAGTTTCATGCCGTTCGTATACAATGTTGCAACACGAAAATGACCGGTTTTCCCATTCCGAGGGATTTCTGTGCGACCCTAACAGCCCCGTGACCCACAAGAGAGACATCCCCGCGAATTTCTAGCATTTGACGGGGTCTATCCGTGAAAAATATTTAATTTTTTTTAGTGCACATTCATTTCTGCTGCAAATGCCTCTGGAAGTTTCATGCCGTTCGTATGCAATATGGCAACACGAAAATGACCCGTTTTCCCATTCCGAGGGATTTCTGTGCGACCCTAACAGCGCCCGTGACCGACAAGAGAGACATCCCCACCAATTTCTAGCGTTTGACGGGGTCTATCCGTCAAAAATATTAATTTGTTTGAGTGCACATGCATTTCTGCTGCAAATGCCTCTGGAAGTTTCATGCCGTTCGTATGCAATGTGGCAACACGAAAATGACCCGTTTTCCCATTCCGAGGGATTTCTTTGCGACCCTAAGAGCCCCGTGACCCACAAGAGAGACATCCCCGCCAATTTCTAGCGTTTGACGGGTGTATCTGTGAAAAATATTAAATTTTTTGAGTGCACATGCATTTCTGCTGCAAATGCCTCTGGAAGTTTCATGTGGTTCGTTTCCAATGTGGCAACACGAAAATGACCCGTATTCCCATTCCGAGGGATTTCTGTGCGACCCTAACTGCGCCCGTGACCCACAAGAGAGACATCCCCGCCAATTTCTAGCGTTTGACGGGGTCTATCCGTGAAAAATATTACATTTTTTGAGTGCACATGCATTTCTGCTGCAAATGCCTCTGGAAGTCTCATGCCGTTCGTTTGCAATGTGGCAACACGAAAATGACCCGTTTTCCCATTCCGAGGGATTTCTGTGCGACCCTAACAGCCCCGTGACCCACAAGAGAGACATCCCCGCTAATTTCTAGCATTTGACGGGGTCTATCCGTGAAAAATATTTTTTTTTTTAGTGCACGTTCATTTCTGCTGCAAATGTCTCTGGAAGTTTCATGCCATTCGTATGCAATGTGGCAACACGAAAATGACCCGTTTTCCCATTCCGAGGGATTTCTGTGTGACCCTAACAGCCCCGTGACCCACAAGAGAGACATCCCCGCCAATTTCTAGCGTTTGACAGGGTCTATCCGTGAAAAATATTAAATTTTTTGAGTGCACATGCATTTCTGCTGCAAATGCCTCTGGAAGTTTCATGCGGTTCGTTTGCAATGTGGCAACACGAAAATGACCCGTTTTCCCATTCCGAGGGATTTCTGTGCGACCCTAACAGCGCCCGTGACCGACAAGAGAGACATCCCCACCAATTTCTAGTGTTTGACGGGGTCTATCCGAGAAAAATATTAAATTTTTTGAGTGCACATGCATTTCTGCTGCAAATGCCTATGGGAGTTTCATGACGTTCGTTTGCAATGGGAGAACACGAAAATGACCCGTTTTCCCATTCCGAGGGATTTCTGTGCGACCCTAACAGCCCTGTGACCCACAAGAGAGACATCCCCTCCGATTTCTAGCGTTTGACGGGGTCTATCCGTGAAAAATATTAATTTGTTTGGGTGCACATGCATTTCTGCTGCAAATGCCTCTGGAAGTTTCATGCCGTTCGTATGCAATGTGGCAACATGAAAATGACCCGTTTTCCCATTCCGAGGGATTTCTGTGCGACCCTAACAGCCCCGTAACCCACAAGAGAGACATCCCCGCTAATTTCTAGCATTTGACGGGGTCTATCCGTGAAAAATATTTTTTTTTTAGTGCACGTTCATTTCTGGTGCAAATGTCTCTGGAAGTTTCATGCCATTCGTATGCAATGTGGCAACACGAAAATGACCCGTTTTCCCATTCCGAGGGATTTCTGTGCGACCCTAACAGCCCCGTGACCCACAAGAGAGACATCCCCGCCAATTTCTAGCGTTTGACAGGGTCTATCCGTGAAAAATATTAAATTTTTTGAGTGCACATGCATTTCTGCTGTCCCATTATTTTTACAGATGTCCCCATAGTTTCACAGATGTCCCAATAGTTTAACAGATGTCCCAGTAGTTTTACAGATGTCCCAATAGTTTCACCCATGTCCCAATAGTGTCACAGATGTCCCAGGAGTTTAACAGATGTCCCAATAGTTTAACAGATGTCCCAGTTGTTTCAAAGATGTCCCAATAGTTTCACAGATGTCCCAATAGTTTCACAGATGTCCCAATAGGTTCACATATGTCCCAGTAGTTTTACAGATGTCCCAGTAGTTTCAAAGATGTCCCAGTAGTTTCACAGACGCCCCAATAGTTTCACATATGTCCCATTAGTTTTACAGATGTCCAAGTAGGTTAACAGATGTCCCCATAGTTTCACAGATGTCCCAATAGTTTCATAGATGTCCCAGTAGTTTTACAGATATCCCAGTAGGTTAACAGATGTCCCCATAGTTTCACAGATGTCCCCATAGTTTCACAGATGTCCCAATAGTTTAACAGATGTCCCAATAGTTTAACACATGTCCCAGTAGTTTAACATATGTCCCAGTAGTTTCACAGATGTCCCAGTAGGTTACCAGATGTCCCCATAGTTTCACAGATGTCCCAATAGTTTCACAGATGTCCCAGTAGTTTTACAGATATCCCAATATGTTAACAGATGTCCCCACAGTTTCACAGATGTACCAGTAGTTTCACAGATGTCCCAATAGTATCACAGATGTACCAATAGTTTCAAATATGTCCAAATAGTTTCACATATGTCCCATTAGTTTCACAGATGACCCCATAGTTTCACAGATGTCCCAATAGTTTAACAGATGGCCCAGTAGTTTTACAGATGTCCCAGTAGTTTCACACATGTCCCAGTAGTTTCACAGACGCCCCAATAGTTTCACATATGTCCCATTAGTTTCACAGATGTCCCATAGTTTCACAGATGTCCCAATAGTTTCACAGATGTACCAGTAGTTTCACAGATGTCCCAATAGTTTAACAGATGTCCCAATAGTTTCACCCATGTCCCAATAGTTTCACAGATGTCCCAGGAGTTTAACAGATGTCCCAATAGTTTAACAGATGTCTCAGTTGTTTCACAGATGTCCCAATAGTATCACAGATGTCCCAATAGTTTCAAATATGTCCAAATAGTTTCACATATGTCCCATTAGTTTCACAGATGACCCCATAGTTTCACAGATGTCCCAATAGCTTAACAGATGGCCCAGTAGTTTTACAGATGTCCCAGTAGTTTCACACATGTCCCAGTAGTTTCACAGATGTCCCAATAGTTTCACAGATGTCCCAGTAGTTTTACAGATATCCCAATAGGTTAAAATATGTCCCCATAGTTTCACAGATGTACCAGTAGTTTCACAGATGTCCCCATAGTTTCACAGATGTCCCAATAGTTTCACATATGTCCCATTAGTTTCACAGATGTCCCAATAGTTTCACATATGTCCCATTAGTTTCAAAGATGTCCCCATAGTTTCACAGATGTCCCAATAGTTTCACAGATGTCCCAATAGTTTCACATACGTCCCATTAGTTTCACAGATGTCCCAATAGTTTCACATATGTCCCATTAGTTTCACAGATGTCCCCATAGTTTCACAGATGTCCCAATAGTTTAACAGATGTCCCAGTAGTTTTAGAGATGTCGCAGTAGTTTCACACATGTACCAGTAGTTTCACAGACGCCCCAATAGTTTCACATATGTCCCATTAGTTTCACAGATGTCCCCATAGTTTCACAGATGTCCCAATAGTTTCACAGATGTACCAGTAGTTTCACAGATGTCCCAATAGTTTAACAGATGTCCCAATAGTTTCACCCATGTCCCAATAGTTTCACAGATGTCCCAGGAGTTTAACAGATGTCCCAATAGTTTAACAGATGTCTCAGTTGTTTCACAGATGTCCCAATAGTTTCACAGATGTCCCAATAGTTTCACAGATGTCCCAATAGGTTCACATATGTCCCAGTAGTTTTACAGATGTCCCACTAGTTTCAAAGATGTCCCAGTAGTTTCACAGACGCCCCAATAGTTTCAAATATGTCCAAATAGTTTCACATATGTCCCATTAGTTTCACAGATGACCCCATAGTTTCACAGATGTCCCAATAGCTTAACAGATGGCCCAGTAGTTTTACAGATGTCCCAGTAGTTTCAAACATGTCCCAGTAGTTTTACAGATATCCCACTAGGTTAACAGATGTCCCAGTAGTTTTACAGATTTCCCAATATGTTACCAGATGTCCCCACAGTTTCACAGATGTACCAGTAGTTTCACAGATGTCCCAATAGTATCACAGATGTCCCAATAGTTTCAAATATGTCCAAATAGTTTCACATATGTCCCATTAGTTTCACAGATGACCCCATAGTTTCACAGATGTCCCAATAGCTTAACAGATGGCCCAGTAGTTTTACAGATGTCCCAGTAGTTTCACACATGTCCCAGTAGTTTTACAGATATCCCAGTAGGTTAACAGATGTCCCCATAGTTTCACAGATGTCCCAATAGTTTAACACATGTCCCAGTAGTTTAACAGATGTCCCAGTAGATTCACAGATGTCCCAGTAGGTTAACAGATGACCCCATAGTTTCACAGATGTCCCAATAGTTTCACATATGTCCCATTAGTTTCACAGATGTCCCCATAGTTTCACAGATGTCCCAATAGTTTCACAGATGTCCCAATAGTTTCACATACGTCCCATTAGTTTCACAGATGTCTCAATAGTTTCACATATGTCCCATTAGTTTCACAGATGTCCCCATAGTTTCACAGATGTCCCAATAGTTTAACAGATGTCCCAGTAGTTTTAGAGATGTCCCAGTAGTTTCACACATGTCCCAGTAGTTTCACAGACGCCCCAATAGTTTCACATATGTCCCATTAGTTTCACAGATGTCCCATAGTTTCACAGATGTCCCAATAGTTTCACAGATGTACCAGTAGTTTCACAGATGTCCCAATAGTTTAACAGATGTCCCAATAGTTTCACCCATGTCCCAATAGTTTCACAGATGTCCCAGGAGTTTAACAGATGTCCCAATAGTTTAACAGATGTCTCAGTTGTTTCACAGATGTCCCAATAGTATCACAGATGTCCCAATAGTTTCAAATATGTCCAAATAGTTTCACATATGTCCCATTAGTTTCACAGATGACCCCATAGTTTCACAGATGTCCCAATAGCTTAACAGATGGCCCAGTAGTTTTACAGATGTCCCAGTAGTTTCACACATGTCCCAGTAGTTTCACAGATGTCCCAATAGTTTCACAGATGTCCCAGTAGTTTTACAGATATCCCAATAGGTTAAAATATGTCCCCATAGTTTCACAGATGTACCAGTAGTTTCACAGATGTCCCAATAGTTTCACAGATGTCCCAATAGTTTCACATATGTCCCATTAGTTTCACAGATGTCCCAATAGTTTCACATATGTCCCATTAGTTTCAAAGATGTCCCCATAGTTTCACAGATGTCCCAATAGTTTCACAGATGTCCCAATAGTTTCACATACGTCCCATTAGTTTCACAGATGTCCCAATAGTTTCACATATGTCCCATTAGTTTCACAGATGTCCCCATAGTTTCACAGATGTCCCAATAGTTTAACAGATGTCCCAGTAGTTTTAGAGATGTCGCAGTAGTTTCACACATGTACCAGTAGTTTCACAGACGCCCCAATAGTTTCACATATGTCCCATTAGTTTCACAGATGTCCCCATAGTTTCACAGATGTCCCAATAGTTTCACAGATGTACCAGTAGTTTCACAGATGTCCCAATAGTTTAACAGATGTCCCAATAGTTTCACCCATGTCCCAATAGTTTCACAGATGTCCCAGGAGTTTAACAGATGTCCCAATAGTTTAACAGATGTCTCAGTTGTTTCACAGATGTCCCAATAGTTTCACAGATGTCCCAATAGTTTCACAGATGTCCCAATAGGTTCACATATGTCCCAGTAGTTTTACAGATGTCCCACTAGTTTCAAAGATGTCCCAGTAGTTTCACAGACGCCCCAATAGTTTCAAATATGTCCAAATAGTTTCACATATGTCCCATTAGTTTCACAGATGACCCCATAGTTTCACAGATGTCCCAATAGCTTAACAGATGGCCCAGTAGTTTTACAGATGTCCCAGTAGTTTCAAACATGTCCCAGTAGTTTTACAGATATCCCACTAGGTTAACAGATGTCCCAGTAGTTTTACAGATTTCCCAATATGTTACCAGATGTCCCCACAGTTTCACAGATGTACCAGTAGTTTCACAGATGTCCCAATAGTATCACAGATGTCCCAATAGTTTCAAATATGTCCAAATAGTTTCACATATGTCCCATTAGTTTCACAGATGACCCCATAGTTTCACAGATGTCCCAATAGCTTAACAGATGGCCCAGTAGTTTTACAGATGTCCCAGTAGTTTCACACATGTCCCAGTAGTTTTACAGATATCCCAGTAGGTTAACAGATGTCCCCATAGTTTCACAGATGTCCCAATAGTTTAACACATGTCCCAGTAGTTTAACAGATGTCCCAGTAGATTCACAGATGTCCCAGTAGGTTAACAGATGACCCCATAGTTTCACAGATGTCCCAATAGTTTCACATATGTCCCATTAGTTTCACAGATGTCCCCATAGTTTCACAGATGTCCCAATAGTTTCACAGATGTCCCAATAGTTTCACATACGTCCCATTAGTTTCACAGATGTCTCAATAGTTTCACATATGTCCCATTAGTTTCACAGATGTCCCCATAGTTTCACAGATGTCCCAATAGTTTAACAGATGTCCCAGTAGTTTTAGAGATGTCCCAGTAGTTTCACACATGTACCAGTAGTTTCACAGACGCCCCAATAGTTTCACATATGTCCCATTATTTTTACAGATGTCCCCATAGTTTCACAGATGTCCCATATAGTTTCACAGATGTCCCATTAGTTTCACAGATGTCCCAATAGTTTCACAGATGTCCCATAGTTTCACAGATGTCCCAATAGTTTCACAGATGTACCAGTAGTTTCACAGATGTCCCAATAGTTTAACAGATGTCCCAATAGTTTCACCCATGTCCCAATAGTTTCACAGATGTCCCAGGAGTTTAACAGATGTCCCAATAGTTTAACAGATGTCTCAGTTGTTTCACAGATGTCCCAATAGTATCACAGATGTCCCAATAGTTTCAAATATGTCCAAATAGTTTCACATATGTCCCATTAGTTTCACAGATGACCCCATAGTTTCACAGATGTCCCAATAGCTTAACAGATGGCCCAGTAGTTTTACAGATGTCCCAGTAGTTTCACACATGTCCCAGTAGTTTCACAGATGTCCCAATAGTTTCACAGATGTCCCAGTAGTTTTACAGATATCCCAATAGGTTAAAATATGTCCCCATAGTTTCACAGATGTACCAGTAGTTTCACAGATGTCCCAATAGTTTCACAGATGTCCCAATAGTTTCACATATGTCCCATTAGTTTCACAGATGTCCCAATAGTTTCACATATGTCCCATTAGTTTCAAAGATGTCCCCATAGTTTCACAGATGTCCCAATAGTTTCACAGATGTCCCAATAGTTTCACATACGTCCCATTAGTTTCACAGATGTCCCAATAGTTTCACATATGTCCCATTAGTTTCACAGATGTCCCCATAGTTTCACAGATGTCCCAATAGTTTAACAGATGTCCCAGTAGTTTTAGAGATGTCGCAGTAGTTTCACACATGTACCAGTAGTTTCACAGACGCCCCAATAGTTTCACATATGTCCCATTAGTTTCACAGATGTCCCCATAGTTTCACAGATGTCCCAATAGTTTCACAGATGTACCAGTAGTTTCACAGATGTCCCAATAGTTTAACAGATGTCCCAATAGTTTCACCCATGTCCCAATAGTTTCACAGATGTCCCAGGAGTTTAACAGATGTCCCAATAGTTTAACAGATGTCTCAGTTGTTTCACAGATGTCCCAATAGTTTCACAGATGTCCCAATAGTTTCACAGATGTCCCAATAGGTTCACATATGTCCCAGTAGTTTTACAGATGTCCCACTAGTTTCAAAGATGTCCCAGTAGTTTCACAGACGCCCCAATAGTTTCAAATATGTCCAAATAGTTTCACATATGTCCCATTAGTTTCACAGATGACCCCATAGTTTCACAGATGTCCCAATAGCTTAACAGATGGCCCAGTAGTTTTACAGATGTCCCAGTAGTTTCAAACATGTCCCAGTAGTTTTACAGATATCCCACTAGGTTAACAGATGTCCCAGTAGTTTTACAGATTTCCCAATATGTTACCAGATGTCCCCACAGTTTCACAGATGTACCAGTAGTTTCACAGATGTCCCAATAGTATCACAGATGTCCCAATAGTTTCAAATATGTCCAAATAGTTTCACATATGTCCCATTAGTTTCACAGATGACCCCATAGTTTCACAGATGTCCCAATAGCTTAACAGATGGCCCAGTAGTTTTACAGATGTCCCAGTAGTTTCACACATGTCCCAGTAGTTTTACAGATATCCCAGTAGGTTAACAGATGTCCCCATAGTTTCACAGATGTCCCAATAGTTTAACACATGTCCCAGTAGTTTAACAGATGTCCCAGTAGATTCACAGATGTCCCAGTAGGTTAACAGATGACCCCATAGTTTCACAGATGTCCCAATAGTTTCACATATGTCCCATTAGTTTCACAGATGTCCCCATAGTTTCACAGATGTCCCAATAGTTTCACAGATGTCCCAATAGTTTCACATACGTCCCATTAGTTTCACAGATGTCTCAATAGTTTCACATATGTCCCATTAGTTTCACAGATGTCCCCATAGTTTCACAGATGTCCCAATAGTTTAACAGATGTCCCAGTAGTTTTAGAGATGTCCCAGTAGTTTCACACATGTACCAGTAGTTTCACAGACGCCCCAATAGTTTCACATATGTCCCATTATTTTTACAGATGTCCCCATAGTTTCACAGATGTCCCATATAGTTTCACAGATGTCCCATTAGTTTCACAGATGTCCCAATAGTTTCACAGATGTCCAATAGTTTAACAGATGTCCCAGTAGTTTTACAGATGTCCCAATAGCTTCACCCATGTCCCAATAGTTTCACAGATGTCCCAGGAGTTTAACAGATGTCCCAATAGTTTAACAGATGTCCCAGTTGTTTCACAGATGTCCCAATAGTTTCACAGATGTCCCAATAGTTTCACAGATGTCCCAATAGGTTCACAGATGACCCCATAGTTTCACAGATGTCCCAATAGCTTAACAGATGGCCCAGTAGTTTTACAGATGTCCCAGTAGTTTCACACATGTCCCAGTAGTTTCACAGATGTCCCAATAGTTTCACAGATGTCCCAGTAGTTTTACAGATATCCCAATAGGTTAAAATATGTCCCCATAGTTTCACAGATGTACCAGTAGTTTCACAGATGTCCCAATAGTTTCACAGATGTCCCAATAGTTTCACATATGTCCCATTAGTTTCACAGATGTCCCAATAGTTTCACATATGTCCCATTAGTTTCAAAGATGTCCCCATAGTTTCACAGATGTCCCAATAGTTTCACAGATGTCCCAATAGTTTCACATACGTCCCATTAGTTTCACAGATGTCCCAATAGTTTCACATATGTCCCATTAGTTTCACAGATGTCCCCATAGTTTCACAGATGTCCCAATAGTTTAACAGATGTCCCAGTAGTTTTAGAGATGTCGCAGTAGTTTCACACATGTACCAGTAGTTTCACAGACGCCCCAATAGTTTCACATATGTCCCATTAGTTTCACAGATGTCCCCATAGTTTCACAGATGTCCCAATAGTTTCACAGATGTACCAGTAGTTTCACAGATGTCCCAATAGTTTAACAGATGTCCCAATAGTTTCACCCATGTCCCAATAGTTTCACAGATGTCCCAGGAGTTTAACAGATGTCCCAATAGTTTAACAGATGTCTCAGTTGTTTCACAGATGTCCCAATAGTTTCACAGATGTCCCAATAGTTTCACAGATGTCCCAATAGGTTCACATATGTCCCAGTAGTTTTACAGATGTCCCACTAGTTTCAAAGATGTCCCAGTAGTTTCACAGACGCCCCAATAGTTTCAAATATGTCCAAATAGTTTCACATATGTCCCATTAGTTTCACAGATGACCCCATAGTTTCACAGATGTCCCAATAGCTTAACAGATGGCCCAGTAGTTTTACAGATGTCCCAGTAGTTTCAAACATGTCCCAGTAGTTTTACAGATATCCCACTAGGTTAACAGATGTCCCAGTAGTTTTACAGATTTCCCAATATGTTACCAGATGTCCCCACAGTTTCACAGATGTACCAGTAGTTTCACAGATGTCCCAATAGTATCACAGATGTCCCAATAGTTTCAAATATGTCCAAATAGTTTCACATATGTCCCATTAGTTTCACAGATGACCCCATAGTTTCACAGATGTCCCAATAGTTTAACAGATGTCCCAGTAGTTTTACAGATGTCCCAATAGTTTCACCCATGTCCCAATAGTGTCACAGATGTCCCAGGAGTTTAACAGATGTCCCAATAGTTTAACAGATGTCCCAGTTGTTTCAAAGATGTCCCAATAGTTTCACAGATGTCCCAATAGTTTCACAGATGTCCCAATAGGTTCACATATGTCCCAGTAGTTTTACAGATGTCCCAGTAGTTTCAAAGATGTCCCAGTAGTTTCACAGACGCCCCAATAGTTTCACATATGTCCCATTAGTTTTACAGATGTCCAAGTAGGTTAACAGATGTCCCCATAGTTTCACAGATGTCCCAATAGTTTCATAGATGTCCCAGTAGTTTTACAGATATCCCAGTAGGTTAACAGATGTCCCCATAGTTTCACAGATGTCCCCATAGTTTCACAGATGTCCCAATAGTTTAACAGATGTCCCAATAGTTTAACACATGTCCCAGTAGTTTAACATATGTCCCAGTAGTTTCACAGATGTCCCAGTAGGTTACCAGATGTCCCCATAGTTTCACAGATGTCCCAATAGTTTCACAGATGTCCCAGTAGTTTTACAGATATCCCAATATGTTAACAGATGTCCCCACAGTTTCACAGATGTACCAGTAGTTTCACAGATGTCCCAATAGTATCACAGATGTACCAATAGTTTCAAATATGTCCAAATAGTTTCACATATGTCCCATTAGTTTCACAGATGACCCCATAGTTTCACAGATGTCCCAATAGTTTAACAGATGGCCCAGTAGTTTTACAGATGTCCCAGTAGTTTCACACATGTCCCAGTAGTTTCACAGACGCCCCAATAGTTTCACATATGTCCCATTAGTTTCACAGATGTCCCATAGTTTCACAGATGTCCCAATAGTTTCACAGATGTACCAGTAGTTTCACAGATGTCCCAATAGTTTAACAGATGTCCCAATAGTTTCACCCATGTCCCAATAGTTTCACAGATGTCCCAGGAGTTTAACAGATGTCCCAATAGTTTAACAGATGTCTCAGTTGTTTCACAGATGTCCCAATAGTATCACAGATGTCCCAATAGTTTCAAATATGTCCAAATAGTTTCACATATGTCCCATTAGTTTCACAGATGACCCCATAGTTTCACAGATGTCCCAATAGCTTAACAGATGGCCCAGTAGTTTTACAGATGTCCCAGTAGTTTCACACATGTCCCAGTAGTTTCACAGATGTCCCAATAGTTTCACAGATGTCCCAGTAGTTTTACAGATATCCCAATAGGTTAAAATATGTCCCCATAGTTTCACAGATGTACCAGTAGTTTCACAGATGTCCCCATAGTTTCACAGATGTCCCAATAGTTTCACATATGTCCCATTAGTTTCACAGATGTCCCAATAGTTTCACATATGTCCCATTAGTTTCAAAGATGTCCCCATAGTTTCACAGATGTCCCAATAGTTTCACAGATGTCCCAATAGTTTCACATACGTCCCATTAGTTTCACAGATGTCCCAATAGTTTCACATATGTCCCATTAGTTTCACAGATGTCCCCATAGTTTCACAGATGTCCCAATAGTTTAACAGATGTCCCAGTAGTTTTAGAGATGTCGCAGTAGTTTCACACATGTACCAGTAGTTTCACAGACGCCCCAATAGTTTCACATATGTCCCATTAGTTTCACAGATGTCCCCATAGTTTCACAGATGTCCCAATAGTTTCACAGATGTACCAGTAGTTTCACAGATGTCCCAATAGTTTAACAGATGTCCCAATAGTTTCACCCATGTCCCAATAGTTTCACAGATGTCCCAGGAGTTTAACAGATGTCCCAATAGTTTAACAGATGTCTCAGTTGTTTCACAGATGTCCCAATAGTTTCACAGATGTCCCAATAGTTTCACAGATGTCCCAATAGGTTCACATATGTCCCAGTAGTTTTACAGATGTCCCACTAGTTTCAAAGATGTCCCAGTAGTTTCACAGACGCCCCAATAGTTTCAAATATGTCCAAATAGTTTCACATATGTCCCATTAGTTTCACAGATGACCCCATAGTTTCACAGATGTCCCAATAGCTTAACAGATGGCCCAGTAGTTTTACAGATGTCCCAGTAGTTTCAAACATGTCCCAGTAGTTTTACAGATATCCCACTAGGTTAACAGATGTCCCAGTAGTTTTACAGATTTCCCAATATGTTACCAGATGTCCCCACAGTTTCACAGATGTACCAGTAGTTTCACAGATGTCCCAATAGTATCACAGATGTCCCAATAGTTTCAAATATGTCCAAATAGTTTCACATATGTCCCATTAGTTTCACAGATGACCCCATAGTTTCACAGATGTCCCAATAGCTTAACAGATGGCCCAGTAGTTTTACAGATGTCCCAGTAGTTTAACACATGTCCCAGTAGTTTTACAGATATCCCAGTAGGTTAACAGATGTCCCCATAGTTTCACAGATGTCCCAATAGTTTAACACATGTCCCAGTAGTTTAACAGATGTCCCAGTAGATTCACAGATGTCCCAGTAGGTTAACAGATGACCCCATAGTTTCACAGATGTCCCAATAGTTTCACATATGTCCCATTAGTTTCACAGATGTCCCCATAGTTTCACAGATGTCCCAATAGTTTCACAGATGTCCCAATAGTTTCACATACGTCCCATTAGTTTCACAGATGTCTCAATAGTTTCACATATGTCCCATTAGTTTCACAGATGTCCCCATAGTTTCACAGATGTCCCAATAGTTTAACAGATGTCCCAGTAGTTTTAGAGATGTCCCAGTAGTTTCACACATGTCCCAGTAGTTTCACAGACGCCCCAATAGTTTCACATATGTCCCATTAGTTTCACAGATGTCCCATAGTTTCACAGATGTCCCAATAGTTTCACAGATGTACCAGTAGTTTCACAGATGTCCCAATAGTTTAACAGATGTCCCAATAGTTTCACCCATGTCCCAATAGTTTCACAGATGTCCCAGGAGTTTAACAGATGTCCCAATAGTTTAACAGATGTCTCAGTTGTTTCACAGATGTCCCAATAGTATCACAGATGTCCCAATAGTTTCAAATATGTCCAAATAGTTTCACATATGTCCCATTAGTTTCACAGATGACCCCATAGTTTCACAGATGTCCCAATAGCTTAACAGATGGCCCAGTAGTTTTACAGATGTCCCAGTAGTTTCACACATGTCCCAGTAGTTTCACAGATGTCCCAATAGTTTCACAGATGTCCCAGTAGTTTTACAGATATCCCAATAGGTTAAAATATGTCCCCATAGTTTCACAGATGTACCAGTAGTTTCACAGATGTCCCAATAGTTTCACAGATGTCCCAATAGTTTCACATATGTCCCATTAGTTTCACAGATGTCCCAATAGTTTCACATATGTCCCATTAGTTTCAAAGATGTCCCCATAGTTTCACAGATGTCCCAATAGTTTCACAGATGTCCCAATAGTTTCACATACGTCCCATTAGTTTCACAGATGTCCCAATAGTTTCACATATGTCCCATTAGTTTCACAGATGTCCCCATAGTTTCACAGATGTCCCAATAGTTTAACAGATGTCCCAGTAGTTTTAGAGATGTCGCAGTAGTTTCACACATGTACCAGTAGTTTCACAGACGCCCCAATAGTTTCACATATGTCCCATTAGTTTCACAGATGTCCCCATAGTTTCACAGATGTCCCAATAGTTTCACAGATGTACCAGTAGTTTCACAGATGTCCCAATAGTTTAACAGATGTCCCAATAGTTTCACCCATGTCCCAATAGTTTCACAGATGTCCCAGGAGTTTAACAGATGTCCCAATAGTTTAACAGATGTCTCAGTTGTTTCACAGATGTCCCAATAGTTTCACAGATGTCCCAATAGTTTCACAGATGTCCCAATAGGTTCACATATGTCCCAGTAGTTTTACAGATGTCCCACTAGTTTCAAAGATGTCCCAGTAGTTTCACAGACGCCCCAATAGTTTCAAATATGTCCAAATAGTTTCACATATGTCCCATTAGTTTCACAGATGACCCCATAGTTTCACAGATGTCCCAATAGCTTAACAGATGGCCCAGTAGTTTTACAGATGTCCCAGTAGTTTCAAACATGTCCCAGTAGTTTTACAGATATCCCACTAGGTTAACAGATGTCCCAGTAGTTTTACAGATTTCCCAATATGTTACCAGATGTCCCCACAGTTTCACAGATGTACCAGTAGTTTCACAGATGTCCCAATAGTATCACAGATGTCCCAATAGTTTCAAATATGTCCAAATAGTTTCACATATGTCCCATTAGTTTCACAGATGACCCCATAGTTTCACAGATGTCCCAATAGCTTAACAGATGGCCCAGTAGTTTTACAGATGTCCCAGTAGTTTCACACATGTCCCAGTAGTTTTACAGATATCCCAGTAGGTTAACAGATGTCCCCATAGTTTCACAGATGTCCCAATAGTTTAACACATGTCCCAGTAGTTTAACAGATGTCCCAGTAGATTCACAGATGTCCCAGTAGGTTAACAGATGACCCCATAGTTTCACAGATGTCCCAATAGTTTCACATATGTCCCATTAGTTTCACAGATGTCCCCATAGTTTCACAGATGTCCCAATAGTTTCACAGATGTCCCAATAGTTTCACATACGTCCCATTAGTTTCACAGATGTCTCAATAGTTTCACATATGTCCCATTAGTTTCACAGATGTCCCCATAGTTTCACAGATGTCCCAATAGTTTAACAGATGTCCCAGTAGTTTTAGAGATGTCCCAGTAGTTTCACACATGTACCAGTAGTTTCACAGACGCCCCAATAGTTTCACATATGTCCCATTATTTTTACAGATGTCCCCATAGTTTCACAGATGTCCCATATAGTTTCACAGATGTCCCATTAGTTTCACAGATGTCCCAATAGTTTCACAGATGTCCCATAGTTTCACAGATGTCCCAATAGTTTCACAGATGTACCAGTAGTTTCACAGATGTCCCAATAGTTTAACAGATGTCCCAATAGTTTCACCCATGTCCCAATAGTTTCACAGATGTCCCAGGAGTTTAACAGATGTCCCAATAGTTTAACAGATGTCTCAGTTGTTTCACAGATGTCCCAATAGTATCACAGATGTCCCAATAGTTTCAAATATGTCCAAATAGTTTCACATATGTCCCATTAGTTTCACAGATGACCCCATAGTTTCACAGATGTCCCAATAGCTTAACAGATGGCCCAGTAGTTTTACAGATGTCCCAGTAGTTTCACACATGTCCCAGTAGTTTCACAGATGTCCCAATAGTTTCACAGATGTCCCAGTAGTTTTACAGATATCCCAATAGGTTAAAATATGTCCCCATAGTTTCACAGATGTACCAGTAGTTTCACAGATGTCCCAATAGTTTCACAGATGTCCCAATAGTTTCACATATGTCCCATTAGTTTCACAGATGTCCCAATAGTTTCACATATGTCCCATTAGTTTCAAAGATGTCCCCATAGTTTCACAGATGTCCCAATAGTTTCACAGATGTCCCAATAGTTTCACATACGTCCCATTAGTTTCACAGATGTCCCAATAGTTTCACATATGTCCCATTAGTTTCACAGATGTCCCCATAGTTTCACAGATGTCCCAATAGTTTAACAGATGTCCCAGTAGTTTTAGAGATGTCGCAGTAGTTTCACACATGTACCAGTAGTTTCACAGACGCCCCAATAGTTTCACATATGTCCCATTAGTTTCACAGATGTCCCCATAGTTTCACAGATGTCCCAATAGTTTCACAGATGTACCAGTAGTTTCACAGATGTCCCAATAGTTTAACAGATGTCCCAATAGTTTCACCCATGTCCCAATAGTTTCACAGATGTCCCAGGAGTTTAACAGATGTCCCAATAGTTTAACAGATGTCTCAGTTGTTTCACAGATGTCCCAATAGTTTCACAGATGTCCCAATAGTTTCACAGATGTCCCAATAGGTTCACATATGTCCCAGTAGTTTTACAGATGTCCCACTAGTTTCAAAGATGTCCCAGTAGTTTCACAGACGCCCCAATAGTTTCAAATATGTCCAAATAGTTTCACATATGTCCCATTAGTTTCACAGATGACCCCATAGTTTCACAGATGTCCCAATAGCTTAACAGATGGCCCAGTAGTTTTACAGATGTCCCAGTAGTTTCAAACATGTCCCAGTAGTTTTACAGATATCCCACTAGGTTAACAGATGTCCCAGTAGTTTTACAGATTTCCCAATATGTTACCAGATGTCCCCACAGTTTCACAGATGTACCAGTAGTTTCACAGATGTCCCAATAGTATCACAGATGTCCCAATAGTTTCAAATATGTCCAAATAGTTTCACATATGTCCCATTAGTTTCACAGATGACCCCATAGTTTCACAGATGTCCCAATAGCTTAACAGATGGCCCAGTAGTTTTACAGATGTCCCAGTAGTTTCACACATGTCCCAGTAGTTTTACAGATATCCCAGTAGGTTAACAGATGTCCCCATAGTTTCACAGATGTCCCAATAGTTTAACACATGTCCCAGTAGTTTAACAGATGTCCCAGTAGATTCACAGATGTCCCAGTAGGTTAACAGATGACCCCATAGTTTCACAGATGTCCCAATAGTTTCACATATGTCCCATTAGTTTCACAGATGTCCCCATAGTTTCACAGATGTCCCAATAGTTTCACAGATGTCCCAATAGTTTCACATACGTCCCATTAGTTTCACAGATGTCTCAATAGTTTCACATATGTCCCATTAGTTTCACAGATGTCCCCATAGTTTCACAGATGTCCCAATAGTTTAACAGATGTCCCAGTAGTTTTAGAGATGTCCCAGTAGTTTCACACATGTACCAGTAGTTTCACAGACGCCCCAATAGTTTCACATATGTCCCATTATTTTTACAGATGTCCCCATAGTTTCACAGATGTCCCATATAGTTTCACAGATGTCCCATTAGTTTCACAGATGTCCCAATAGTTTCACAGATGTCCAATAGTTTAACAGATGTCCCAGTAGTTTTACAGATGTCCCAATAGCTTCACCCATGTCCCAATAGTTTCACAGATGTCCCAGGAGTTTAACAGATGTCCCAATAGTTTAACAGATGTCCCAGTTGTTTCACAGATGTCCCAATAGTTTCACAGATGTCCCAATAGTTTCACAGATGTCCCAATAGGTTCACAGATGACCCCATAGTTTCACAGATGTCCCAATAGCTTAACAGATGGCCCAGTAGTTTTACAGATGTCCCAGTAGTTTCACACATGTCCCAGTAGTTTCACAGATGTCCCAATAGTTTCACAGATGTCCCAGTAGTTTTACAGATATCCCAATAGGTTAAAATATGTCCCCATAGTTTCACAGATGTACCAGTAGTTTCACAGATGTCCCAATAGTTTCACAGATGTCCCAATAGTTTCACATATGTCCCATTAGTTTCACAGATGTCCCAATAGTTTCACATATGTCCCATTAGTTTCAAAGATGTCCCCATAGTTTCACAGATGTCCCAATAGTTTCACAGATGTCCCAATAGTTTCACATACGTCCCATTAGTTTCACAGATGTCCCAATAGTTTCACATATGTCCCATTAGTTTCACAGATGTCCCCATAGTTTCACAGATGTCCCAATAGTTTAACAGATGTCCCAGTAGTTTTAGAGATGTCGCAGTAGTTTCACACATGTACCAGTAGTTTCACAGACGCCCCAATAGTTTCACATATGTCCCATTAGTTTCACAGATGTCCCCATAGTTTCACAGATGTCCCAATAGTTTCACAGATGTACCAGTAGTTTCACAGATGTCCCAATAGTTTAACAGATGTCCCAATAGTTTCACCCATGTCCCAATAGTTTCACAGATGTCCCAGGAGTTTAACAGATGTCCCAATAGTTTAACAGATGTCTCAGTTGTTTCACAGATGTCCCAATAGTTTCACAGATGTCCCAATAGTTTCACAGATGTCCCAATAGGTTCACATATGTCCCAGTAGTTTTACAGATGTCCCACTAGTTTCAAAGATGTCCCAGTAGTTTCACAGACGCCCCAATAGTTTCAAATATGTCCAAATAGTTTCACATATGTCCCATTAGTTTCACAGATGACCCCATAGTTTCACAGATGTCCCAATAGCTTAACAGATGGCCCAGTAGTTTTACAGATGTCCCAGTAGTTTCAAACATGTCCCAGTAGTTTTACAGATATCCCACTAGGTTAACAGATGTCCCAGTAGTTTTACAGATTTCCCAATATGTTACCAGATGTCCCCACAGTTTCACAGATGTACCAGTAGTTTCACAGATGTCCCAATAGTATCACAGATGTCCCAATAGTTTCAAATATGTCCAAATAGTTTCACATATGTCCCATTAGTTTCACAGATGACCCCATAGTTTCACAGATGTCCCAATAGCTTAACAGATGGCCCAGTAGTTTTACAGATGTCCCAGTAGTTTCACACATGTCCCAGTAGTTTTACAGATATCCCAGTAGGTTAACAGATGTCCCCATAGTTTCACAGATGTCCCAATAGTTTAACACATGTCCCAGTAGTTTAACAGATGTCCCAGTAGATTCACAGATGTCCCAGTAGGTTAACAGATGACCCCATAGTTTCACAGATGTCCCAATAGTTTCACATATGTCCCATTAGTTTCACAGATGTCCCCATAGTTTCACAGATGTCCCAATAGTTTCACAGATGTCCCAATAGTTTCACATACGTCCCATTAGTTTCACAGATGTCTCAATAGTTTCACATATGTCCCATTAGTTTCACAGATGTCCCCATAGTTTCACAGATGTCCCAATAGTTTAACAGATGTCCCAGTAGTTTTAGAGATGTCCCAGTAGTTTCACACATGTACCAGTAGTTTCACAGACGCCCCAATAGTTTCACATATGTCCCATTATTTTTACAGATGTCCCCATAGTTTCACAGATGTCCCATATAGTTTCACAGATGTCCCATTAGTTTCACAGATGTCCCAATAGTTTCACAGATGTCCAATAGTTTAACAGATGTCCCAGTAGTTTTACAGATGTCCCAATAGCTTCACCCATGTCCCAATAGTTTCACAGATGTCCCAGGAGTTTAACAGATGTCCCAATAGTTTAACAGATGTCCCAGTTGTTTCACAGATGTCCCAATAGTTTCACAGATGTCCCAATAGTTTCACAGATGTCCCAATAGGTTCACATATGTCCCAGTAGTTTTACAGATGTCCCAGTAGTTTCAAAGATGTCCCAGTAGTTTCACAGACGCCCCAATAGTTTCACATATGTCCCATTAGTTTCACAGATGTCCAAGTAGGTTAACAGATGTCCCCATAGTTTCACAGATGTCCCAATAGTTTCATAGATGTCCCAGTAGTTTTACAGATATCCCAGTAGGTTAACAGATGTCCCCATAGTTTCACAGATGTCCCCATAGTTTCACAGATGTCCCAATAGTTTAACAGATGTCCCAGTAGTTTCACAGATGTTCCAGTAGGTTAACAGATGTCCCCATAGTTTCACAGATGTCCCAATAGTTTCACAGATGTCCCAGTAGTTTTACAGATATCCCAATAGGTTAACAGATGTCCCCATAGTTTCACAGATGTACCAGTAGTTTCACAGATGTCCCAATAGTTTCACAGATGTCCAAATAGTTTCACATATGTCCCATTAGTTTCACAGATGTCCCAATAGTTTCACATATGTCCCATTAGTTTCACAGATGTCCCCATAGTTTCACAGATGTCCCAATAGTTTCACAGATGTCCCAATAGTTTCACATACGTCCCATTAGTTTCACAGATGTCCCAATAGTTTCACATATGTCCCATTAGTTTCACAGATGTCCCCATAGTTTCACAGATGTCCCAATAGTTTAACAGATGTCACAGTAGTTTTACAGATGTCCCAGTAGTTTCAAAGATGTCCCAGTAGTTTCACAGACGCCCCAATAGTTTCACATATGTCCCATTAGTTTCACAGATGTCCAAGTAGGTTAACAGATGTCCCCATAGTTTCACAGATGTCCCAATAGTTTCATAAATGTCCCAGTATTTTTACAGATATCCCAGTAGGTTAACAGATGTCCCCATAGTTTCACAGATGTCCCCATAGTTTCACAGATGTCCCCATAGTTTCACAGATGTCCCAATAGTTTAACAGATGTCCCAGTAGTTTAACAGATGTCCCAGTAGTTTCACAGATGTCCCAGTAGGTTAACAGATGTCCCCATAGTTTCACAGATGTCCCAATAGTTTCACAGATGTCCCGGTAGTTTTGCAGATATCCCAATATGTTAACAGATGTCCCCATAGTTTCACAGATGTACCAGTAGTTTCACAGATGTCCCAATAGTTTCACAGATGTCCCAATAGTTTCACATATGTCGCATTAGTTTCACAGATGTCCCAATAGTTTCACATATGTCCCATTAGTTTCACAGATGTCCCAAAGTTTCACAGATGTCCCAATACTTTCACAGATGTCCCAATAGTTTAACAGATGTCCCAGTAGTTTTAGAGATGTCCCAGTAGTTTCACACATGTACCAGTAGTTTCACAGACGCCCCAATAGTTTCACATATGTCCCATTATTTTTACAGATGTCCCCATAGTTTCACAGATGTCCCAATAGTTTAACAGATGTCCCAGTAGTTTTACAGATGTCCCAATAGTTTCACCCATGTCCCAATAGTGTCACAGATGTCCCAGGAGTTTAACAGATGTCCCAATAGTTTAACAGATGTCCCAGTTGTTTCACAGATGTCCCAATAGTTTCACAGATGTCCCAATAGTTTCACAGATGTCCCAATAGGTTCACATATGTCCCAGTAGTTTTACAGATGTCCCAGTAGTTTCAAAGATGTCCCAGTAGTTTCACAGACGCCCCAATAGTTTCACATATGTCCCATTAGTTTTACAGATGTCCAAGTAGGTTAACAGATGTCCCCATAGTTTCACAGATGTCCCAATAGTTTCATAGATGTCCCAGTAGTTTTACAGATATCCCAGTAGGTTAACAGATGTCCCCATAGTTTCACAGATGTCCCCATAGTTTCACAGATGTCCCAATAGTTTAACAGATGTCCCAATAGTTTAACACATGTCCCAGTAGTTTAACATATGTCCCAGTAGTTTCACAGATGTCCCAGTAGGTTACCAGATGTCCCCATAGTTTCACAGATGTCCCAATAGTTTCACAGATGTACCAGTAGTTTTACAGATATCCCAATATGTTAACAGATGTCCCCACAGTTTCACAGATGTACCAGTAGTTTCACAGATGTCCCAATAGTATCACAGATGTACCAATAGTTTCAAATATGTCCAAATAGTTTCACATATGTCCCATTAGTTTCACAGATGACCCCATAGTTTCACAGATGTCCCAATAGTTTAACAGATGGCCCAGTAGTTTTACAGATGTCCCAGTAGTATCACACATGTCCCAGTAGTTTCACAGACGCCCCAATAGTTTCACATATGTCCCATTAGTTTCACAGATGTCCCATAGTTTCACAGATGTCCCAATAGTTTCACAGATGTACCAGTAGTTTCACAGATGTCCCAATAGTTTAACAGATGTCCCAATAGTTTCACCCATGTCCCAATAGTTTCACAGATGTCCCAGGAGTTTAACAGATGTCCCAATAGTTTAACAGATGTCTCAGTTGTTTCACAGATGTCCCAATAGTATCACAGATGTCCCAATAGTTTCAAATATGTCCAAATAGTTTCACATATGTCCCATTAGTTTCACAGATGACCCCATAGTTTCACAGATGTCCCAATAGCTTAACAGATGGCCCAGTAGTTTTACAGATGTCCCAGTAGTTTCAAACATGTCCCAGTAGTTTTACAGATATCCCAGTAGGTTAACAGATGTCCCCATAGTTTCACAGATGTCCCAATAGTTTAACACATGTCCCAGTAGTTTAACAGATGTCCCAGTAGTTTCACAGATGTCCCAGTAGGTTAACAGATGTCCCCATAGTTTCACAGATGTCCCAATAGTTTCACAGATGTCCCAGTAGTTTTACAGATATCCCAATATGTTAACAGATGTCCCCACAGTTTCACAGATGTACCAGTAGTTTCACAGATGTCCCAATAGTTTAACAGATGTCCCAGTAGTTTAACAGATGTCCCAGTAGTTTCACAGATGTCCCAGTAGGTTAACAGATGTCCCCATAGTTTCACAGATGTCCCAATAGTTTCACAGATGTCCCGGTAGTTTTACAGATATCCCAATAGGTTAACAGATGTCCCCATAGTTTCACAGATGTACCAGTAGTTTCACAGATGTCCCAATAGTTTCACAGATGTCCCAATAGTTTCACATATGTCCCATTAGTTTCACAGATGTCCCAATAGTTTGACATATGTCCCATTAGTTTCACAGATGTCCCCATAGTTTCACAGATGTCCCAATAGTTTCACAGATGTCCCAATAGTTTCACATATGTCCCATTAGTTTCACAGATGTCCCCATAGTTTCACAGATGTCCCAATAGTTTAACAGATGTCCCAGTAGTTATAGAGATGTCCCAGTAGTTTCACACATGTACCAGTAGTTTCACAGACGCCCCAATAGTTTCACATATGTCCCATTATTTTTACAGATGTCCCCATAGTTTCACAGATGTCCCAATAGTTTCACAGATGTCCCATTAGTTTCACAGATGTACCAATAGTTTCACAGATGTCCAATAGTTTAACAGATGTCCCAGTAGTTTTACAGATGTCCCAATAGTTTCACCCATGTCCCATTAGTTTCACAGATGTCCCAGGAGTTTAACAGATGTCCCAATAGTTTAACAGATGTCCCAGTTGTTTCACAGATGTCCCAATAGTTTCACAGATGTCCCAATAGTTTCACAGATGTCCCAATAGGTTCACATATGTCCCAGTAGTTTTACAGATGTCCCAGTAGTTTCAAAGATGTCCCAGTAGTTTCAAAGATGTCCCAGTAGTTTCACAGACGCCCCAATAGTTTCACATATTTCCCATTAGTTTCACAGATGTCCAAGTAGGTTAACAGATGTCCCCATAGTTTCACAGATGTCCCAATAGTTTCATAGATGTCCCAGTAGTTTTACAGATATCCCAGTAGGTTAACAGATGTCCCCATAGTTTCACAGATGTCCCCATAGTTTCAAAGATGTCCCAATAGTTTAACAGATGTCCCAGTAGTTTAACAGATGTCCCAGTAGTTTCACAGATGTTCCAGTAGGTTAACAGATGTCCCCATAGTTTCACAGATGTCCCAATAGTTTCACAGATGTCCCAGTAGTTTTACAGATATCCCAATAGGTTAAAAGATGTCCCCGTAGTTTCACAGATGTACCAGTAGTTTCACAGATGTCCCAATAGTTTCACAGATGTCCCAATAGTTTCACATATGTCCCATTAGTTTCACAGATGTCCCCATAGTTTCACAGATGTCCCAGTAGTTTTAGAGATGTCGCAGTAGTTTCACACATGTACCAGTAGTTTCACAGACGCCCCAATAGTTTCACATATGTCCCATTAGTTTCACAGATGTCCCCATAGTTTCACAGATGTCCCAATAGTTTCACAGATGTACCAGTAGTTTCACAGATGTCCCAATAGTTTAACAGATGTCCCAATAGTTTCACCCATGTCCCAATAGTTTCACAGATGTCTCAGTTGTTTCACAGATGTCCCAATAGTTTCACAGATGTCCCAATAGTTTCACAGATGTCCCAATAGGTTCACATATGTCCCAGTAGTTTTACAGATGTCCCACTAGTTTCAAAGATGTCCCAGTAGTTTCACAGACGCCCCAATAGTTTCAAATATGTCCAAATAGTTTCACATATGTCCCATTAGTTTCACAGATGACCCCATAGTTTCACAGATGTCCCAATAGCTTAACAGATGGCCCAGTAGTTTTACAGATGTCCCAGTAGTTTCAAACATGTACCAGTAGTTTTACAGATATCCCACTAGGTTAACAGATGTCCCCATAGTTTCACAGATGTCCCAGTAGTTTTACAGATTTCCCAATATGTTACCAGATGTCCCCACAGTTTCACAGATGTACCAGTAGTTTCACAGATGTCCCAATAGTATCACAGATGTCCCAATAGTTTCAAATATGTCCAAATAGTTTCACATATGTCCCATTAGTTTCACAGATGACCCCATAGTTTCACAGATGTCCCAATAACTTAACAGATGGCCCAGTAGTTTTACAGATGTCCCAGTAGTTTCACACATGTCCCAGTAGTTTTACAGATATCCCAGTAGGTTAACAGATGTCCCCATAGTTTCACAGATGTCCCAATAGTTTAACACATGTCCCAGTAGTTTAACAGATGTCCCAGTAGATTCACAGATGTCCCAGTAGGTTAACAGATGTCCCCATAGTTTCACAGATGTCCCAATAGTTTCACATATGTCCCATTAGTTTCACAGATGTCCCCATAGTTTCACAGATGTCCCAATAGTTTCACAGATGTCCCAATAGTTTCACATACGTCCCATTAGTTTCACAGATGTCTCAATAGTTTCACATATGTCCCATTAGTTTCACAGATGTCCCCATAGTTTCACAGATGTCCCAATAGTTTAACAGATGTCCCAGTAGTTTTAGAGATGTCACAGTAGTTTCACACATGTACCAGTAGTTTCACAGACGCCCCAATAGTTTCACATATGTCCCATTATTTTTACAGATGTCCCCATAGTTTCACAGATGTCCCAATAGTTTCACAGATGTCCCATTAGTTTCACAGATGTCCCAATAGTTTCACAGATGTCCAATAGTTTAACAGATGTCCCAGTAGTTTTACAGATGTCCCAATAGCTTCACCCATGTCCCAATAGTTTCACAGATGTCCCAGGAGTTTAACAGATGTCCCAATAGTTTAACAGATGTCCCAGTTGTTTCACAGATGTCCCAATAGTTTCACAGATGTCCCAATAGTTTCACAGATGTCCCAATATGTTCACATATGTCCCAGTAGTTTTACAGATGTCCCAGTAGTTTCAAAGATGTCCCAGTAGTTTCACAGACGCCCCAATAGTTTCACATATGTCCCATTAGTTTCACAGATGTCCAAGTAGGTTAACAGATGTCCCCATAGTTTCACAGATGTCCCAATAGTTTCATAGATGTCCCAGGAGTTTTACAGATATCCCAGTAGGTTAACAGATGTCCCCATAGTTTCACAGATGTCCCCATAGTTTCACAGATGTCCCAATAGTTTAACAGATGTCCCAGTAGTTTCACAGATGTTCCAGTAGGTTAACAGATGTCCCCATAGTTTCACAGATGTCCCAATAGTTTCACAGATGTCCCAGTAGTTTTACAGATATCCCAATAGGTTAACAGATGTCCCCATAGTTTCACAGATGTACCAGTAGTTTCACAGATGTCCCAATAGTTTCACAGATGTCCCAATAGTTTCACATATGTCCCATTAGTTTCACAGATGTCCCAATAGTTTCACATATGTCCCATTAGTTTCACAGATGTCCCCATAGTTTCACAGATGTCCCAATAGTTTCACAGATGTCCCAATAGTTTCACATACGTCCCATTAGTTTCACAGATGTCCCAATAGTTTCACATATGTCCCATTAGTTTCACAGATGTCCCCATAGTTTCACAGATGTCCCAATAGTTTAACAGATGTCACAGTAGTTTTAGAGATGTCACAGTAGTTTCACACATGTACCAGTAGTTTCACAGACGCCCCAATAGTTTCACATATGTCCCATTATTTTTACAGATGTCCCCATAGTTTCACAGATGTCCCAATAGTTTCACAGATGTCCCATTAGTTTCACAGATGTCCCAATAGTTTCACAGATGTCCAATAGTTTAACAGATGTCCCAGTAGTTTTACAGATGTCCCAATAGTTTCACCCATGTCCCAATAGTTTCACAGATGTCCCAGGAGTTTAACAGATGTCCCAATAGTTTAACAGATGTCCCAGTTGTTTCACAGATGTCCCAATAGTTTCACAGATGTCCCAATAGTTTCACAGATGTCCCAATAGGTTCACATATGTCCCAGTAGTTTTACAGATGTCCCAGTAGTTTCAAAGATGTCCCAGTAGTTTCACAGACGCCCCAATAGTTTCACATATGTCCCATTAGTTTCACAGATGTCCAAGTAGGTTAACAGATGTCCCCATAGTTTCACAGATGTCCCAATAGTTTCATAGATGTCCCAGTAGTTTTACAGATGTCCCAGTAGTTTCACACATTTCCCAGTAGTTTCACAGACGCCCCAATAGTTTCACATATGTCCCATTAGTTTCACAGATGTCCCCATAGTTTCACAGATGTCCCCATAGTTTCACAGATGTCCCCATAGTTTCACAGATGTCCCCATTGTTTCACAGATGTACCAGTAGTTTCACAGATGTCCCAATAGTTTCACAGATGTCCCAATAGTTTCACATATGTCCCATTAGTTTCACAGATGTCCCAATAGTTTCACATATGTCCCATTAGTTTCACAGATGCCCCATTAGTTTCACAGATGTCCCAATAGTTTCACAGATGTCGAAATAGTTTCACAGATGTCCCAATAGTTTCACATATGTCCCATTAGTTTCACAGATGTCCCCATAGTTTCACAGATGTCCCAATAGTTTAACAGATGTCCCAGTAGTGTTAGAGATGTCCCAGTAGTTTCACACATGTACCAGTAGTTTCACAGACCCCCCAATAGTTTCACATATGTCCCATTATTTTTACAGATGTCCCCATAGTTTCACAGATGTCCCAATAGTTTCACAGATGTCCCATTAGTTTCACAGATGTCCCATTAGTTTCACAGATGTCCCATTAGTTTCACCCATGTCCCAGTAGTTTTACAGATATGCCAGTAGGTTAACAGATGTCCCCATAGTTTCACAGATGTCCCAATAGTTTAACACATGTCCCAGTAGTTTAATAGATGTCCCAGTAGTTTCACAGATGTCCCAGTAGGTTAACAGATGTCCCCATAGTTTCACAGATGTCCCAATAGTTTCACAGATGTCCCATTAGTTTCACAGATGACCCCATAGTTTCACAGATGTCCCAATAGCTTAACATATGTCCCATTAGTTTCACAGATGCCCCATTAGTTTCACAGATGTCCCAATAGTTTCACAGATGTCGAAATAGTTTCACAGATGTCCCAATAGTTTCACATATGTCCCATTAGTTTCACAGATGTCCCCATAGTTTCACAGATGTCCCAATAGTTTAACAGATGTCCCAGTAGTGTTAGAGATGTCCCAGTAGTTTCACACATGTACCAGTAGTTTCACAGACCCCCCAATAGTTTCACATATGTCCCATTATTTTTACAGATGTCCCCATAGTTTCACAGATGTCCCAATAGTTTCACAGATGTCCCATTAGTTTCACAGATGTCCCATTAGTTTCACAGATGTCCCATTAGTTTCACCCATGTCCCAGTAGTTTTACAGATATGCCAGTAGGTTAACAGATGTCCCCATAGTTTCACAGATGTCCCAATAGTTTAACACATGTCCCAGTAGTTTAATAGATGTCCCAGTAGTTTCACAGATGTCCCAGTAGGTTAACAGATGTCCCCATAGTTTCACAGATGTCCCAATAGTTTCACAGATGTCCCATTAGTTTCACAGATGACCCCATAGTTTCACAGATGTCCCAATAGCTTAACAGATGGCCCAGTAGTTTTACAGATGTCCCAGTAGTTTCACACATGTCCCAGTAGTTTTACAGATATCCCAGTAGGTTAACAGATGTCCCCATAGTTTCACAGATGTCCCAATAGTTTAACACATGTCCCAGTAGTTTAACAGATGTCCCAGTAGTTTCACAGATGTCCCAGTAGGTTAACAGATGTCCCCATAGTTTCACAGATGTCCCAATAGTTTCACAGATGTCCCAGTAGTTTTACAGATATCCCAGTAGGTTAACAGATGTCCCCATAGTTTCACAGATGTCCCCATAGTTTCACAGATGTCCCCATAGTTTCACAGATGTACCAGTAGTTTCACATATGTCCCAATAGTTTCACATATGTCCCATTAGTTTCACAGATGTCCCAATAGTTTCACATATGTCCCATTAGTTTCACAGATGTCCCCATAGTTTCATAGATGTCCCAATAGTTTCACAGATGTCCCAATAGTTTTACAGATGTCCCAATAGTTTCACATATGTCCCATTAGTTTCACAGATGTCCCCATAGTTTCACAGATGTCCCAATAGTTTAACAGATGTCCCAGTAGTGTTAGAGATGTCCCAGTAGTTTCACACATGTACCAGTAGTTTCACAGACGCCCCAATAGTTTCACATATGTCCCATTATTTTTACAGATGTCCCCATAGTTTCACAGATGTCCCAATAGTTTCACAGATGTCCCATTAGTTTCACAGATGTCCCATTAGTTTCACAGATGTTCCATTAGTTTCACAGGTGTCCCAATAGTTTCACAGATGTCCAATAGTTTAACAGATGTCCCAGTAGTTTTACAGATGTCCCAGTAGTTTCACACATTTCCCAGTAGTTTCACAGACGCCCCAATAGTTTCACATATGTCCCATTAGGTTCACAGATGTCCCCATAGTTTCACAGATGTCCCAATAGTTTCACAGATGTACCAGTAGTTTCACAGATGTCCCAATAGTTTCACATATGTCCCAATAGTTTCACATATGTCCCATTAGTTTCACAGATGTCCCCATAGTTTCACAGATGTCCCAATAGTTTCACAGATGTCCCAATAGTTTCACAGATGTCCCAATAGTTTCACATATGTCCCATTTGTTTCACAGATGTCCCCATAGTTTCACAGATGTCCCAATAGTTTCACAGATGTACCAGTAGTTTCACAGATGTCCCAATAGTTTAACAAATGTCCCAATAGTTTCACCCATGTCCCAGTAGTTTTACAGATATCCCAGTAGGTTAACAGATGTCCCCATAGTTTCACAGATGTCCCAATAGTTTAACACATGTCCCAGTAGTTTAACAGATGTCCCAGTAGTTTCACAGATGTCCCAGTAGGTTAACAGATGTCCCCATAGTTTCACAGATGTCCCAATAGTTTCACAGATGTCCCAGTAGTTTTACAGATTTCCCAATATGTTAACAGATGTCCCCACAGTTTCACAGATGTACCAGTAGTTTCACAGATGTCCCCATAGTTTCACAGATGTCCCCATAGTTTCACAGATGTACCAGTAGTTTCACAGATGTCCCAATAGTTTCACAGATGTCCCAATAGTTTCACATATGTCCCAATAGTTTCACATATGTCCCATTAGTTTCACAGATGTCCCAATAGTTTCACATATGTCCCATTAGTTTCACAGATGTCCCCATAGTTTCACAGATGTCCCAATAGTTTCACAGATGTCCCAATAGTTTCACATATGTCCCATTAGTTTCACAGATGTCCCCATAGTTTCACAGATGTCCCAATAGCTTAACAGATGTCCCAGTAGTGTTAGAGATGTCCCAGTAGTTTCACACATGTACCAGTAGTTTCACAGACGCCCCAATAGTTTCACATATGTCCCATTATTTTTACAGATGTTCCCATAGTTTCACAGATGTCCCAATAGTTTCACAGATGTCCCATTAGTTTCACAGATGTCCCATTAGTTTCACAGATGTCCCATTAGTTTCACAGATGTCCCAATAGTTTCACAGATGTCCAATAGTTTAACAGATGTCCCAGTAGTTTTACAGATGTCCCAGTAGTTTCACACATTTCCCAGTAGTTTCACAGACGCCCCAATAGTTTCACATATGTCCCATTAGTTTCACAGATGTCCCCATAGCTTCACAGATGTCCCAATAGTTTCACAGATGTCCCAATAGTTTCACATACGTCCCATTAGTTTCAAAGATGTCCCAGTAGTTTCACAGACGCCCCAATAGTTTCAAATATGTCCAAATAGTTTCACATATGTCCCATTAGTTTCACAGATGACCCCATAGTTTCACAGATGTCCAATAGCTTAACAGATGGCCCAGTAGTTTTACAGATGTCCCAGTAGTTTCAAACATGTCCCAGTAGTTTTACAGATATCCCACTAGGTTAACAGATGTCCCCATAGTTTCACAGATGTCCCAGTAGTTTTACAGATTTCCCAATATGTTACCAGATGTCCCCACAGTTTCACAGATGTACCAGTAGTTTCACAGATGTCCCAATAGTATCACAGATGTCCCAATAGTTTCAAATATGTCCAAATAGTTTCACATATGTCCCATTAGTTTTACAGATGACCCCATAGTTTCACACATGTCCCAGTAGTTTTACAGATATCCCAGTAGGTTAACAGATGTCCCCATAGTTTCACAGATGTCCCAATAGTTTTACAGATATCCCAGTAGGTTAACAGATGTCCCCATAGTTTCACAGATGTCCCAATAGTTTAACACATGTCCCAGTAGTTTAACAGATGTCCCAGTAGATTCACAGATGTCCCAGTAGGTTAACAGATGTCCCCATGGTTTCACAGATGTCCCAATAGTTTCACATATGTCCCATTAGTTTCACAGATGTCCCCATAGTTTCACAGATGTCCCAATAGTTTCACAGATGTCCCAATAGTTTCACATACGTCCCATTAGTTTCACAGATGTCTCAATAGTTTCACATATGTCCCATTAGTTTCACAGATGTCCCCATAGTTTCACAGATGTCCCAATAGTTTAACAGATGTCCCAGTAGTTTTAGAGATGTCCCAGTAGTTTCACACATGTACCAGTAGTTTCACAGACGCCCCAATAGTTTCACATATGTCCCATTATTTTTACAGATGTCCCCATAGTTTCACAGATGTCCCCATAGTTTCACAGATGTCCCAATAGTTTCACAGATGTCCCAATAGATTCACATACGTCCCATTAGTTTCACAGATGTCTCAATAGTTTCACATATGTCCCATTAGTTTCACAGATGTCCCCATAGTTTCACAGATGTCCCAATAGTTTAACAGATGTCCCAGTAGTTTTAGAGATGTCCCAGTAGTTTCACACATGTACCAGTAGTTTCACAGACGCCCCAATAGTTTCACATATGTCCCATTATTTTTACAGATGTCCCCATAGTTTCACAGATGTCCCAATAGTTTCACATATGTCCCATTAGTTTCACAGATGTCCAAGTAGGTTAACAGATGTCCCCATAGTTTCACAGATGTCCCAATAGTTTCATAGATGTCCCAGTAGTTTTACAGATATCCCAGTAGGTTAACAGATGTCCCCATAGTTTCACAGATGTCCCCATAGTTTCACAGATGTCCCAATAGTTTAACAGATGTCCCAGTAGTTTCACAGATGTTCCAGTAGGTTAACAGATGTCCCCATAGTTTCACAGATGTCCCAATAGTTTCACAGATGTCCCAGTAGTTTTACAGATATCCCAATAGGTTAACAGATGTCCCCATAGTTTCACAGATGTACCAGTAGTTTCACAGATGTCCCAATAGTTTCACAGATGTCCCAATAGTTTCACATATGTCCCATTAGTTTCACAGATGTCCCAATAGTTTCACATATGTCCCATTAGTTTCACAGATGTCCCCATAGTTTCACAGATGTCCCAATAGTTTCACAGATGTCCCAATAGTTTCACATACGTCCCATTAGTTTCACAGATGTCCCAATAGTTTCACATATGTCCCATTAGTTTCACAGATGTCCCCATAGTTTCACAGATGTCCCAATAGTTTAACAGATGTCACAGTAGTTTTAGAGATGTCACAGTAGTTTCACACATGTACCAGTAGTTTCACAGACGCCCCAATAGTTTCACATATGTCCCATTATTTTTACAGATGTCCCCATAGTTTCACAGATGTCCCAATAGTTTCACAGATGTCCCATTAGTTTCACAGATGTCCCAATAGTTTCACAGATGTCCAATAGTTTAACAGATGTCCCAGTAGTTTTACAGATGTCCCAATAGTTTCACCCATGTCCCAATAGTTTCACAGATGTCCCAGGAGTTTAACAGATGTCCCAATAGTTTAACAGATGTCCCAGTTGTTTCACAGATGTCCCAATAGTTTCACAGATGTCCCAATAGTTTCACAGATGTCCCAATAGGTTCACATATGTCCCAGTAGTTTTACAGATGTCCCAGTAGTTTCAAAGATGTCCCAGTAGTTTTACAGATGTCCCATTAGTTTCACAGATGTCCCCATAGTTTCACAGATGTCCCAATAGTTTAACAGATGTCCCAGTAGTTTTAGAGATGTCCCAGTAGTTTCACACATGTACCAGTAGTTTCACAGACGCCCCAATAGATTCACATATGTCCCATTATTTTTACAGATGTCCCCATAGTTTCACAGATGTCCCAATAGTTTCACATATGTCCCATTAGTTTCACAGATGTCCAAGTAGGTTAACAGATGTCCCCATAGTTTCACAGATGTCCCAATAGTTTCATAGATGTCCCAGTAGTTTTACAGATATCCCAGTAGGTTAACAGATGTCCCCATAGTTTCACAGATGTCCCAATAGTTTAACAGATGTCCCAGTAGTGTTAGAGATGTCCCAGTAGTTTCACACATGTACCAGTAGTTTCACAGACGCCCCAATAGTTTCACATATGTCCCATTATTTTTACAGATGTCCCCATAGTTTCACAGATGTCCCAATAGTTTCACAGATGTCCCATTAGTTTCACAGATGTCCCATTAGTTTCACAGATGTTCCATTAGTTTCACAGGTGTCCCAATAGTTTCACAGATGTCCAATAGTTTAACAGATGTCCCAGTAGTTTTACAGATGTCCCAGTAGTTTCACACATTTCCCAGTAGTTTCACAGACGCCCCAATAGTTTCACATATGTCCCATTAGGTTCACAGATGTCCCCATAGTTTCACAGATGTCCCAATAGTTTCACAGATGTACCAGTAGTTTCACAGATGTCCCAATAGTTTCACATATGTCCCAATAGTTTCACATATGTCCCATTAGTTTCACAGATGTCCCCATAGTTTCACAGATGTCCCAATAGTTTCACAGATGTCCCAATAGTTTCACAGATGTCCCAATAGTTTCACATATGTCCCATTTGTTTCACAGATGTCCCCATAGTTTCACAGATGTCCCAATAGTTTCACAGATGTACCAGTAGTTTCACAGATGTCCCAATAGTTTAACAAATGTCCCAATAGTTTCACCCATGTCCCAGTAGTTTTACAGATATCCCAGTAGGTTAACAGATGTCCCCATAGTTTCACAGATGTCCCAATAGTTTAACACATGTCCCAGTAGTTTAACAGATGTCCCAGTAGTTTCACAGATGTCCCAGTAGGTTAACAGATGTCCCCATAGTTTCACAGATGTCCCAATAGTTTCACAGATGTCCCAGTAGTTTTACAGATTTCCCAATATGTTAACAGATGTCCCCACAGTTTCACAGATGTACCAGTAGTTTCACAGATGTCCCCATAGTTTCACAGATGTCCCCATAGTTTCACAGATGTACCAGTAGTTTCACAGATGTCCCAATAGTTTCACAGATGTCCCAATAGTTTCACATATGTCCCAATAGTTTCACATATGTCCCATTAGTTTCACAGATGTCCCAATAGTTTCACATATGTCCCATTAGTTTCACAGATGTCCCCATAGTTTCACAGATGTCCCAATAGTTTCACAGATGTCCCAATAGTTTCACATATGTCCCATTAGTTTCACAGATGTCCCCATAGTTTCACAGATGTCCCAATAGCTTAACAGATGTCCCAGTAGTGTTAGAGATGTCCCAGTAGTTTCACACATGTACCAGTAGTTTCACAGACGCCCCAATAGTTTCACATATGTCCCATTATTTTTACAGATGTTCCCATAGTTTCACAGATGTCCCAATAGTTTCACAGATGTCCCATTAGTTTCACAGATGTCCCATTAGTTTCACAGATGTCCCATTAGTTTCACAGATGTCCCAATAGTTTCACAGATGTCCAATAGTTTAACAGATGTCCCAGTAGTTTTACAGATGTCCCAGTAGTTTCACACATTTCCCAGTAGTTTCACAGACGCCCCAATAGTTTCACATATGTCCCATTAGTTTCACAGATGTCCCCATAGCTTCACAGATGTCCCAATAGTTTCACAGATGTCCCAATAGTTTCACATACGTCCCATTAGTTTCAAAGATGTCCCAGTAGTTTCACAGACGCCCCAATAGTTTCAAATATGTCCAAATAGTTTCACATATGTCCCATTAGTTTCACAGATGACCCCATAGTTTCACAGATGTCCAATAGCTTAACAGATGGCCCAGTAGTTTTACAGATGTCCCAGTAGTTTCAAACATGTCCCAGTAGTTTTACAGATATCCCACTAGGTTAACAGATGTCCCCATAGTTTCACAGATGTCCCAGTAGTTTTACAGATTTCCCAATATGTTACCAGATGTCCCCACAGTTTCACAGATGTACCAGTAGTTTCACAGATGTCCCAATAGTATCACAGATGTCCCAATAGTTTCAAATATGTCCAAATAGTTTCACATATGTCCCATTAGTTTTACAGATGACCCCATAGTTTCACACATGTCCCAGTAGTTTTACAGATATCCCAGTAGGTTAACAGATGTCCCCATAGTTTCACAGATGTCCCAATAGTTTTACAGATATCCCAGTAGGTTAACAGATGTCCCCATAGTTTCACAGATGTCCCAATAGTTTAACACATGTCCCAGTAGTTTAACAGATGTCCCAGTAGATTCACAGATGTCCCAGTAGGTTAACAGATGTCCCCATGGTTTCACAGATGTCCCAATAGTTTCACAGATGTCCCAATAGTTTCACATACGTCCCATTAGTTTCACAGATGTCTCAATAGTTTCACATATGTCCCATTAGTTTCACAGATGTCCCCATAGTTTCACAGATGTCCCAATAGTTTAACAGATGTCCCAGTAGTTTTAGAGATGTCCCAGTAGTTTCACACATGTACCAGTAGTTTCACAGACGCCCCAATAGTTTCACATATGTCCCATTATTTTTACAGATGTCCCCATAGTTTCACAGATGTCCCCATAGTTTCACAGATGTCCCAATAGTTTCACAGATGTCCCAATAGATTCACATACGTCCCATTAGTTTCACAGATGTCTCAATAGTTTCACATATGTCCCATTAGTTTCACAGATGTCCCCATAGTTTCACAGATGTCCCAATAGTTTAACAGATGTCCCAGTAGTTTTAGAGATGTCCCAGTAGTTTCACACATGTACCAGTAGTTTCACAGACGCCCCAATAGTTTCACATATGTCCCATTATTTTTACAGATGTCCCCATAGTTTCACAGATGTCCCAATAGTTTCACATATGTCCCATTAGTTTCACAGATGTCCAAGCAGGTTAACAGATGTCCCCATAGTTTCACAGATGTCCCAATAGTTTCATAGATGTCCCAGTAGTTTTACAGATATCCCAGTAGGTTAACAGATGTCCCCATAGTTTCACAGATGTCCCCATAGTTTCACAGATGTCCCAATAGTTTAACAGATGTCCCAGTAGTTTCACAGATGTTCCAGTAGGTTAACAGATGTCCCCATAGTTTCACAGATGTCCCAATAGTTTCACAGATGTCCCAGTAGTTTTACAGATATCCCAATAGGTTAACAGATGTCCCCATAGTTTCACAGATGTACCAGTAGTTTCACAGATGTCCCAATAGTTTCACAGATGTCCCAATAGTTTCACATATGTCCCATTAGTTTCACAGATGTCCCAATAGTTTCACATATGTCCCATTAGTTTCACAGATGTCCCCATAGTTTCACAGATGTCCCAATAGTTTCACAGATGTCCCAATAGTTTCACATACGTCCCATTAGTTTCACAGATGTCCCAATAGTTTCACATATGTCCCATTAGTTTCACAGATGTCCCCATAGTTTCACAGATGTCCCAATAGTTTAACAGATGTCACAGTAGTTTTAGAGATGTCACAGTAGTTTCACACATGTACCAGTAGTTTCACAGACGCCCCAATAGTTTCACATATGTCCCATTATTTTTACAGATGTCCCCATAGTTTCACAGATGTCCCAATAGTTTCACAGATGTCCCATTAGTTTCACAGATGTCCCAATAGTTTCACAGATGTCCAATAGTTTAACAGATGTCCCAGTCGTTTTACAGATGTCCCAATAGTTTCACCCATGTCCCAATAGTTTCACAGATGTCCCAGGAGTTTAACAGATGTCCCAATAGTTTAACAGATGTCCCAGTTGTTTCACAGATGTCCCAATAGTTTCACAGATGTCCCAATAGTTTCACAGATGTCCCAATAGGTTCACATATGTCCCAGTAGTTTTACAGATGTCCCAGTAGTTTCAAAGATGTCCCAGTAGTTTTACAGATGTCCCATTAGTTTCACAGATGTCCCCATAGTTTCACAGATGTCCCAATAGTTTAACAGATGTCCCAGTAGTTTTAGAGATGTCCCAGTAGTTTCACACATGTACCAGTAGTTTCACAGACGCCCCAATAGATTCACATATGTCCCATTATTTTTACAGATGTCCCCATAGTTTCACAGATGTCCCAATAGTTTCACATATGTCCCATTAGTTTCACAGATGTCCAAGTAGGTTAACAGATGTCCCCATAGTTTCACAGATGTCCCAATAGTTTCATAGATGTCCCAGTAGTTTTACAGATATCCCAGTAGGTTAACAGATGTCCCCATAGTTTCACAGATGTCCCCATAGTTTCACAGATGTCCCAATAGTTTAACAGATGTCCCAGTAGTTTCACAGATGTTCCAGTAGGTTAACAGATGTCCCCATAGTTTCACAGATGTCCCAATAGTTTCACAGATGTCCCAGTAGTTTTACAGATATCCCAATAGGTTAACAGATGTCCCCATAGTTTCACAGATGTACCAGTAGTTTCACAGATGTCCCAATAGTTTCACAGATGTCCCAATAGTTTCACATATGTCCCATTAGTTTCACAGATGTCCCAATAGTTTCACATATGTCCCATTAGTTTCACAGATGTCCCCATAGTTTCACAGATGTCCCAATAGTTTCACAGATGTCCCAATAGTTTCACATACGTCCCATTAGTTTCACAGATGTCCCAATAGTTTCACATATGTCCCATTAGTTTCACAGATGTCCCCATAGTTTCACAGATGTCCCAATAGTTTAACAGATGTCACAGTAGTTTTAGAGATGTCACAGTAGTTTCACACATGTACCAGTAGTTTCACAGACGCCCCAATAGTTTCACATATGTCCCATTATTTTTACAGATGTCCCCATAGTTTCACAGATGTCCCAATAGTTTCACAGATGTCCCATTAGTTTCACAGATGTCCCAATAGTTTCACAGATGTCCAATAGTTTAACAGATGTCCCAGTAGTTTTACAGATGTCCCAATAGTTTCACCCATGTCCCAATAGTTTCACAGATGTCCCAGGAGTTTAACAGATGTCCCAATAGTTTAACAGATGTCCCAGTTGTTTCACAGATGTCCCAATAGTTTCACAGATGTCCCAATAGTTTCACAGATGTCCCAATAGGTTCACATATGTCCCAGTAGTTTTACAGATGTCCCAGTAGTTTCAAAGATGTCCCAGTAGTTTCACAGACGCCCCAATAGTTTCACATATGTCCCATTAGTTTCACAGATGTCCAAGTAGGTTAACAGATGTCCCCATAGTTTCACAGATGTCCCAATAGTTTCATAGATGTCCCAGTAGTTTTACAGATGTCCCAGTAGTTTCACACATTTCCCAGTAGTTTCACAGACGCCCCAATAGTTTCACATATGTCCCATTAGTTTCACAGATGTCCCCATAGTTTCACAGATGTCCCCATAGTTTCACAGATGTCCCCATAGTTTCACAGATGTCCCCATAGTTTCACAGATGTACCAGTAGTTTCACAGATGTCCCAATAGTTTCACAGATGTCCCAATAGTTTCACATATGTCCCATTAGTTTCACAGATGTCCCAATAGTTTCACATATGTCCCATTAGTTTCACAGATGCCCCATTAGTTTCACAGATGTCCCAATAGTTTCACAGATGTCGAAATAGTTTCACAGATGTCCCAATAGTTTCACATATGTCCCATTAGTTTCACAGATGTCCCCATAGTTTCACAGATGTCCCAATAGTTTAACAGATGTCCCAGTAGTGTTAGAGATGTCCCAGTAGTTTCACACATGTACCAGTAGTTTCACAGACGCCCCAATAGTTTCACATATGTCCCATTATTTTTACAGATGTCCCCATAGTTTCACAGATGTCCCAATAGTTTCACAGATGTCCCATTAGTTTCACAGATGTCCCATTAGTTTCACAGATGTCCCATTAGTTTCACCCATGTCCCAGTAGTTTTACAGATATGCCAGTAGGTTAACAGATGTCCCCATAGTTTCACAGATGTCCCAATAGTTTAACACATGTCCCAGTAGTTTAACAGATGTCCCAGTAGTTTCACAGATGTCCCAGTAGGTTAACAGATGTCCCCATAGTTTCACAGATGTCCCAATAGTTTCACAGATGTCCCAGTAGTTTTACAGATTTCCCAATATGTTAACAGATGTCCCCACAGTTTCACAGATGTACCAGTAGTTTCACAGATGTCCCAATAGTATCACAGATGTCCCAATAGTTTCAAATATGTCCAAATAGTTTCACATATGTCCCATTAGTTTCACAGATGACCCCATAGTTTCACAGATGTCCCAATAGCTTAACAGATGGCCCAGTAGTTTTACAGATGTTCCAGTAGTTTCACACATGTCCCAGTAGTTTTACAGATATCCCAGTAGGTTAACAGATGTCCCCATAGTTTCACAGATGTCCCAATAGTTTAACACATGTCCCAGTAGTTTAACAGATGTCCCAGTAGTTTCACAGATGTCCCAGTAGGTTAACAGATGTCCCCATAGTTTCACAGATGTCCCAATAGTTTCACAGATGTCCCAGTAGTTTTACAGATATCCCAGTAGGTTAACAGATGTCCCCATAGTTTCACAGATGTCCCCATAGTTTCACAGATGTCCCCATAGTTTCACAGATGTACCAGTAGTTTCACATATGTCCCAATAGTTTCACATATGTCCCATTAGTTTCACAGATGTCCCAATAGTTTCACATATGTCCCATTAGTTTCACAGATGTCCCCATAGTTTCATAGATGTCCCAATAGTTTCACAGATGTCCCAATAGTTTTACAGATGTCCCAATAGTTTCACATATGTCCCATTAGTTTCACAGATGTCCCCATAGTTTCACAGATGTCCCAATAGTTTAACAGATGTCCCAGTAGTGTTAGATATGTCCCAGTAGTTTCACACATGTACCAGTAGTTTCACAGACGCCCCAATAGTTTCACATATGTCCCATTATTTTTACAGATGTCCCCATAGTTTCACAGATGTCCCAATAGTTTCACAGATGTCCCATTAGTTTCACAGATGTCCCTTTAGTTTCACAGATGTCCCATTAGTTTCACAGATGTCCCAATAGTTTCACATATGTCCCATTAGTTTCACAGATGTCCCCATAGTTTCATAGATGTCCCAATAGTTTCACAGATGTCCCAATAGTTTTACAGATGTCCCAATAGTTTCACATATGTCCCATTAGTTTCACAGATGTCCCCATAGTTTTACAGATGTCCCAATAGTTTAACAGATGTCCCAGTAGTGTTAGAGATGTCCCAGTAGTTTCACACATGTACCAGTAGTTTCACAGACGCCCCAATAGTTTCACATATGTCCCATTATTTTTACAGATGTCCCCATAGTTTCACAGATGTCCCAATAGTTTCACAGATGTCCCATTAGTTTCACAGATGTCCCATTAGTTTCACAGATGTCCCATTAGTTTCACAGGTGTCCCAATAGTTTCACATATGTCCCATTAGTTTCACAGATGTCCCAATAGTTTCACATATGTCCCATTAGTTTCACAGATGTCCCCATAGTTTCACAGATGTCCCAATAGTTTCACAGATGTCCCAATAGTTTCACAGATGTCCCAATAGTTTCACATATGTCCCATTTGTTTCACAGATGTCCCCATAGTTTCACAGATGTCCCAATAGTTTCACAGATGTACCAGTAGTTTCACAGATGTCCCAATAGTTTAACAGATGTCCCAATAGTTTCACCCATGTCCCAGTAGTTTTACAGATATCCCAGTAGGTTAACAGATGTCCCCATAGTTTCACAGATGTCCCAATAGTTTAACACATGTCCCAGTAGTTTAACAGATGTCCCAGTAGTTTCACAGATGTCCCAGTAGGTTAACAGATGTCCCCATAGTTTCACAGATGTCCCAATAGTTTCACAGATGTCCCAGTAGTTTTACAGATTTCCCAATATGTTAACAGATGTCCCCACAGTTTCACAGATGTACCAGTAGTTTCACAGATGTCCCAATAGTATCACAGATGTACCAATAGTTTCAAATATGTCCAAATAGTTTCACATATGTCCCATTAGTTTCACAGATGACCCCATAGTTTCACAGATGTCCCAATAGCTTAACAGATGGCCCAGTAGTTTTACAGATGTCCCAGTAGTTTCACACATGTCCCAGTAGTTTTACAGATATCCCAGTAGGTTAACAGATGTCCCCATAGTTTCACAGATGTCCCAATAGTTTAACACATGTCCCAGTAGTTTCACAGATGTCCCCATAGTTTCACAGATGTCCCCATAGTTTCACAGATGTACCAGTAGTTTCACAGATGTCCCAATAGTTTCACAGATGTCCCAATAGTTTCACATATGTCCCAATAGTTTCACATATGTCCCATTAGTTTCACAGATGTCCCAATAGTTTCACATATGTCCCATTAGTTTCACAGATGTCCCCATAGTTTCACAGATGTCCCAATAGTTTCACAGATGTCCCAATAGTTTCACATATGTCCCATTAGTTTCACAGATGTCCCCATAGTTTCACAGATGTCCCAATAGCTTAACAGATGTCCCAGTAGTGTTAGAGATGTCCCAGTAGTTTCACACATGTACCAGTAGTTTCACAGACGCCCCAATAGTTTCACATATGTCCCATTATTTTTACAGATGTTCCCATAGTTTCACAGATGTCCCAATAGTTTCACAGATGTCCCATTAGTTTCACAGATGTCCCATTAGTTTCACAGATGTCCCATTAGTTTCACAGATGTCCCAATAGTTTCACAGATGTCCAATAGTTTAACAGATGTCCCAGTAGTTTTACAGATGTCCCAGTAGTTTCACACATTTCCCAGTAGTTTCACAGACGCCCCAATAGTTTCACATATGTCCCATTAGTTTCACAGATGTCCCCATAGCTTCACAGATGTCCCAATAGTTTCACAGATGTCCCAATAGTTTCACATACGTCCCATTAGTTTCACAGATGTCCCAATAGTTTCACAGATGTCCCAATATTTTCACATATGTCCCATTAGTTTCACAGATGTCCCCATAGTTTCACAGATGTCCCAAGAGTTTAACAGATGTCCCAGTAGTTTTAGAGATGTCCCAGTAGTTTCACACATGTACCAGTAGTTTCACAGACGCCCCAATAGTTTCACATATGTCCCATTATTTTTACAGATGTCCCCATAGTTTCACAGATGTCCCAATAGTTTCACAGATGTCCCATTAGTTTCACAGATGTCCCAATAGTTTCACAGATGTCCAATAGTTTAACAGATGTCCCAGTAGTTTTACAGATGTCCCAAAAGTTTCACCCATGTCCCAATAGTTTCACAGATGTCCCAGGAGTTTAACAGATGTCCCAATAGTTTAACAGATGTCCCAGTTGTTTCACAGATGTCCCAATAGTTTCACAGATGTCCCAATAGTTTCACAGATGTCCCAATAGGTTCACATATGTCCCAGTAGTTTTACAGATGTCCCAGTAGTTTCAAAGAAGTCCCAGTAGTTTCACAGACGCCCCAATAGTTTCACATATGTCCCATTAGTTTCACAGATGTCCAAGTAGGTTAACAGATGTCCCCGTAGTTTCACAGATGTCCCAATAGTTTCATAGATGTCCCAGTAGTTTTACAGATATCCCAGTAGGTTAACAGATGTCCCCATAGTTTCACAGATTCCCCCATAGTTTCACAGATGTCCCAATAGTTTAACAGATGTCCCAGTAGTTTAACAGATGTCCCAGTAGTTTCACAGATGTTCCAGTAGGTTAACAGATGTCCCCATAGTTTCACAGATGTCCCAATAGTTTCACAGATGTCCCAGTAGTTTTACAGATATCCCAATAGGTTAACAGATGTCCCCATAGTTTCACAGATGTACCAGTAGTTTCACAGATGTCCCAATAGTTTCACAGATGTCCCAATAGTTTCACATATGTCCCATTAGTTTCACAGATGTCCCAATAGTTTCACATATGTCCCATTAGTTTCACAGATGTCCCCATAGTTTCACAGATGTCCCAATAGTTTCACAGATGTCCCAATAGTTTCACATACGTCCCATTAGTTTCACAGATGTCCCATTAGTTTCACAGATGTCCCAATAGTTTCACATATGTCCCATTAGTTTCACAGATGTCCCCATAGTTTCACAGATGTCCCAATAGTTTAACAGATGTCCCAGTAGTTTTAGAGATGTCCCAGTAGTTTCACACATGTACCAGTAGTTTCACAGACGCCCCAATAGTTTCACATATGTCCCATTATTTTTACAGATGTCCTCATAGTTTCACAGATGTCCCAATAGTTTCACAGATGTCCCATTAGTTTCACAGATGTCCCAATAGTTTCACAGATGTCCAATAGTTTAACAGATGTCCCAGTAGTTTTACAGATGTCTCAATAGTTTCACCCATGTCCCAATAGTTTCACAGATGTCCCAGGAGTTTAACAGATGTCCCAATAGTTTAACAGATGTCCCAGTTGTTTCACAGATGTCCCAATAGTTTCACAGATGTCCCAATAGTTTCACAGATGTCCCAATAGGTTCACATATGTCCCAGTAGTTTTACAGATGTCCCAGTAGTTTCAAAGATGTCCCAGTAGTTTCACAGATGCCCCAATAGTTTCACATATGTCCCATTAGTTTCACAGATGTCCAAGTAGGTTAACAGATGTCCCCATAGTTTCACAGATGTCCCATTAGTTTTACAGATGTCCCATTAGTTTCACAGATGTCCCATTAGTTTCACAGATGTCCCAATAGTTTAACAGATGTCCCAGTAGTTTCACAGATGTCCCAGTAGGTTAACAGATGTCCCCATAGTTTCACAGATGTCCCAATAGGTTCACATATGTCCCAGTAGTTTTACAGATGTCCCAGTAGTTTCACAGATGTCCCATTAGTTTCACAGATGTCCCCACAGTTTCACAGATGTCCCAATAGTTTCACAGATGTCCCCATAGTTTCACAGATGTACCAGTAGTTTCACAGATGTCCCAATAGTTTCACAGATGTCCCAATAGTTTCACAGATGTACTAGTAGTTTCACAGATGTTCCAATAGTTTCACATATGTCCCATTAGTTTCACAGATGTCCCCATTATTTTTACAGATGTCCCCATAGTTTCACAGATGTCCCAATAGTTTCACAGATGTCCCATTAGTTTCACAGATGTCCCATTAGTTTCACAGATGTCCCATTAGTTTCACAGGTGTCCCAATAGTTTCACAGATGTCCAATAGTTTAACAGATGTCCCAGTAGTTTTACAGATGTCCCAGTAGTTTCACACATTTCCCAGTAGTTTCACAGACGCCCCAATAGTTTCACATATGTCCCATTAGTTTCACAGATGTCCCCATAGTTTCACAGATGTCCCAATAGTTTCACAGATGTACCAGTAGTTTCACAGATGTCCCAATAGTTTCACATATGTCCCAATAGTTTCACATATGTCCCATTAGTTTCACAGATGTCCCAATAGTTTCACATATGTCCCATTAGTTTCACAGATGTCCCCATAGTTTCACAGATGTCCCAATAGTTTCACAGATGTCCCAATAGTTTCACAGATGTCCCAATAGTTTCACATATGTCCCATTTGTTTCACAGATGTCCCCATAGTTTCACAGATGTCCCAATAGTTTCATAGATGTCCCAGTAGTTTTACAGATATCCCAGTAGGTTAACAGATGTCCCCATAGTTTCACAGATGCCCCCATAGTTTCACAGATGTCCCAATAGTTTAACAGATGTCCCAGTAGTTTAACAGATGTCCCAGTAGTTTCACAGATGTTCCAGTAGGTTAACAGATGTCCCCATAGTTTCACAGATGTCCCAATAGTTTCACAGATGTCCCAGTAGTTTTACAGATATCCCAATAGGTTAACAGATGTCCCCATAGTTTCACAGATGTACCAGTAGTTTCACAGATGTCCCAATAGTTTCACAGATGTCCCAATAGTTTCACATATGTCCCATTAGTTTCACAGATGTCCCAATAGTTTCACATATGTCCCATTAGTTTCACAGATGTCCCCATAGTTTCACAGATGTCCCAATAGTTTCACAGATGTCCCAATAGTTTAACAGATGTCCCAGTAGTTTCACATATGTCCCAGTAGGTTAACAGATGTCCCCATAGTTTCACAGATGTCCCAATAGGTTCACATATGTCCCAGTAGTTTTACAGATGTCCCAGTAGTTTCACAGATGTCCCATTAGTTTCACAGATGTCCCCACAGTTTCACAGATGTCCCAATAGTTTCACAGATGTCCCCATAGTTTCACAGATGTACCAGTAGTTTCACAGATGTCCCAATAGTTTCACAGATGTCCCAATAGTTTCACAGATGTACTAGTAGTTTCACAGATGTTCCAATAGTTTCACATATGTCCCATTAGTTTCACAGATGTCCCCATTATTTTTACAGATGTCCCCATAGTTTCACAGATGTCCCAATAGTTTCACAGATGTCCCATTAGTTTCACAGATGTCCCATTAGTTTCACAGATGTCCCATTAGTTTCACAGGTGTCCCAATAGTTTCACAGATGTCCAATAGTTTAACAGATGTCCCAGTAGTTTTACAGATGTCCCAGTAGTTTCACACATTTCCCAGTAGTTTCACAGACGCCCCAATAGTTTCACATATGTCCCATTAGTTTCACAGATGTCCCCATAGTTTCACAGATGTCCCAATAGTTTCACAGATGTACCAGTAGTTTCACAGATGTCCCAATAGTTTCACATATGTCCCAATAGTTTCACATATGTCCCATTAGTTTCACAGATGTCCCAATAGTTTCACATATGTCCCATTAGTTTCACAGATGTCCCCATAGTTTCACAGATGTCCCAATAGTTTCACAGATGTCCCAATAGTTTCACAGATGTCCCAATAGTTTCACATATGTCCCATTTGTTTCACAGATGTCCCCATAGTTTCACAGATGTCCCAATAGTTTCACAGATGTACTAGTAGTTTCACAGATGTCCCAATAGTTTAACAGATGTCCCAATAGTTTCACCCATGTCCCAGTAGTTTTACAGATATCCCAGTAGGTTAACAGATGTCCCCATAGTTTCACAGATGTCCCAATAGTTTAACACGTCCCAGTAGTTTAACAGATGTCCCAGTAGTTTCACAGATGTCCCAGTAGGTTAACAGATGTCCCCATAGTTTCACAGATGTCCCAATAGTTTCACAGATGTCCCAGTAGTTTTACAGATTTCCCAATATGTTAACAGATGTCCCCACAGTTTCACAGATGTACCAGTAGTTTCACAGATGTCCCAATAGTATCACAGATGTCCCAATAGTTTCAAATATGTCCAAATAGTTTCACATATGTCCCATTAGTTTCACAGATGACCCCATAGTTTCACAGATGTCCCAATAGTTTAACACATGTCCCAGTAGTTTCACAGATGTCCCCATAGTTTCACAGATGTCCCCATAGTTTCACAGATGTACCAGTAGTTTCACAGATGTCCCAATAGTTTCACAGATGTCCCAATAGTTTCACAGATCTACTAGTAGTTTCACAGATGTCCCAATAGTTTCACATATGTCCCATTAGTTTCACAGATGTCCCCATAGTTTCACAGATGTCCCAATAGTTTAACAGATGTCCCAGTAGTTTCACAGATGTCCCAGTAGGTTAACAGATGTCCCCATAGTTTCACAGATGTCCCAATAGGTTCACATATGTCCCAGTAGTTTTACAGATGTCCCAGTAGTTTCACAGATGTCCCATTAGTTTCACAGATGTCCCCACAGTTTCACAGATGTCCCAATAGTTTCACAGATGTACCAGTAGTTTCACAGATGTCCCAATAGTTTCACAGATGTCCCAATAGTTTCACAGATGTCCCAATAGTTTCACAGATGTACTAGTAGTTTCACAGATGTCCCAATAGTTTCACATATGTCCCATTAGTTTCACAGATGTCCCCATAGTTTCACAGATGTCCCAATAGTTTAACAGATGTCCCAGTAGTTTTACAGATGTCCCAGTAGTTTCACAGATGTCCCCATAGTTTCACAGATGTCCCAATAGTTTAACAGATGTCCCAGTAGTTTTACAGATGTCCCAGTAGTTTCACACATGTCCCAGTAGTTTCACAGACGCCCCAATAGTTTCACATATGTCCCATTAGTTTCACAGATGTCCCCATAGTTTCACAGATGTCCCAATAGTTTCACAGATGTACGAGTAGTTTCACAGATGTCCCAATAGTTTCACAGATGTCCCAATAGTTTCACAGATGTCCCATTAGTTTCACAGATGTCCCCATAGTTTCACAGATGTCCCAATAGTTTCACAGATGTCCCAGTAGGTTAACAGATGTCCCAGTACTTTAACAGATGTCCCAGTAGTTTCACAGATGTCCCAGTAGGTTAACAGATGTCCCCATAGTTTCACAGATGTCCCATTAGTTTCACAGATGTCCCCATAGTTTCACAGATGTCCCAATAGTTTCACATATGTCCCAGTAGATTTACAGATGTCCCAGTAGTTTCACAGATGTCCCATTAGTTTCACAGATGTCCCCACAGTTTCACAGATGTCCCAATAGTTTCCCAGATGTCCCAATAGTTTCACAGATGTCCCCATAGTTTCACAGATGTACCAGTAGTTTCACAGATGTCCCAATAGTTTCACAGATGTCCCAATAGTTTCACAGATGTACTAGTAGTTTCACAGATGTCCCAATAGTTTCACATATGTCCCATTAGTTTCACAGATGTCCCCATAGTTTCACAGATGTCCCAATAGTTTAACAGATGTCCCAATAGTTTCACAGATGTCCAAAAAGTTTCACAGATGTCCCATTAGTTTCACAGATGTCCCCATAGTTTCACAGATGTCCCAATAGTTCCGCAGATGTCCCAGTAGGTTAACAGATGTCCCAGTAGTTTAACAGATGTCCCAGTAGTTTCACAGATGTCCCAGTAGGTTAACAGATGTCCCCATAGTTTCACAGATGTCCCAATAGGTTCACATATGTCCCAGTAGTTTTACAGATGTCCCAGTAGTTTCACAGATGTCCCCATAGTTTCACAGATGTACCAGTAGTTTCACAGATGTCCCAATAGTTTCACAGATGTCCCAATAGTTTCACAGATGTACTAGTAGTTTCACAGATGTCCCAATAGTTTCACATATGTCCCATTAGTTTCACAGATGTCCCCATAGTTTCACAGATGTCCCAATAGTTTAACAGATGTCCCAGTAGTTTTACAGATGTCCCAGTAGTTTCACAGATGTCCCCATAGTTTCACAGATGCCCCAATAGTTTAACAGATGTCCCAGTAGTTTTACAGATGTCCCAGTAGTTTCACACATGTCCCAGTAGTTTCACAGACGCCCCAATAGTTTCACATATGTCCCATTAGTTTCACAGATGTCCCCATAGTTTCACAGATGTCCCAATAGTTTCACAGATGTACGAGTAGTTTCACAGATGTCCCAATAGTTTCACATATGTCCCATTAGTTTCACAGATGTCCCCATAGTTTCACAGATGTCCCAATAGTTTCACAGATGTCCCAATAGTTTCACAGATGTCCCATTAGTTTCACAGATGTCCCCATAGTTTCACAGATGTCCCAATAGTTTAACAGATGTCCCAGTAGTTTTACAGATGTCCCAGTAGTTTCACACATGTCCCAATAGTTTAACAGATGTCCCAGTAGTTTAACAGATGTCCCAGTAGTTTCACAGATGTCCCAGTAGGTTAACAGTTGTCCCCATAGTTTCACAGATGTCCCAATCGTTTCACAGATGTCCCAGTAGTTTTACAGATATCCCAGTAGGTTAACAGATGTCACCATAGTTTCACAGATGTCCCAATAGTTTAACAGATGTCCCAGTAGTTTAACAGATGTCCCAGTAGTTTCACAGATGTCCCAGTAGGTTAACAGATGTCCCCATAGTTTCACAAATGTCCCAAAAGGTTCACATATGTCCCAGTAGTTTTACAGATGTCCCAGTAGTTTTACAGATTTCCCAATATGTTAACAGATGTCCCCACAGTTTCACAGATGTACCAGTAGTTTCACAGATGTCCCAATAGTATCACAGATGTCCCAATAGTTTCAAATATGTCCAAATAGTTTCACATATGTCCCATTAGTTTCACAGATGACCCCATAGTTTCACAGATGTCCCAATAGCTTAACAGATGGCCCAGTAGTTTTACAGATGTCCCAGTAGTTTCACACATGTCCCAGTAGTTTTACAGATATCCCAGTAGGTTAACAGATGTCCCCATAGTTTCACAGATGTCCCAATAGTTTAACACATGTCCCAGTAGTTTCACAGATGTCCCCATAGTTTCACAGATGTCCCCATAGTTTCACAGATGTACCAGTAGTTTCACAGATGTCCCAATAGTTTCACAGATGTCCCAATAGTTTCACAGATCTACTAGTAGTTTCACAGATGTCCCAATAGTTTCACATATGTCCCATTAGTTTCACAGATGTCCCCATAGTTTCACAGATGTCCCAATAGTTTAACAGATGTCCCAGTAGTTTCACAGATGTCCCAGTAGGTTAACAGATGTCCCCATAGTTTCACAGATGTCCCAATAGGTTCACATATGTCCCAGTAGTTTTACAGATGTCCCAGTAGTTTCACAGATGTCCCATTAGTTTCACAGATGTCCCCACAGTTTCACAGATGTCCCAATAGTTTCACAGATGTACCAGTAGTTTCACAGATGTCCCAATAGTTTCACAGATGTCCCAATAGTTTCACAGATCTACTAGTAGTTTCACAGATGTCCCAATAGTTTCACATATGTCCCATTAGTTTCACAGATGTCCCCATAGTTTCACAGATGTCCCAATAGTTTAACAGATGTCCCAGTAGTTTCACAGATGTCCCAGTAGGTTAACAGATGTCCCCATAGTTTCACAGATGTCCCAATAGGTTCACATATGTCCCAGTAGTTTTACAGATGTCCCAGTAGTTTCACAGATGTCCCATTAGTTTCACAGATGTCCCCACAGTTTCACAGATGTCCCAATAGTTTCACAGATGTACCAGTAGTTTCACAGATGTCCCAATAGTTTCACAGATGTCCCAATAGTTTCACAGATGTCCCAATAGTTTCACAGATGTACTAGTAGTTTCACAGATGTCCCAATAGTTTCACATATGTCCCATTAGTTTCACAGATGTCCCCATAGTTTCACAGATGTCCCAATAGTTTAACAGATGTCCCAGTAGTTTTACAGATGTCCCAGTAGTTTCACAGATGTCCCCATAGTTTCACAGATGTCCCAATAGTTTAACAGATGTCCCAGTAGTTTTACAGATGTCCCAGTAGTTTCACACATGTCCCAGTAGTTTCACAGACGCCCCAATAGTTTCACATATGTCCCATTAGTTTCACAGATGTCCCCATAGTTTCACAGATGTCCCAATAGTTTAACAGATGTCCCAGTAGTTTCACAGATGTCCCAGTAGGTTAACAGATGTCCCCATAGTTTCACAGATGTCCCAATAGGTTCACATATGTCCCAGTAGTTTTACAGATGTCCCAGTAGTTTCACAGATGTCCCATTAGTTTCACAGATGTCCCCACAGTTTCACAGATGTCCCAATAGTTTCACAGATGTACCAGTAGTTTCACAGATGTCCCAATAGTTTCACAGATGTCCCAATAGTTTCACAGATGTCCCAATAGTTTCACAGATGTACTAGTAGTTTCACAGATGTCCCAATAGTTTCACATATGTCCCATTAGTTTCACAGATGTCCCCATAGTTTCACAGATGTCCCAATAGTTTAACAGATGTCCCAGTAGTTTTACAGATGTCCCAGTAGTTTCACAGATGTCCCCATAGTTTCACAGATGTCCCAATAGTTTAACAGATGTCCCAGTAGTTTTACAGATGTCCCAGTAGTTTCACACATGTCCCAGTAGTTTCACAGACGCCCCAATAGTTTCACATATGTCCCATTAGTTTCACAGATGTCCCCATAGTTTCACAGATGTCCCAATAGTTTCACAGATGTACGAGTAGTTTCACAGATGTCCCAATAGTTTCACAGATGTCCCAATAGTTTCACAGATGTCCCATTAGTTTCACAGATGTCCCCATAGTTTCACAGATGTCCCAATAGTTTCACAGATGTCCCAGTAGGTTAACAGATGTCCCAGTACTTTAACAGATGTCCCAGTAGTTTCACAGATGTCCCAGTAGGTTAACAGATGTCCCCATAGTTTCACAGATGTCCCAATAGGTTCACATATGTCCCAGTAGATTTACAGATGTCCCAGTAGTTTCACAGATGTCCCATTAGTTTCACAGATGTCCCCACAGTTTCACAGATGTCCCAATAGTTTCCCAGATGTCCCAATAGTTTCACAGATGTCCCCATAGTTTCACAGATGTACCAGTAGTTTCACAGATGTCCCAATAGTTTCACAGATGTCCCAATAGTTTCACAGATGTACTAGTAGTTTCACAGATGTCCCAATAGTTTCACATATGTCCCATTAGTTTCACAGATGTCCCCATAGTTTCACAGATGTCCCAATAGTTTAACAGATGTCCCAATAGTTTCACAGATGTCCAAAAAGTTTCACAGATGTCCCATTAGTTTCACAGATGTCCCCATAGTTTCACAGATGTACCAGTAGTTTCACAGATGTCCCAATAGTTTCACAGATGTCCCAATAGTTTCACAGATGTACTAGTAGTTTCACAGATGTCCCAATAGTTTCACATATGTCCCATTAGTTTCACAGATGTCCCCATAGTTTCACAGATGTCCCAATAGTTTAACAGATGTCCCAGTAGTTTTACAGATGTCCCAGTAGTTTCACAGATGTCCCCATAGTTTCACAGATGCCCCAATAGTTTAACAGATGTCCCAGTAGTTTTACAGATGTCCCAGTAGTTTCACACATGTCCCAGTAGTTTCACAGACGCCCCAATAGTTTCACATATGTCCCATTAATTTCACAGATGTCCCCATAGTTTCACAGATGTCCCAATAGTTTCACAGATGTACGAGTAGTTTCACAGATGTCCCAATAGTTTCACATATGTCCCATTAGTTTCACAGATGTCCCCATAGTTTCACAGATGTCCCAATAGTTTCACAGATGTCCCAATAGTTTCACAGATGTCCCATTAGTTTCACAGATGTCCCCATAGTTTCACAGATGTCCCAATAGTTTAACAGATGTCCCAGTAGTTTTACAGATGTCCCAGTAGTTTCACACATGTCCCAATAGTTTAACAGATGTCCCAGTAGTTTAACAGATGTCCCAGTAGTTTCACAGATGTCCCAGTAGGTTAACAGATGTCCCCATAGTTTCACAGATGTCCCAATCGTTTCACAGATGTCCCAGTAGTTTTACAGATATCCCAGTAGGTTAACAGATGTCCCCATAGTTTCACAGATGTCCCAATAGTTTAACAGATGTCCCAGTAGTTTAACAGATGTCCCAGTAGTTTCACAGATGTCCCAATAGTTTGACAGATGTCCCAATAGGTTCACATATGTCCCAATAGGTTCACATATGTCCCAGTAGTTTTACAGATGTCCCAGTAGTTTTACAGATGTCCCATTAGTTTCACAGATGTCCCCATAGTTTCACAGATGTCCCAATAGTTTAACAGATGTCCCAGTAGTTTTACAGATGTCCCAGTAGTTTCACACATGTCCCAGTAGTTTCACAGACGCCCCAATATTTTCACATATGTCCCATTAGTTTCACAGATGTCCCCATAGTTTCACAGATGTCCCAATAGTTTCACAGATGTACCAATAGTTTCACAGATGTCCCAATAGTTTAACAGATGTCCCAATAGTTTCACCCATGTCCCAATAGTTTCACAGATGTCCCAGGAGTTTAACAGATGTCCCAAAAGTTTAACAGATGTCCCAGTTGTTTCACAGATGTCCCAATAGTTTCACAGATGTCCCAATAGGTTCACATATGTCCCAGTAGTTTTACAGATGTCCCAGTAGTTTCACAGATGTCCCAATAGTTTAACACATGGCCCAGTAGTTTAACAGATGTCCCAGTAGTTTCACAGATGTCCAAGTAGGTTAACAGATGTCCCCATAGTTTCACAGATGTCCCAATCGTTTCACAGATGTCCCAGTAGTTTTACAGTTATCCCAGTAGGTTAACAGATGTCCCCATAGTTTCACAGATGTCCCAATAGTTTAACAGATGTCCCAGTAGTTTAACAGATGTCCCAGTAGTTTCACAGATGTCCCAGTAGGTTAACAGATGTCCCCATAGTTTCACAGATGTCCCAATAGGTTCACATATGTCCCAGTAGTTTTACAAATGTCCCAGTAGTTTCACAGATGTCCCATTAGTTTCACAGATGTCCCCACAGTTTCACAGATGTCCCAATAGTTTCACAGATGTTCCAATAGTTTAACAGATGTCCCAGTAGTTTTACAGATGTCCCAGTAGTTTCACACATGTCCCAGTAGTTTCACAGACGCCCCAATAGTTTCACATATGTCCCATTAGTTTCACAGATGTCCCCATAGTTTCACAGATGTCCCAATAGTTTCACAGATGTACCAATAGTTTCACAGATGTACCAATAGTTTCACAGATGTCCCAATAGTTTAACAGATGTCCCAATAGTTTCACCCATGTCCCAATAGTTTCACAGATGTCCCAGGAGTTTAACAGATGTCCCAGTAGTTTCACAGATGTCCAAATAGTTTCACAGATGTACCAGTAGTTTCACAGATGTCCCAATAGTTTAACAGATGTCCCAATAGTTCACCCATGTCCCAATAGTTTCACAGATGTCTCAGGAGTTTAACAGATGTCCCAATAGTTTAACAGATGTCCCAGTTGTTTCACAGATGTCCCAATAGTTTCACAGATGTCCCAATAGTTTCACAGATGTCCCAATAGGTTCACATATGTCCCAGTAGTTTTACAGATGTCCCAGTAGTTTCACAGATGTCCCAGTAGGTTAACAGATGTCCCCATAGTTTCACAGATGTCCCAATCGTTTCACAGATGTCCCAGTAGTTTTACAGATATCCCAATAGTTTCACAGATGTCCCAATAGTTTAACAGATGTCCCAATAGTTCACCCATGTCCCAATAGTTTCACAGATGTCTCAGGAGTTTAACAGATGTCCCAATAGTTTAACAGATGTCCCAGTTGTTTCACAGATGTCCCAGTAGTTTCACAGATGTCCCCATAGTTTCACAGATGTCCCAATAGGTTCACATATGTCCCAGTAGTTTTACAGATGTCCCAGTAGTTTCACAGATGTCCCAGTAGGTTAACAGATGTCCCCATAGTTTCACAGATGTCCCAATCGTTTCACAGATGTCCCAGTAGTTTTACAGATATCCCAATAGTTTCACAGATGTCCCAGTAGTTTCACAGATGTCCCAATAGTTTCACAGATGTCCCAATAGTTTCACAGATGTACTAGTAGTTTCACAGATGTCCCAATAGTTTGACAGATGTCCCAATAGGTTCACATATGTCCCAGTAGTTTCACAGATGTCCCCATAGTTTCACAGATGTCCCAATAGTTTAACAGATGTCCCAGTAGTTTTACAGATGTCCCCATAGTTTCACAGATGTCCCAATAGTTTAACAGATGTCCCAGTAGTTTTACAGATGTCCCAGCAGTTTCACACATGTCCCAGTAGTTTCACAGACGCCCCAATAGTTTTACATATGTCCCATTAGTTTCACAGATGTCCCCATAGTTTCACAGATGTCCCAATAGTTTCACAGATGTCCCAATAGTTTCACAGATGTCCCAATAGGTTCACATATGTCCCAATAGGTTCACATATGTCCCATTAGTTTCACAGATGTCCCCATAGTTTCACAGATGTCCCAATAATTTCACAGATGTCCCAATAGTTTCACAGATGTCCCATTAGTTTCACAGATGTCCCCATAGTTTCACAGATGTCCCAGTAGTTTCCCAGATGTCCCAATAGTTTCACAGATGTCCCAGGAGTTTAACAGATGTCCCCGTATAGGAATAGGTTTTACCCTTTTAACTGGCACAAAAAACTGACACCTTTATTCAAGGCATCATGTTTGCAATAACCACAACACAAGCAGTCAAAATGCAAAAAAAAAGACAACTCTGATAATAATATTGGCACTGTCCTTGAATTTGATTGGTCCACACCCGAGACGGCTTTTCTTAAGAGCCTAGTCTCCATTGGTGTTGGACCAGAAGACGCCAAAAGGCGTACAACTCAAAAACAGCGCCACTATCAGAGTATTGAGGGCTCGGGGTGAGCATTTACATTATGGGACCTCCTTTGCCAGTAACAAGATACAGGAATAGGTTTTTACCCTTTTAACTGGCTCCCTCATCCTGCTCCAGACATCCGAGATGCTCTTGCTCACGGCAGGAGGCTTTGGCGTCTGTGGATAAAGACAAAAATCCCCCCCCCCGTATAGAGTTAGCATGGCTGTCGGTGCTCGCGCTGTTGGCGACTAGCAGCGTCCATGAAGGCTGGCACAGCGCGCGCATTAAAAAATATATATTGTGGACGATGTTGGTCACGAAAGCCTACGTGTTAAATCTGTGAAACCGCCTGGACATCTGTGAAACTAAACTAAGGGGACATCCGTGAAACCATTGGGAATATCTGCGAATCTGCGGTGACTGCGACCGTCACCGCGTGGCGCCGGGCTTACGAAGCCACGGCGGGTAACGTGTTGCCATCACGTGCAGCCCCGCTCACTGATCGTAGTACCACCGGCCCCGGCGGGGCCTGGGTTGAGCGTCGGCCAGCCAGGGTCACGTTGGGGCACGGTACGCCGGCTGACCTGCCGACGCGCGACCGGACGATATCGGGCGGGGGGGGGGGGGGGCCCGCCGGTGGACCGGGGGGAGGCCGCTGGGCGGTCACGTGGTCTAGAGGAGCTCTCGGGGAGCCCTTTGGGAAAGAGCCGGAGAGGTCTGGAAGGTGGGCGGGGCGAGGGGCGGAGCCGGGCCCAGCCCCAGGCCGCCGTAACGGGGGGGGGGGGGGGCCCGTGAAGGGGCTCGGGGGCCCTTCGTGTTGCTGGCGATGAAGATCCACGGTGGGGTAAACGAAGCCTCTAGCCACGCGGTCCAGGACCCGGCTCATGGAGTCCGGGCCGGGGATAGGGAACCTTGTCCAGTTCTGTCGTGGCGTGGCCAGGTGAGCACTCAACACCCAAAGTGTGGGTGGCGTTGTGTTACATCGATTTAATGAATAGCGTTGCTCCCAAGGCAACGTCTCGCCATTCGGTTGGACTCACTACAAAACCTATTGGGATGTCTTTGAAACGATTGGCCAGCAACACGCCCGGCAGTCTTCGGCCACACCAGCAGCCACGTTTCCAAACCGGACCAGGTAGTTATGTGACGACCTGTTGTGCGCCCTCGTGTGAATCTTTACCAATGAAAGTTCTACCGGGAGCTATCCCAAGGCCACATTCGTCGGCACGGCCTGTGGTAGAATCATCGCTGCGCACCGTGGCACTGCAGCCAGAATCAGAATCTTTATTTATACTGGAGGAATACTATGAGCTATGAAGCTCTTTTTCACAAATGTAAAATAATTATAACAGGTGTCCAATAGTTTCAGAGATGTCCAATAGTTTCAGAGATGCCCAATAGTTTCAGAGATGTCCAATAGTTTTACAGATGCCCAATAGTTTTACAGATGTCCCAATAGGTTCACATATGTCCCAATAGTTTTACAGATATCCAATAGTTTCACAGATGCCCAATAGTTTTACAGATGCCCAATAGTTTTAGAGATGCCCAATAGTTTTACAGATGCCCAATAGTTTTACAGATGCTCAATAGTTTTACAGATGCCCAATAGTTTTACAGATGCCCAATAGTTTTAGAGATGCCCAATAGTTTTACAGATGCCCAATAGTTTTAGAGATGCCCAATAGTTTTACAGATGCCCAATAGTTTCACTCATGTCCAGTCGTCGCCTTCCCCTGGTGCAGCCCCCCAACGTGACCACGAGCCGTGAGGTTGACGCGCAGCTCACCAGTACCGGGGTCTTGGTGGAAGCCGAGCGGGAACGACGATCGCCTGTCGCTAGATCTCGGCCGTGCGCCTCACCCCTCTCCCCGGAATCCCCACGGCCACCGTCGCTTCGTCAGCGGGGGGCGGTCGGAGTCGCCGCACCGTCACCCCTACGGACGTCGCGGTCGGGCGGGCCGATGCCGTCCTTGCCGCCGTTGCCGCCGTTGCCGCCGTTGCCGCCGTTGCCGCCGCCGCCGCCGCCGCCGCCCATCCTCCTCACGTGCAGGGTGCCCTCGCTCACGGCGGGGAGGGTTCGGCATCCGTGCGCGTGGGGAGGCGACAATCCTCCCACGCAGCGCATTAGCGGACCGCCGGGGGGGCAGGCGAAGTCGGCGAGGGGCTCCGACGAACACCGGCAAAGCTCCGTCGCCGCACGTGGGGAGTCGTTCACGGCCGCGGCCCGGCGCTCTCAACGCACCTCTCCAAAGTTGGAGGTGGGCGGAACCGGAGGAGGGGGAGGAGGAGCCTGCAGGAGAAAGGTCCTAGAACAAGATGACACTGAAGCAGACGAACGGGGGAATAACACAATTTCAAAAGTAGCAGCTTTGCATTATTCAAATATTCGCCACGTGCCGGACACCTCCAATCACCGGATTGGTTCCCACTCCACTCGGTCTCGTCTCGCAGAGATCCCACAGAACCATCTGTCGGTGTTCCTACAAACATCCCGCGTGCGTACGCACCGTGGGCTAGAGCAGCAACTCCTGGCACAATGGTGGTGGTGGTGATGGTGGGGGTGGTGGTGGTAGTGGTGGTGGTGGGGGGGTGGTGGGGGTGGTAGTGGTGGTGGTGGGGGTGGTGGGGGTGGTGGGGGTGGTGGGGGGGGGGGGGTGATGGTGGTGATGGGGGTGGTGGTGGGGGTGGTGGGGGTGGTGGTGGTGGTGATGGTGGTGATGGTGGTGATGGTGGTGGTGATGGTGGTGGTGGTGATGGTGGTGGTGGTGGTGATGGTGGTGATGGTGGGGGTGATGATGGTGATGGTGGTGGTGGTGGTGGTGGTGATGGTGGTGGTGATGGTGATGGTGGTGATGGTGGTGGTGGTGATAGTGGGGGTGGTGGTGGTGATGGTGGTGGTGGTGATGGTGGTGATGGTGGTGGTGGTGATGGTGGTGGTGGGGGTGGTGGTGGTGGTGATGGTGGTGGTGATGGTGATGATGGTGGTGGTAGTGGTGGGGGTGGTGATGGTGGTGGTGATGGTGGTGGGGGTGGTGATGGTGGTGGTAGTGGTGATGGTGGTGGTGGTGATGGTGGTGGTGATGGTGGTGGTGGTGGGGGTGGTGATGGTGGTGGTGGGGGTGGTGATGGTGGTGGTGGGGGTGGTGATGGTGGTGGTGGTGGTGGTGGGGGTGGTGATGGTGGTGGTGGTGGGGGTGGTGATGGTGGTGGTGGTGGGGGTGGTGGTGGTGGTGGTGGTGATGGTGGGGGTGGTGGTGATGGTGGTGGTGGTGATGGTGGTGGGGGTGGTGGTGGTGATGGTGGTGATGGTGGTGATGGTGGTGGTGGTGGTGATGGTGGTGGTGGTGATGGTGGTGGTGGTGATGGTGGGGGTGATGATGGTGATGGTGGTGGTGGTGATGGTGGTGGTGATGGTGATGGTGGTGATGGTGGTGGTGGTGATAGTGGGGGTGGTGGTGGTGATGGTGGTGGTGGTGGGGGTGGTGGTGATGGTGGTGATGGTGGTGGTGGTGATGGTGGTGGTGGGGGTGGTGGTGGTGGTGGTGGTGATGGTGGTGGTGGTGATGGTGATGATGGTGGTGGTAGTGGTGGGGGTGGTGATGGTGGTGGTGATGGTGGTGGGGGTGGTGATGGTGGTGGTGGTGGTGATGGTGGTGGTGGTGATGGTGGTGGTGATGGTGGTGGTGGTGGGGGTGGTGATGGTGGTGGTGGGGGTGGTGATGGTGGTGGTGGGGGTGGTGATGGTGGTGGTGGTGGGGGTGGTGATGGTGGTGGTGGTGGGGGTGGTGATGGTGGGGGTGGTGGTGGTGGTGGTGATGGTGGTGGTGATGGTGGGGGTGGTGGTGATGGTGGTGGTGGTGATGGTGGTGGGGGTGGTGGTGGTGGTGGTGGTGATGGTGGTGGTGATGGTGGGGGTGGTGGTGATGGTGGTGGTGATGGTGGTGGTGGTTATGGTGATGGTGGTGGTGGTGGCGCTGCTGTTGCTGGTGGCCTTGGTCAGGACCCGCTCCCTGACCCTCCTCACCTACGTCACAATGCTCTTGCAGGTGACGGGGAGATTTGTATCTGAGTGGACAAAGACAAAGATGACCCTCCCCCCGTAGAGCATTAACACTACACTATACACTACACTATACACTACACTATACACTACACTATACACTACACTATACACTATACTATACACTACACTATACACTACACTACACTATACACTATACTATACACTACACTATACACTACACTATACACTACACTATACACTACACACTACACTACACTATACACTACACTATACACTACACTATGCACTACACTATACACTACACTATACACTACTCTACACTACACTATGCACTACACTATACACTACACTATACACTACTCTACACTACACTATACACTACACTATCCACTACACTATACACTATCCACTACACTATACACTATACACTACACTATACACTACACTATACACTACACTATACACTACACTATACACCACACTATACACTACTCTATACACTATACACTACACTATACACTACACTATACACTACACTATACACTACACTATACACTACACTATACACTATGCACTACACTATACACTACAGTATACACTACACTATACACTACACACTACAGACTACACTATACACTACACTATACACTACACTATACACTACACTATACACTACACTATACACTACACTACCCTATACACTACACTATACACTACACTATACACTACACCACACTATACACTATACACTACACTATACACTACACTATACACTACACTATACACTATACTATACACTACACTATACACTACACTATACACTACACTATACTACACTACACACTATACACTACACTTTACACTACACTATACACTACACTATACACTACACTTTACACTACACTATACACTACACTATACACTACACTATACACTATGCACTACACTATACACACACAGACACACACACACACACACAGACACACACAGATACACACACACACAGACACACAGACAGAGACACACACAAGCAGACACACACACAGACAGAGACTCACACACACAGACACACACACACACAGAGACACAGAGACACACACACAGACACACAGACACACACAGACACACACAGACACACAGAGACACACAGAGACACACAGAGACACACACACACAGACACACACAGACACACACACAGACACACACACAGACACACACACACACAGACACACACACAGACACACACACACACAGACAGACACAGACACACACACAGAGACACACACACACAGACACACACACACAGACACACACACACAGACACACACAGACACAGACACACACAGACACAGACACACACAGACACAGACACACACACACACACAGACACACACACAGACACACACACAGACACACACACAGACACACACACAGACACACACACACAGACACACACACACAGACACACACACACAGACACACACACACAGACACACACACACAGACACACACACACAGACACACACACACAGACACACACACACAGACACACACACACAGACACACACACACAGACACACACACACAGACACACACACACAGACACACACACACAGACACACACACACAGACACACACACACAGACACACACACACAGACACACACACACAGACACACACACACAGACACACACACACAGACACACACACACAGACACACACACACAGACACACACACACAGACACACACACACAGACACACACACACAGACACACACACACAGACACACACACACAGACACACACACACAGACACACACACACAGACACAGACACACACACACAGACACACACACACAGACACACACACACAGACACACACACACAGACACACACACACAGACACACACACACAGACACAGACACACAGACACAGACACACAGACACAGACACACAGAGACACAGACACAGACACACACACAGACACACACACAGACACACACACAGACACACACAGAGACACACACAGACACACACACACACACACACAGACACACACAGACAAAGACAAAGACAAAGATCCCCCATATAGCCTTAACAGACTGTAGGGGCAAGTGCTGTTAGCGAGCACCTATGAAGGCCGGAACGGTACACGAGGGGGTGGGTGGCCAGCACCACGCCCGACCGCCTTTGTCTCCCCAGTGGCAATGTTTACACACCGCACCAGGTACTCATTTGAGGCTGAGTCGACCTAGGGGAGGCCCGGGACCGGTTCAGATAATCGTCACTGGTGTTGGCCGTGAGCGGGAATCGAACCCGGGTCGCCAGGTTCATAGCGCAGCGCGCTAACCGCTACACTATCGCTCCCCATAACACACACAGACACACACAGAGACACACACACACAGACACACACAGAGACACACACAGACACACACACAGACACACACACAGACACACACAGAGACACAGACACACAGAGACACACAGACACACACACAGACACACACAGACACACACAGATACACACACACACAGACACACAGACAGAGACACACACAAGCAGACACACACAGACAGAGACTCACACACACAGACACACACACACAGACACACACACACACAGACACAGAGACACACACACACAGAGACACAGAGACACAGAGACACACACACAGACACAGACACACACACAGAGACACACACACAGACACACAGAGACACACACACAGAGACACACACAGACACACAAAGACACAGACACACACACAGAGACACACAGACACACACACAGACACACACAGACACACACACAGACACACACACACAGACACACACAGACACAGACACACACACAGACACACACAGACACACACACACAGACAGACACAGACACACACACAGAGACACACACACAGAGACACACACACAGACACACACACACACAGACACACACACAGACACACACAGACACACACACACACACAGACACACACACACAGAGACACACACACAGACACACACAGACACACACACACAGACACACACAGAGACACACACACAGACACACACAGAGACACACACAGACACACACACAGACACACACACACACAGAGACACACAGAGACACACACACAGAGACACACACACAGACACACACACACACACAGACACACACACAGACACACACACACAGACACACACACACACAGACACACACAGAGACACACACACACAGACACACACACACAGACACACACACACAGACACACACAGACACACACACAGAGACACACACAGACACACACACACAGACACACACACAGAGACACACACACACACAGACACACACAGACACACACAGACACACACACACAGACACACAAAGACACACACACAGACACACACAGAGACACACACAGACACACACACAGACACACACACAGACACACACACACAGAGACACACACACAGACACACACACACACAGACACACACACACAGACACACACAGAGACACACACACACAGACACACACAGAGACACACACAGACACACATACAGACACACACAGACACACACACAGACACACACACACAGACACACACACAGACACACACACACAGACACACACACAGACACACACACACAGAGACACACACAGACACACACAGAGACACACACACAGACAGACACACACAGAGACACACAGACACACACACTCCACGACGTTTCGATCGCAACACACGACCCTGATGACGGCCGCTTGCGTTGCTTTAATTTTAAATGTATTATTTAAAAAAAAGAGTTTTTATTTTATTTATTTTTATTTGATTAAATTTTACATTTTCTAATAATTTTAATTAACACAAAAATGTAATAATTATTTCCCTAGCTATGTGACTTTTCTCCCGAAAGAGGCGAAGAATAATAAGAAGGAAGTCCCCGCAGGCCACCAAAGGCTCAAGTCTAAGAGACGAGAATCTCACCACCACCAACTCCTCCGCGCCTCGTCCACTCGCTCTCGACACCTGTCACGTGGCTCGTCGCGTGACGCCAAGTGACGTCACGCGAGCGGAACTCGGCGCCACGTGACCGGAACTCGGTGCCACGTGACTGCGGCTGGCCCCGCCCACTTGGAGGGGCGGGGAAAAGGGAGGGGGGATGGGCGGAGCCGAGGGGGAGGGGCGAAGTCGACAGTCACTCACAGTCACTCACACAGTTACACAGTCACTCACAGTCACTCACACAGTCACTCACACAGTCACACAGTCACTTACACAGTCACTCACACAGTCACTCACACAGTCACTCACAGTCACTCACACAGTCACTCACACAGTCACTCACAGTCACTCACACAGTTACACAGTCACTCACACAGTCACTCACAGTCACTCACACAGTCACTCACACAGTCACTCACAGTCACTCACACAGTTACACAGTCACTCACAGTCACTCACACAGTCACTCACACAGTCACTCACACAGTCACTCACAGTCACTCACACAGTTACACAGTCACTCACACAGTCACTCAGTCACTCAGTCACTTACACAGTCACACACAGTCACTCACAGTCACTCACACAGTCACTCACACAGTCACTCACACAGTCACTTACAGTCACTCACACAGTCACTCACAGTCACTCACACAGTCACTCACACAGTCACTCACACAGTCACTCACAGTCACTCACACAGTCACACAGTCACTTACACAGTCACACACAGTCACTCACAGTCACTCACACAGTCACTCACACAGTCACTCACAGTCACTCACACAGTCACTCACAGTCACTCACACAGTCACTCACACAGTCACTCACACAGTCAATCACACAGTCACTCACACAGTCACTCATAGTCACTCACACAGTCACTCACACAGTCACTCACAGTCACTCAGTCACTCACACAGTCACTCACACAGTCACTCACACAGTCACTCACAGTCACTCACACAGTCACTCACACAGTCACTCACAGTCACTCACACAGTCACTCACAGGGGTGAGGAAGGTGTCCACGCGTGGTTCTGACCACCCACCCACACGAGTGCCGTGCCGGCCTTCATAGTTACTGTCTAACACCACGTGCCACAACAGTTTGTTAAGGCTACAGTGGGTGGGTGAGATGGTGAGTGAGTCGGTGAGTGCGTGAGTGGGTGAGTGAGATGGTGAGTGAGTGAGTGAGATGGTGAGTGAGTGGGTGGGTGAGTGAGTGAGATGGCGAGCGAGTGGGTGATTGAGTGGGGGAATGAGAGGGTGAGTGAGTGAGTGTGAGTGATTGGGTGAGTGAGTGGGTGAGTGAGTGGGTGAGTGAGTGGGTGAGTGAGTGAGTTGGTGAGTGAGTGGGTGAGTGTGTGGGTGAGTGAGTGAGTGGGTGAGTGAGTGGGTGAGTGAATGGGTGAGTGGGTGAGTGAGTGAATGGGTGAGTGAGTGAGTGGGTGAGTGGGTAAGTGAGTGCGTAAGTGAGTGGGTGAGTGAGTGGGTGAGTGAGTGGGTGGGTGAGTAAGTGGGTGAGTGAGTGGGTGAGTGAGTGAGTGTGTGAGTGGGTGAGTGAGTGGGTGAGTGAGTGGGTGAGTAAGTGGGTGAGTGAGTGGGTGGGTGAGTAAGTGGGTGAGTGAGTGGGTGAGTGGGTGAGTGAGTGGGTGAGTGTGAGGGTGAGTGAGTGGGTGAGTGAGTGGGTGAGTGAGTGGGTGAGTGTGAGGGTGAGTGAGTGGGTGAGTGAGTGAGTGGGTGAGTGAGTGAGTGGCTGAGTGAGTGAGTTGGTGAGTGAGTGGGTGAGTGTGTGGGTGAGTGTGTGGGTGAGTGAGTGAGTGGGTGAGTGAGTGGGTGAGTGAATGGGTGAGTGAGTGGGTGAGTGAGTGGGTGAGTGAGTGGGTGGGTGAATTGGTGAGTGAGTGGGTGAGTGAGTGGGTGAGTGGGTGAGTGAGTGAATGGGTGAGTGAGTGAGTGGGTGTGGGTAAGTGAGTGCGTAAGTGAGTGGGTGAGTGAGTGAGTGTGTGAGTGGGTGAGTGAGTGGGTGGGTGAGTAAGTGGGTGAGTGAGTGGGTGAGTGAGTGAGTGTGTGAGTGGGTGAGTGAGTGGGTGAGTGAGTGAGTGAGTGGGTGAGTAAGTGGGTGAGTGGGTGAGTGATTGGGTGAGTGTGAGGGTGAGTGAGTGGGTGAGTGAGTGGGTGAGTGAGTGAGTGAGTGGTTGAGTGAGTGAGTGGGTGAGTGAGTGGGTGAGTGAATGGGTGAGTGAGTGGGTGAGTGAGTGAGTGGTTGAGTGAGTGAGTGGGTGAGTGAGTGGGTGAGTGAATGGGTGAGTGAGTGGGTGAGTGGGTGAGTGAGTGGTGAGTGGGTGAGTGAGTGGGTGAGTGGGTGGGTGAATTGGTGAGTGAGTGGGTGAGTGAGTGGGTGAGTGAGTGAATGGGTGAGTGGGTGAGTGAGTGGGTGAGTGTGTGAGTGGGTGAGTGTGTGAGTGGGTGAGTGAGTGGGTGAGTGGGTGAGTGAGTGGGTGAGTGAGTGGGTGAGTGAGTGAGTGGGTGAGTAAGTGGGTGATTGAGTGGGTGGGTCGCTCACACAAGTCACTGATAGTCACTCACACAGTCACTCATAGTCACTCACAGTCAATTACAGTCACACATACAGTCACTCATAGTCACTCACACAGTCACTCAGTCACTCACATTCACTCACAGTCACTCACACAGTCACTCATAGTCACTCACACAGTCACACAGTCACTCATAGTCACTCACAGTCACTCACAGTCACTCACAAAGTCACTCAGAGTCACTCACAGTCACTCACACAGTCACTCACAGTCACTCACACAGTCACTCACAGTCACTCATAGTCACTCACAGTCACTCACACAGTGACTCAGTCACTCACAGTCACTCAAAGTCACTCACACAGTCACTCATAGTCACTCAGAGTCACTCACAGTCACTCAGAGTCATTCACAGTCACTCACACAGTCACACACACAGTCACTCACAGTCACTCACAGTCACTCAGAGTCATTCACAGTCACTCACACAGTCACACACACAGTCACTCACAGTCACTCACAGTCACTCACACAGTCACTCAGTCACTCATGGTCACTCACAGTCACTCACACAGTCACTCACACAGTCACTCATAGTCAATCACAGTTACTCACAGTCACTCACACAATCACTCAGAGTCACTCAGAGTCACTCACACAGTCACTCATAGTCATTCACAGTCATTCACACAGTCAAATAGTCACTCATAGTCACTCACAGTCACTCACACAGTCACTCAGTCACTCACACAGTCACTCATAGTCACTCACAGTCACTCATAGTCACTCACACAGTCACTCACAGTCACTCATAATCACTCACACAGTCACTCAAGAGTCACTCACTCAGACTCACTCACAGTCACTCACACAGTCACTCACACAAGTCACTCATAGTCACTCACACAGTCACTCACACAGTCACTCATAGTCACTCACAGTCACTCACAGAGTAACTCAGTCACTCATAGTCACTCACAGTCACTCACACAGTCACTCGTAGTCACTCACAGTCACTCACACAGCCACTCACACAGTCACTCATAGTCACTCACATTCACTCACAGTCACTCACACAATCACCATGAGTCACTCAGAGTCACTCACACAGTCACTCACACAGTCACTCATTCACTCACACAGTCATTCACACAGTCACTCATAGTCAGTCATAGTCACTCACACAGTCAATTACAGTCACTCATACAGTCACTCATAGTCACTCACAGTCACTCACACAGTCACTCAGTCACTCATAGTCACTCATAGTCACTCACACAGTCACTCATAGTCACTCAGTCATTCTCACAGTCAATTAGTCACTCATAGGCACTCACCAGTCAATTACAGCCACTCACACAGTCACTCAGAGTCACTCAGTCACTCACACAGTCACTCAAAGTCACTCACACAGTCACTCATAGTCACTCAGAGTCACTCACAGTCACTCAGAGTGATTCACAGTCACTCACACAGTCACTCACACAGTCACTTACAGTCACTCACACAGTCACTCACAGTCACTCACACAGTCACTTACACAGTCACTCACAGTCACTCACACAGTCACTCATAGTCACTCACACAGTCACTCACACAGTCACTCACAGTCACTCACACAGTCACTCACAGTCACTCACATAGTCACTCACACAGTCACTCACACAGTCACTCACACAGTCACTCATAGTCACTCACACAGTCACTCACACAGTCACTCACACAGTCACTCACAGTCACTCACACAGTCACTCACAGTCACTCACATAGTCACTCACACAGTCACTCACACAGTCACTTACACAGTCACTCAGACAGTCACTCACACAGTCACTCATAGTCACTCACACAGTCACTCACACAGTCACTTACACAGTCACTCACACAGTCACTCACACAGTCACTCAGTCACTCACACAGTCACTCACAGTCACTCACACAGTCGCTCACACAGTCACTCACACAGTCACTCACAGTCACTCACAGTCACTCACACAGTCACTCACACAGTCACTCACAGTCGCTCACACAGTCACTCACACAGTCACTCACACAGTCACTCACAGTCACTCACACAGTCACTCACAGTCGCTCACACAGTCACTCACACAGTCAACAACAACAACAACAACCGCCATTCGCCACTAAGTGGCGGTGACGTCACCACGACGCTTGTGCCAGGCTATGTGCACCCTGAGGCCACGTGAAGTGTCGAACGCCCGCTGGCAGGAGGTCACGGGGCAGACCCAGGTGCCACGGGTCGACTGACTGAGATGACTGGCTGATGCACCACCTGTGCCCCCTACTGTGCCAACCTGCTGTGCTTTAGCCACCCGGCGCTCCGCTCGCTGTTGTGAGCGTCGCTCCTCCGCCCTCCGTTGTTGTTGGAGGGCGACTGCCTCCAACTGCCCAGTAGCATCCTTCACGAGCCTCCTCCACAGAGGCCGATCTTGACACCGCTGGTACCAGTCATCGGCAAGTCCACTCAGCTCCACGTCCTCCTGTACCACATCACTCCATCTCTTCTCTAGCCCGTGCCGCGCCCGCTTAGCCCCCTCAATCCGGCCAAACAAAAGCTGTTTCGGCATGCGGTGGCTGGGCATGCGGGCTACATGACCCAGCCATCGCAGCCTTGCCTGCCGGAGGAGCTCACCGATGGGACCCTGCCCAGATCTTTCAAGGATTTGTGAGCTCCTCACACAATCCAGTCTGGTTAAACCCAGGATGGATCGTAGGCAGGCCAGCCTAAATGTTTCTAACCGGCGAAGATGTTCCATTAGGGGGGTCCACGTTTCGCAAGCGTAGAGAAGGGAGGGAATGACCGTGGCCGAGAAGACCTGAAGCTTAGTGCGGAGCGACAGACCAGGTAGCTTCCACACAGCGTTACGCAACCGATGAAAAGATATTGCCGCTCGACTGATTCGGAGTGAGACCTCTGCTGTTAAACTGGAGCCAGTCATAAGCACACTGCCCAGGTATGGGAAACTCTCCACTCTCTCCACAACTGCCCCATCACCGATTGGGAGTTGTGGGGGTGGAGTGTCCGATGGTACAAAATACCCAGGCAGGTGCTTAGTTTTGGTGGGGCTGATGGTAAGGCCCCACCTCTTAGTGGCACGCTCCAGTCTCAGCAGCAGCGTCTCCAACTCCTCCTCTGACTGAGCAGCTATTACCAAGTCATCAGCATACATAACGTGGTTGAGCAATAGGGAGCCATCCCTTGACCGCACCCGGGCATCGATTAGCCTCCCATTATATCTGTACCATATGGAGATTCCCCCGGTACAGCTATTGAAGGCTTCACGAACTACGTGGTCAAAATAGATGTTAAATAATGTGGGAGCCAGAGGACATCCCTGTCGCACCCCAAGGTGTACAGGGAATGGCTCTGACTCCCGGCCACGTAGTTTTACCCGGGCCCGCTCACCATCATGAAGGTCCTTAATGATCGTGAGCAGAGGGTCAGGTACTCCAAAAGCACGAAGAACGACCCAGAGCCCAGGCCTACTGATGGTATCATAGGCCTTGACCAGGTCAATAAAGCAGAGATGTAGGTCTTGTTGGAATTCCCTACACCTCTGCTGTAGCAGACGGACAGAAAATATGGCATCTGTGCAGGACCGCCCTTTCCTGAAACCACTCACACAGTCACACACACAGTCACTCACACAGTCACTCACAGTCACTCACAGTCACTCACACAGTCACCCACAGTCACTCACACAGTCACTCACACAGTCACTCTCACAGTCACTCACACAGTCACTCACAGTCACTCACAGGGGTGAGGAAGGTGTCCACGCGTGGTGCTGACCACCCACCCACACGAGTGCCGTGCCGGCCTTCATAGTTACTGTCTAACACCACTTGCCACAACAGTTTGTTAAGGCTACAGTGGGTGGGTGAGATGGTGAGTGAGTGAGTGGGTGAGTGAGTGATAGGGTGAGTGAGTGGGTGGGTTGGTGAGTGAGTGGGTGAGTGAGTTGGTGAGTGAATGGGTGAGTGAGTGGGTGAGTGGTGAGTGGGTGAGTGAGTGGGTGGGTGAATTGGTGGGTGAGTGAGTGGGTGAGTGGGTGAGTGAGTGGGTGAGTGGGTAAGTGAGTGCGTAAGTGAGTTGGTGAGTGAGTGTGTGAGTGGGTGAGTGAGTGGGTGGGTGAGTAAAGTGGGTGAGGGAGTGGGTGAGTGAGTGAGTGTGTGAGTGGGTGAGTGGGTGAGTGAGTGGATGAGTGTGTGAGTGGGTGAGTGGGTGAGTGTGTGAGTGAGTGGGTGAGTGGGTGAGTGGGTGAGTGAGTGGGTGAGTGAGTGGGTGAGTAAGTGGGTGATTGAGTGGGTGATTGAGTGGGTGGGTCGCTCACACAAGTCACTCATAGTCACTCACACAGTCACTCATAGTCATTCACAGTCATTCACAGTCAATTAGTCACTCAGTCACTCACACAGTCACTCATTCACTCACACAGTCACTCACACAGTCACTCATAGTCACTCACAGTCAATTACAGTCACACATACAGTCACTCACAGTCACTCACACAGTCACTCAGTCACTCATAGTCACTCATAGTCACTCACACAGTCACTCATAGTCACTCAGTCATTCTCACAGTCAATTAGTCACTCATAGTCACTCACCAGATGGAGTGCATGCACGGCCAGATCGCCGGGCTGCAGCACCAGATAACCAGAGCCTTATGCGGCAGCCCCCCCACCTCCATGTGTGTGCATGACGCCTGTCCTCATCGCCTGAGCAGTGCACCATCGCATGTTAGAGAATGTTTTTTTAGGTAAAGTCACGTAGAAATAAGAAATAATAAAATTACATAATAGCGTACAACGTTTCGATTGCAACACAAGCAATCATCATCAGGTACAGAAGAGCTAAATTTACGAGAGAGAGGAGACACATAACCGCAGATATATATACAGACACATACAACAGGGGATACAGAGAGAGATAGACGGGGGGAGCACACTAAATCAAACAAGGTTTAGCAAAATTTGGAAAGCATATAACGCAACACAGACAGTCGGTCAAAACACAATTAACGCATGGTCTGGTTGATTACGCTATTTCAAAGATTGCTAAATTGCAAGTTAAGTGTGAAATTTATATATACAGACCGCATACACATATATAGACATCCAAGCAGAAAGAGTTAGCACAGAGACACATGGAGAGAGGCAAGCACACAGTAATCTGTGTCAAGGTTTTAAATAGACAGAGAAGGTGGGGCTGAGATGCAATGGGACACAAATTAGCATGGAGCATGCAGCAAGGTGCGGCGCGGAGACTGTAACACCAAGGCACAAACACAGGCAGAGACTGTAACACCAAGGCACAAACACAGGCAGAGACTGTAACACCAAGGCACAAACACAGGCAGAGACACCACAGAGACACAAACTTAAGTCAAGACACAAAGGTAGACACACCAGCAGAGAACACAAAGACACAGACTTCATACCTCCCCGAAGAGGTGGTTGAAACTTGAATTTGGAGCTTTCGTGACTGCAGGAATTATTCTTTGTTTTTTTCGGTAAAGTCACGTAGTAATTCCTGCAGTCACGAAAGCTCCAAATTCAAGTTTCATGTTAGAGAATGGTTTGCAGAAGCATAAATCACATAACTACTTCTGAGAAATATTTAAGTGCCCTCTGGTACCCACACAATAGGAGGAAATACTTTGATATCTGCCCTGCTATGGAGAGTAATGAGTAATGTTCATCACAAAACAGTCTGATCTTTGGTTTTCAGAGCTGGAACTTAGCTCGATTTAGTGTAAAGCCGACATTGTTTTCATGGGCTTTTCTGTGAAGTCATTGATGATCAGGCTGAGATCATTAACTCACTGCACATGTGAACCTGGCTTAATCACAGGTGGCTGAAACCTGAAGTGGTTATATAAGTAATATGGATGCAGCCAGGAAGGCAGACAGCCAGAATGTTTTTTTTCGAATGTAGTATGATAATGCATTTCTATATGGCAAAAGGTATAATTGTGACCACAGGATCGGTCCTCCCCTCATGGCTCTTAATTTTGTCTGCAGATAGGTGAATGTTGGATGAGGTAATTACACTAGACAAGGCAATCCCTGAGTAGCCCTTTAACTAATTCACTCCCTCTCATAATTTGTCATGATTCAGAGTTGCGAATGTATTTTCTCACATTTTAATACTTTCAGTTAGAATAAATACAATTTAATTATAAAGTCAGCTGCAGTTTACAGGACTTTTTCTAAAATGTGATTGGCTTGCATTTGTTAGAGAAACAATATAGGCTTGCAGACACACAGCTATATGCAAACCACAGAGTTTAAATGACTTAAGTGGTAATTATTTATCTGTTTGCAAGCCGGGTTTAATTACAGCTGGGTCTTTTCCAACCCAGAAAATATTTCCACATTCTGCACACCATATTCAGTATACTTCCCCAGACATGAATCCAGCATTGTGGAACGTGTGCGTGCCTGTAGCTGAAGGAGTCGGAGGGGCACGTCCAGGCACTTGGGATGGAGAAGGCGCAGCAGCAGGACGCGCATCGGAAAGAGGCCTGCGAGCTGGCGACAGGGCTGGAGGAGGTCCGGCTCACCCTCACCGATGCTTTTAAGCAGTTCGAGCGCAACTCCAAGAAGGTATCGGCTCGCAAGGGCACGCGTGGTGAAGCCGCGATTGGCACTGAATAGGAGCGCCACGGTGGCGAGATGTTAACTACCTCGCCTGTATGCAGGAGGTTGTGGGTTTGATCCCAACCCCGACACCTGTATATTTGGAGTTTGCATGTTCTCCCTGTGGTCACGTGGATTTTTTCCGGGTCCTCCGGTTCTTCCTCCACATTTAGAAACGTGCGTTTAGATTCTATAGCTGCAATACATTTCCACATGATAAGCCACTTCGTTGAACTTTCATTTGTGGGCAGGTCGCTTCTGAAAAAGAGCTATATAGTTCAGTAGGCCTTAGCTGGTAAAATAAAGATAATTAAAGTTTGAGTTTTAAGACATTTGTGGCAGCGTTCACAAGAGGATGAGACCCTTGTGCGGCGAAATATTTATGATGATATACAACGTATTAATTTACTGTGATGAGCCTTCTGCACTCTGAACCAAGATGTCCGAGTTTGATTACCAACCATGGCTAGCATTGGTGGCCAGTGAAATCTGACCCAGTCTTGGGTGTACCACTTCGTGCTGACCAGTGTGATGAAGTATGATCAATTAATTCCCATGACCGGTATGGCTCAGGGAAACTTTCATCCAGCAGTATCACAAAAACACATTCAGCGGTGGACGGATCATGGCTGTTCATGATGATGATGGTGATGATTACGATGGTAAAACGAACGTTGCCTGTATTAAGGCTCAGGAGGACGAGGACACAATCACTCGGCTGAGGGAGGAGCTCAAGGCGAGCAAGGAGGAGCTCGCAGCGAGTGAGGCGGAGCGCACCAGTGCCCAGCCGGAGCTCTCCACCCCCCAACAGGGACTGTCGGCGCTGCAGGATCAGCTGACCACGTCCCAAGCTGAGAATGAGGACACTCTGCGTCAGGTACCGCTCCCAGCCTCGTTCCCACGGCCGCTGAGAACCCAGGCTCTCCTGGCCCCGGAACGGCCCAGGTCTGACCGTGACACAGCACTTGAGTCGTCAGGCTGTGTAGGGTCTGACCATCTGCTCCCCTCTGCTACGTGCATGTCCATGCCCTCCCTGTCCTGGTTTGGGAAGCGATTTTAATCTGACCTTTTACTGCAGATTTTGGGTTACTTAATCCATATATGTGGGTTTTTATAGGCGTAATCATGGGTTGTGTGCATGATGGTCTGACAAGATTGGGTGCATCCTGGGTGATTTGGTCAAACATGGTGTATGGACATCTGTGAAAAATATTTTCACAGCTCATCAGACTCCTCCAATATGAATAAAGATTCTGGTTCTAAATGTGTCTGTTGTTGCATCTGTATGTTCTACAATAACCGCACACAGTCGTTAAAATGCTTTTCTCTGTCCCTCTGCCTGTGGCCCAAGCAGCTGTTCGAGAGGAGCCAGGAGCTGGGATCCCTGCATGCGGGGATTCTTTGGTATCAGCGTATGCTGGCCGAGCTGCACACAGAGCTGGAGCAGTACCGCGAAAACGCACAGATCGGACGCTCACAGCTGCAGCATTTGGACATGCTGCGCCAGCAGAGCGAGGCGGAGGTGAGTACACTGCATTCGCACGTCGCAGACAAAGACTTCCCGTATAGCCTTAATAGACTGTTGGGGAAAGTACTGTTAGTGAGCAGCACCTATGAAGGCCTGCATGGCACACAAGGGGGTGATTGGCCAGCACCATGCCTCGCTGCCTTTGTCTCTCCAGTGGTGGTGTTTACACATCGCACCAGGTACTCATTTGAGGCTGGGTCGATCTAGGGGACGCCCAGGACCGGTTCACATAATCGTCACTGGTGTTGGCCATGAACGGGAATCGAACTCGGGTCGCCGCTTTCGAAGGCTAATCGCTACACTACCGCTCCCCACACATTCACTTTCATACACATAGACACGTGCGCGTGCACACACACACACTTATAGGCAAACACTTGCTCCAAGCGCCATCCTGAATTATTACATGTCGCGGAGGATTGCTCCACTGAACAAAATAGTGACGCGGTTCAATTTTCAAGTGCGAGTTCGCGTTTAAAGTCAATGTTATAAAATATATATTTGATGGAAGCAGGTTCGTAAGTGCAGGTGTTTGTAAGTTGAGGACTGCCTATATATACACTTATTTTTCACACAGATGTGTATATGCGCACTGGGTTACTGAGCATCCTCTGTTTAGGGACTGTACCACATTACAATCCACCATCCCACCTCTAGTAAAAGTATCTACTACTACTAGAACATCTGCTCCCCTCTGCTACGTGCATCTCCATCCCCTCCCTATTTTTGGTTGTGAGGCAATTATAATCGGACATTTTAAAGTAGCTTTTGGGTTAATTAATCCATATATCTGGGCTTTTATAGGTGTTATCTTGGGTTGTATGGATGGTGGTCACCCATCCAAGTACCATCAAAGTTCAACCCTGCTTTTCTTCCAAGATCTTATAATATTGGGTGCATTCCAGGTCATTTGGTCATAGGTGGTGTGGTGTATGGACATCTGTGAAAAAGAGTTTCATAGCTTATCAGATTCCTTCATTTAAAATAAAGATACTGGTTCTGTATGTGTTTGTTGGATTTGTATGTTCTTTAACAACTGCACGCAGTCGTTAAAATGCTTAGCCATGTCCTTCTGCTGCCGTTTGTCCGTGGCCCATGCAGCTCATCGAAAAGAATGAGCACCTGGCATCCCTGCAGGTGGGGATTTTGGGTTACCAGCGTGTGGTGGCGGAGCTGCACGCTGAGCTGGCGCCATGCCAAGAAAACCTGCAGAGCATTCACTGTCAGCTCCAGGATCTGCAAGTGCTGCACCAGCAGAGTGAGGCGAAGGTGAGCAAGTGCTGTTAGCGAGCACCTATGAAGTCCGGCATGGCACAAACGCACATATATACAGTAATACCATTATTTACGCCCTCCCGTTGTACGTACTTTCACTATTAACGTACTCAAATCATTGATAGCCAATCACATGTTATGTACTGTGGTACCTTGCCATAGCGTACTTGAGATTTACGAACTTTACTATAAAGACCCAAATAGTTTACGCTGGATGGTGACAGTAAGGCACCAGATGACGCCCAAGCGTTTGCATCTCTGACTACAGTAGTCACTTTCATGTGTACATGTGTAGTGACTAACTCAGAGACAGTAAGACTTTTAGGCGCTTCTTTTATTTAACGAGCACCATTGGGATAATACAGACACCCTACGTGGGTACACACTATTACCGTTGCTTGCCTATACACAACACTAACCATCTAACACTGACAGCACTGAACGGAGACAGCGAACACCTATCTAGCAGCGTAATATCGAGTGAAGACGGCAGCGACGATGGCGACAAGACGACAGCGACGAGACGACAACGACGATGACGAGATGGTGACGACGACTATCTTAAATATACGAACAGCACGACGAGGATCCCACTTCCAGCAACAGCCACAAGGTCCCTCACAGGGGCCCTTCTTATACTCTCAGCGTGGCCTCGCTCCGCCACAGCCACGCCCCCTCTCTGGAACCTACTAGCGGGTTCCCGATGGCCCCCCCTCTGTGACCTTTCCCCTAGATGTCCCCCTCTCGTGTCTATCGTGGCCTGCTGACGTGGGTACTACCATACACCGCAGTTACCCTTTTTTACCAGCAGCCAGCGCTATGCCACTACACATACTCTATCAATATTTTTTCCCCACATACCGGATTTATGGTGAATATTTTTCAAGTGTAAACTAATTTTACATGATAAACAACTAATAATACACATAGTATAATAGACAAATGTATCAATAATATGGCAGTCCTCGACTTACGAACGCATTTAGTTCCTGAGGCCCATTCATAAGTCGGAACGGTTCGTAAGTCGGAATACAATAATGTGCGATATTTAAATTCCCATATTGTCAGTGTTATAAAATGTGTTAAGGTTCAACAAAAGTCAAGCATTGTTAAACTCGTAAATAAGAAATCATGTACATTTGCATTAACACTAAAATTATAGTGTATCGTAAGTAATACATAAAATGTAGTAAAAATATGTTTTATTTTCACTCACTGCTTTCAAATCACAAGCGTGCTCACCGCTACACTTCCGATCCGCACAAAGATCCACCGTGTAGCTTTAATAGGCTGTTGGGGCACGTGCTGTTAGCGATAGCCTATGAAAGCCAGCACGGCATGCGAGGGGTTGTGTGCCAGCACCACACCCAGCTGCATTTGTGTCCCGAGTGGTGATGTTTATACAGCGCGCTAGGTGCTCATTTGAGGCCGAGTTGACCTACGGGAGGCCCAGGAATGGTTCAGATAATCGTCACTGGTGTTGGCCGTGAGTTGGAATTGAACTTGGGTCGGTGGGTTTGTAGCGCAGCGCGTGAACTGCAACACTACCGCTCCCCACACAATCACTTTCACATATACGCACATGTGCGCGTGCACGAGGCTGACTCATGACATCTCGTGGAGGATCGCAGCACTGAACAAAATAGTTCTGTGGTTCAGTTTGGAAGTGCAAGTTCGCGTTTTAAAGTCAATGGTAACCAAAAATTAATACATTTCATAGAAACAGATTCGGAAGTCGGGTATCCGTAAGTCGGGTCTCCGTAAGTATGGTGTTCCTAAGTCGAGGACTGTATGTATACACTTATTTTTCACACTGATGGTTGTACAGAATGGATGCGCACTAGGTTACTGAGCATTCTCTGTTTAGGGACTGTACCACGTTACGATCCACCATCCCACCTCTAGTAGAAGTACCTACGACTACTAGACCATCTGCTCCCCTCTGCTACATGCATCTCCATCCCCTCCCTCTTTTTGGTTGGGAAGCGATCTTAATCTATTATTTTAATCCAGATTTTGGGTTAATTAATTCCTAAAAAATGTTTAACATAAAACTTTCGTGACTGCAGGAATTCATATTCTTGATTCTTTCGGTAAAGTCACGTACTTTTTTTTAATGATATAAAAAAACCCACGACGTTTCGATTGCAACACAAGCGGTCTTCATCATGCTTTTATAGGTGTTATCTTGGTTTGTATTGATGGTGGTTGCCCATCCAAGCACTTGAGGTTCAACCATGCTTTTCTTCCAAGATCTGAGATGATTGGATGCATTTCGGTTTATTTGGTCAAAGGTGGTGTATGGACATCTGTGTAAAAGAGCTTCGTAGCTCATTACATTACTCAATTATAAATGAAGATCCTGGTTGTGTGTGTTATTATACCTGTATGTTCTGCAATAACCTCACGCAGTCGTTAAAATGCTTTCCTGTGTCCCTCTGCCGCCATTTGCCCGTGGCCCACGCAGCTCATTGACAGGAACTGGCAACTGGAATCTCTGCAGGCAGAGATTCAGTGGTATCAACGTGTAGTGGCGGAGCTGCACGCTGAGCTGGCGCCCTACCGCGACAACGAGCAGAATGAACACTCGGAGCAGCAGCGTCTGCAGAGCGAGGTGGAGGTGAGTGCACAGCACTCGCGCATCGCACACACACACATACACGTATATAATTTGCGTTTAACGTAAATAATAGATTCATGCACACACGATTCAGTGTATTATGATAATGATGAACTGGTCTAACCATCACGTTAAGCCGTCATGGTCCCCGTTTACAAATACAGATTATCTATCTATAGACAATTTCATTATTGCTGGATACAGTGATAATGATGAGAATGATTTAGCACCTTTCTGTACACCGGGGCATCTCAGAGCGCTTTACATCACATCTCATCTCAACACGTGTGAAAGGGCACCCCCAATGACAGATGTGGGCACAAGGTGACTCAGCACCTGGTGTGCAATTGGCATTTGTCTGCCAAGTACTGAGTTGTGTGTAGTGTCTAATGGGTCAGTATGTCCACAGCTTGTCACGGTTGAGGAGGAAGAGGACATCTCTGGCTGCTCACTGGAGCCCGGCATTCAAGAAGCCTCCCAAGACCTGCCCCCCCAGGCCTCGAACACCCTCTGAGCATCTCACAGCCCCCCACACTTCCAGCACCACCCACCCCCACCAGCACCTCCCCTTCCTTACAAGGCGTCGCGTTTTAATAATAAATATTTGTATCTAATACTATCGCCTCGTCTCAATTCTTTTGAGTGTTTGGGACACGCGAGTGGCTCACATTTATAACGCTAAGGGCTGTCTACATCCACAGTGTGGCTGTTGCGGAGCTTCTAGAAACCAAATGTGAGGCAGAGTTCTGTGTCCCTTGGGTAATGCCAGCCCTCCAAGGGGTTTGCACTGAGCTTGAGTTGGGGGCGACAAGCACAAGGTTGTGGAGGTGGTCATGGTGTTGGAAATTTAGGAGGATGGCAAGGAGGAGATGCCCATCAATAAACTAGTTGGCCACGGTGAAGCCAGCAACCATAGTCGTTCCTACGTCCCCTGATGTGAGCGGCAGTGCTGGAGGGCAGTTCCACGGTCTCAGACGGACGTGGATACTCATTACCATAATCGCACAGTTATCTTACCTTGGGCAAAGTATTTCAACCAAGAGATTCAGATAGAAATCATCTGTGTGAATAATGTCATTTCTAAAGCAATAATTACCTTCTATATTATATCCCATATAAATATATAAAATTAAGATGATGCTGAAATTGTGATGTTTGCCTAATATGTGGAACTGCCCTACATGTAGTGCCAAACACTGACGCTCTGAAAAATATTTCTGCAGCAAATCTGTAGCCCTATCCCTAACTCCAAGCCTGAATAGACTATGGAATATATGAAAACTCAATGTCCAATTCACAAATTCGGAGGCATCATCACAGCGATGCACCAACTCTACTTCTAACACAATGATCTGGATCAACCACCTCAATCCAATATAGTTGTTGCTCTACATAAACGTCGACCATACGAAGAACATGACTCCAACCCCTGTTCGTACCCTTGTGCTAATTCATTGCTCGAGACAATGCGTTTCCATGTAGTTCTCCCCTCTTCGGGTTTTGAGAGATCCTTCTTCCCATGATGTGTCCCCAGGTTGTGTACGTCACAGATGGCAACTCTTATCCTCGTACATGGACGGTCACGTTGCGTCCCTTGTCTCCTCCCATCACCCATCACTTGCCATCCCTCCCCCCCCACCCCAATGTAATCACTCAAAACCAACTGTGATTGACTGCAGCAGTGTTTTTAACAGACACCAGTCGTGTTACGGCTATTGGTGTTGTTATCGTTTATTGTAATAAACGCATTGCCTCCAAGAGAAGTCTCGCTCTACGTTCATACCCACAACACAGGCGCAAAATACATTACAGAAGTTATGTTAAGCAGCGGCAAAGTTTGAGTGATAGCTCATCTGACACTGACTCCTCTCACAACGACCAACTTTCCGAATACTCATTCAGTAGTAAGACTCTTAAATTGACGGAGAAAGCTCTCGTCAGAATCCCCTATTTTGATCCACACAATAGGAACAGAGACATACACTCATATCACAACAGTCGAAGTGGAGGCAATGATCAGAGGTCTGAGGAAGTTGGACGAGAAAACAAGTGCTGAAAAGAAGGTTACATGAATATTCTATACCATGGGTAAAGTCGCTACCATACAAGGTTAGGAATTATTTCAAACAACTCAGCCTAACAGTGATTACGAAGTTTGGAGAATATTCAACACTGAGGGGTTTAATGCTGCCAAATTTATGACCCAGTGCGTAAACGAGGAGTGTATTACGCAGGTGATGTTGATCAATACCACGAAGGTGACAAAATGTTCAAGATTGTTTTTTTAATCCTTGAGTCCAGAGATTACAGAAATTGTGGGTATGGTTTTCGACCCAGAGACGGCCTCCTTACACCACATACAGAATAGGGTTCACACGGCATGGCTATATAGAATTAGGAGCCATAATTCGGACAAAACACAGGGTGAGAGATAATGCACCCTGCCATCTAGAGGGAAGTAAAAATCACGTGAGCAGCTACAGCACCTCACACCAAGCCCCACAATACAGAGTTAGTTAGTTCATAGTTCATTTATTTGGTATAGCCCTGTGAGCCATTCGCTCTTGAATCGGGTGCAACCGCAACAAAAAAAAACATGAACAAGAAAACATCTTAAAGTGATTATGTGACTGTGCAAACAGAAAATACAGGAAAAAAATATCAAAATATTCCTGAAATAGCACCGTACACCAACGCGGTGTGCAAAAATCCCAGTGGGATGCAAGTCAAATAACAACAACAACAACAACCACAAGACAACTAAGATTAAAGCCATCAGTCTAACTCCGTACTACAATAAACAAAAACATGGCCAAAACAAAAAAAAACACTTTTCGAAATCACCAAAATAAAAGCCATAAATCCAATGTAACAGTGATCATAGGGACTGTGACCAAATTTTAAACAATAAACTACATAAATAAATTATAACACCAAAATCTAGAGCCATATTTTAGGCCACTGAATAGCAGTGGCAGCTAGGGTTGTACAACTCCTCCAGAGCAGTTTTGAGTGAAGATCTCATAGATAGTGATTCAAGTTGCAGTTTATTGGCAATAGCATTCCAGACCCTGGGGGCATCAATAGCAAAGGCCCTTCCTCCAGTTTTTGTACGGCAATAGGGAATGTGAAGCTGGTAAATGAGCGAAGACCTGAGGTCAAATTTGTTCTTTGAAACAGAGAGGAGATCCAGTAGGTAGTCTGCGGAATTTTTTTTCAGAGAGGAGCAAGCACCCAAGAACTACCAACATAATTACACGCAGAGATGGCAAGGTAACAATCCAGCGAGAGAGTGGCACACCAATCCGAGGCAACCACAGCGCACAAAGACAGGTAATTATTGGAATTTCAGGGTGTGGAAGCCAAGAGCGGAATCATACCAGCACCCCATGCCACGACAAACTCAAGGTTAAACACAATCTGCCCATTCCCCCTTCGATACCCCCACCCGGCTATACCAGGAGGGAGTAGAGAAACAGGAAAGGAAACAAAAATGGACTCAACTCAGATACAAAATGTGGCACAAACACGTGGTGAATCACCCACATTAATTGAGAATGAGCTGCCAGTGAGAGCACTGCCCACTGAATTACTGAAAAATAGTTTTTCATCCAAAGGCCGATGCCTGCATTCCTCAGGGCGTGTCCCTGTAGCACGTTCCTCTGCCCCATCCATCGTACAATCATGCAAATCCGCGAGACAATGGGCGACTTTTCCAATTACCTGGCGATTAGGTTTTACTCCCCCTCCCTGCGGTTTATCATCTCCTGTCGGATGTAGATCGGAGTGCTGAAATGGGGGAAGGGAAGATTCACAATGGATCGGGAATTATGTTGAAACCCAGCACACCCAAATGCACAAAAGGGGGGAGGACCCAACGGGGCACGGAATCGAATCGACTCATCGAGTTAAATGTACGGATCAATGAGTGGTGGCCCACTTTACTCCAGTGACCCGGGTGCTGCTGCGGGGTCCACTTTCTGCCCCGCCTCCTTTCCCCCCCCCCTTCTCTCTCCCCCCTACTGCCGAGGCCTATATAACCTCGTGCCACGGCAGATCTCTCGCCTACTTCAGCAGTTTTTTCTTGCTGTGGTTGTCCCACCTGATGGGAGGGACTTGATCACATCAGCCGCGTCACAGGAAGTAAGATGTGGGGATGGCTGTCATTTTAAAGGGGTCTGAGTAATTTACCATACACAAGGAATCGGTTATAATCGACTTGGTAATCGAATCGTTCCAGCTTTAGTACTCGCGCATATAATACACTAGCTGTACTACCCAGCTTCTCCTGGGACTTGGATCCACCACGCCCGGCGGCCTTTGTCTCCCCAGTGGCGATGTTTACACACCACAGCAGTTACTCGTTTTGAGGCTGAGTCGACGTAGGGGAGGCCCAGGACCGGTTAAAATAATAGTCACTGGTAGTGGCCGTGAGCGGGAATCGAACTCGGGTTGCCGGATTCGTAGCGCAGCGCGCTAACCACTACACAACAATGCGTTACGCTTCCACATGTGCGGGTCACGTGACAGATTTGACCTCACAGCTCACTTGCCGTACAAAAAATAAATGCATTATTGAGCTCCCCCCCCCCACACACAAAAAAGTGTATTTTCATAACTTTTGCATGGTGTAGAGTCTGGAAAGTACCCACATGGTAAATTTCAAGTTTGTTGCATGTCGGGAAGTACGCTAAACATTTTGAACAGACACATATTTACAACTTTTATATATATGGAGATAACACAAAATAATCATTACCACATTTGCGTTCGTTTGAGCATTCAGTGTCTCAAACCGACGCTGGTGAACTGCCAGATATTTGCAGGCAAGGATGCTCTCTGTTAGTTACAGGTCCTAGTTCTATGCAAAACTGTGGAATACTTCACAAAAAGTCATCATGAGCTTTGCAGAGCTGAAAACCATTCTGACGTTTGCTCGTGTTGAACCAATGCTGCTGAAATAAAAATCACGGCCAGAAAGGCCGTAGGCTTTCACGACCAATATTATTCATAATAAACGTTTTTGGGTTAGATCGCATTACTCATAAATGTGTCGTAACCCTCCACTACCTGACACGGCCAATCAGTAAAAAATGTGTCACATTGACAAAAGAGAAATAGATCACTCCTTCAGCCCACCGGTGTGTTGAAGAGTAAATCCACAACATTTACAATTTTTGAGTACGACGTTTCGCTGGTAATTACATCCAGCATCATCGGGCAATTTGCCAGAAAGGTGAAGCCCTCACTTCCTCCCGGTCTAAAAAACCGGGAGCACCGTCACCATCGCAGCATGACACATGTGTGCCCGTTGAAACGTGCAGCCCTCGATCGCAATAGAACCGATAATAATTATTGTTGGTATAACTTTCTTACTCATGAAAGCTCTGCGAAGTTTCAATATAATTGGCTTACATCGTGGATATGAGTAACAAAATTAACACGCAAACGATGATTCCCCTCCTTCACATATCTGTCTTTCCACTTAAAAAATACAAGTATTTGTACACATCCCATTAGCCACACGGCTTTCCTTCTGGGAGTGCATCATTTCAGCAGTATTGGTTGTACATAAACCAAGCTCTGGTCCGGTTTTTATATTCATCAGCACGCTCCAGCTCACTTGAAGCAATGCTGGTGAACTGCCAGCTGTTATAGGTTAGGGCCCGCTCTGTGAGATATGGGTGCTCGAAGGTTGTTGTATATGTAGGTTATGAAAATTTGATGAAAATAATGAAAATTTGATTAAATTTGAAATTTTAATAATTTATCTGAATTAATTGGTGTAATTATGTGCTTAAACTATGCTAATTCGAGAGATAATCGTATGAATTCATGCGAGTGGGCGTGGTTATGATGATGCAGGTCGTTATGATAATTAGGTCCAGCCTCGGTGACGAAGGTTGGTTATTAATGGCAACAACGCAATTAATCGTATGCAGTTGTGCAGGTATTGTGACCGTGAATGAGAGAGAGTCGACTCGACTTGCTATTTAATTGCGTATTTTCAATAAGGATACAATTATCTTCGATTTAACGCTTATTGATTATGTGCTGGATTAGTGATTAGTGTGCTTATGATAGGTAACCGAGATTCAGATCTCATTCGCAGAACAATTCTATGCAGAATCACGGAAAGAATCACACACAACTCTTCTGCTTTAATCAATTTTATTTTCTAGCTAAACTTAAATTTTTGGACAATATGAGAACTCTCAACTTCGGAATTTCAACACAGCATTAACATGGTACACATCACGATTGCGTTGTTTCACTTCGATAACGGCACCTGTGGTTAATTCCCGACGCGTAACGCAATGTTGTTGTTGTTGAGAGAGATGAAAACATGCAAACTATTCTATCAAAACCTTAACCTTATAATATGTAATTCGTATTTAAATTGTTACACAACACGGCATTCGGTCATTGATCATATGCAACCCTTAATGCAGATTCTTGTCACGTTGTTAACAGTAGGACGATTGATTATTATGCAACGCTGTTCATATGGAAAGACACTCAAACCATTATTATTCCTAAAGGCACAAATATGCGTTCATAGATTCGTCTTGTTCATTCATGGATACCAGCAAGATTATGCAATAGAAAAAAACGAACCACTCAAATACCATGAACTGTGATATGGTCGCTGAGGTGAATGAGAACATGTGGGGGCACCGCGCTACAGACACATGCGCGACACTTTCCGCAATACGCTTTTATGCTTCGTTGCAATAACGAGCAACAATTATTCTTCAAACATTGAGGGCCTTGTGGCTCTATGGCCACAAATCCTTTCATTACTCCGACCACTTCCCACCCTCCCTTTTGCCCACAGCCAGATGAAAGCGACAATATTTATTTTTCAATTATTATTAACGTGGTTGAGATGACTTACACATATACCCAGCTGGAATCTGTTTTTTTTACATTTATTGCCATGAACTTCACCTTAATCAGCACTAACTTGACGATTGCCTCTCTTTTGCATTGACTCCGTGACATCACGACCGTTTCCAAGGTCGGCCAACATCAAAGCGAGCAGCTCCCATAGGAAAGTGGGCCAAGTGGCACAGTTTAAGGGGCCTGCGTGGCCCACTTGGGGCAGGCGTCGCCCACTGAGGCTGCCGTGGGCATCCAGGCTGGGCCTAGATACCTGGTTGACAAACTGGATTGTTACATTGGCTTCTCTCTTGTGCATGTGTGCGCCCACTCTCAGGTGTCTGCAGGACACCTTCATGGAAGTGGACGCGAGCACCGTCCCACCCATGGACATGACTGATCGCAAACGGTTTGGGGCGCGTTCGCGCGTCACCAATGATACCGCTCATCTCCCCTTCCGTTCTGCCCCCGCCACTCGCTCCCCCCCCTTCCTTCATCACTGTTGCCGCTCCGGCCCCGGCTACGATCTCCAAAAACCATGGTCGCCTACCATCATCGTTTCCGTCGACAAACTGCTGGATGGATTCCACGGGAGGCGTTTGTGCAGCGAGCGGAGTCCACCTGGGATTACTGGTGATCTCTGCACACGTCCCACCAACCCTTTCCTCAATTGTTGATTGTTTTAACCCCAGTTGGGGGGAAGAGGACAAGATAAAAAATATAATTGTATTTGAAACTTGCGTCCTCAAACACACTAACACCTAGTACCCTGGTTGTTATTTCCCCCCACCCTTATAAACGTGACATCACAGGATGTTGCCATGATGTAATGGTTGGTACACAATATAGAAGTCGCCGGTTCGATTTATCGTGGCCATTTTAATGTGGACTTTTCTTAAATCCCTCCGGCTTCTGTCCACACAACCGGTACGAATGAGTGGATAAACAATTGGGAGAACTCAAACATCCCCAAGAAGTGCCTCATCGTGGATCAAACCATCAAGAAGCTCGCTGGCCCCCCACCACCGCAAGCAGTGGGGGGCCACCGTACACCGGATCCAACCTGGCCATGGCACGAGCAATTGCCTCCACAAATGGAAAACAAAAGCATCACCAAAATGCCACGGCGGGGCACCGCAACGGTGAAAAACGCACAAACGCATCAGGAAGCTCTCTTCACCTGCTGGAGGCCTGCATTACCATTAAGAGGCTATGGTCTTGGATTATTCTTCGTGTTATTTAGGGTCCCTGACTCTGTTCACGACCATTAAAGACCATGATGGTGGGCAGGCCCACGGAACGCTGCATGGCCGGGTGTCAGAGCCATTTCCTCATCTTTACTGTAGGGTGTGATGGGGATGTCCTCTGGCCCCGACACTATTTCAAGTATTCTTGATCGCAGTCTTACGAGATATAATTCCCGGTTGTGGCCAAAATCAGTGATGAATTATATTCTAATCGACCCTATGCCTCCCCTAAGTCGACTTAACCTTAAATTAGTATCAGGTGTGGTTGGTAAACATCACCACTGGAGAGACAAAGGTGGCTGAGTGTGTTTCTGGAAACAAATCCCCACCATGACAAGTTTGCCTCTGAATGCCAGTTTCTTGGCCCAAGCCACTGTATAAAGTCCAGCAAATATGCATCCGACACAAGATCCTAACCTTTTATATAGTCATATTCATAGCCAGTGTAATGTCATCATTTTTTTTACTCAAAATTATTCACCTCAATTTTGGTTCACACGACGAACAAATAATGCTACTCAGCTGATTCGGCGTGAGACCTCTGCTGACTGCATAAGTACGGAAACTTCTCCACTTTCTCTACGACTGCCCCATCACTCATACAAAGATCCCCCTAGAGTGACGGTGATGTCACGTCGACCCACGCGGCACAGCAATCTCACGCGGTACAGCAGCCTCACGCGGCAGAGCAGCCTAATGCACAAGCCGCACGTGGCACAGTAGCCTCATGCAGAAGCTGCACGTGGCACAGCAGGCATAAAGGAAGCTGTGGAACAACTCGAGGAGCTGCTTGGCCTCGTCTGGCAACCCTGGTCAGCTGGTTCAGAACTGGAGGAGGAGAAGCAGCTGTTGTGAATCCCTGCAACAGCTGTCCCTGTGAGCTGCCCCTCACTACAGAGAGCTCCATGGAGAGCATGGCGATGATCACACCCACTCACCCACCCACCCAATCACCCACCGACCCACTCACCCTGTAACTCACTTACTCACCCTCATAACTTACCCAATCATTTACCCAGTCATCCACCCATCCACTCAATCACCCACTCACTCACCCACCCATCCACTCACTAACTCACTCACCAACCCACTCGTCCACCAACCCCACACCCACTCACCCACTTATTAACACAGGCATTCATTCACTAACTCAACCACTAACTCACCCATCCACCAACTCACCCACAAACTCACTAACCAACCCAACCACCCACTCATTCACTTAACAAACCACCTACTCACTCAAGAACCAACCCACTCACCACCCACTCACCTACTACCAACGCAACCTCTCACCCACTCACCCACCCATTCACTCACTGACGTATCCACTCACTAACTCACTCATCCCAACCACTCCTTCACGCACCCACCAACCGATTAACCACCCACTCACTCACCCACTCACCCTCTCACTTGCCAACACACTCACCCAATCAATCACCCACCCATCCACTCACTCACTCACCTACCCACGCACCGTTTCACCCATCAACTCACTCAACAACCCATCCACTCACTCAAAAACCCATGCATGAACTCAACCATCCACCGAGCCACCAGCACAGACTCACCCAGTCACCGACTCCATCACCCACAGACTAACACACAAATTAACTCAAACACCCACTAACTCACCCACTGAATCACCAATCCACTCAACCACTCACTCAATCTCTAACCCATCCACTCACTCGTGCACTCACCCACCCACTCACCAATCCACTCACTAACTCACCCACTCACTCATTCACCCCACTCAATCAACAACCCATCCACTCTGACTCACTATCGCATCTTCACTATCGCATCCACTAAGTCGCCTGTCACTAACGAACCCACGCACGTAGTCACCCAGTGAACAACCCACCCACTCACCCATTACCCAGGCTACCACTCCACTATTCCCCCACCCACCTAGTCACTCCTGACCCACCCACAAACCCACTCACCTACTCGCCAACCCACTCACCTACCCGCCAACCCACTCAACTACCCGCCAACCCACTCAGCAACCACTCGCGCATAAACTCACCGACTCAACCTCCCACACTCACCACCTACCCACTCACTCAACCAACTATTCACTCACCCTATTCACTCACCCATCCATACATTCACTCACCCACCCCCTCACTCACCGAACCCTTCACTCATCCACACACTCACCCAAAAACTCACCCACTGAACCTCCCACATTCACCCACCCACTAACCAACCCACCCTCTCAACCAACCATTTAATCACCCATCGACTCATCCCTTCAACCTCGCACAGTCATCCAATCACCCACCCACTAACTCAAACACCCATTCACTCACCCATCCCTCCACTCACCTACTCAATCACATAACCACCAACTCAATCTCTAACCCAAACACTCACCAACTCACCCATCTTCTTATTCACTCAATCTTGTACCCATTAACTCTAATCACTCACCCACCCTCCCATTCACCAACTCACTCACCGACACACTCACACACCAACTCAGCCAGCCACGACCCACTACCCACGTAACCACTCACCCACCCAAGCATTAAATCACCCATCCACTCACCTTTTCAACCTCCCACTCATCCAATCACCCACCCACTGACTTAAACACAAACATCCATTCACTCACCCACCCACCTGCTCACTCACCCACCCACCTGCTCACTCACCCACGCACCAAACCACCCACCCAATCACTCACCCACCCACCTTTTCACCCAGCCACCCTCTCAAACCCGTACCCACTAACACACCCACTGACCCACCCTCACCCACCCACTCATGAACTCACCCATCCAATTATTAACCCACCCAGTAACTCACCCACTAATTCACCAACCCGACCACTCACCAACACAGCCTAAATATAAATTGTTTGTTTTACCAGGCAAGGCCCACTGACATATATGGATGATTTTCAGAAGCAACTTCGCCACAAATGATAGCTCAACAGAGTGGCTTATCACGTATACATTTATAGCAGCCAACTCCTCTAAATGCATGTTTCTAAATGTGGAATCGAACCCACAACATCCTGTAAACTCGGCGAGGTAGTTAACATCTTGCCACCATGACACTCCATTCTCTGACTCTCCCACCCACGAAACCACACTCAAACACCGACCCACTAACTCAACCATCCATTAATTCAACCACCGAGCCTTGCACACACTCACTCACCCAGCCACGCACTCGCCAAGCCACGCACTCAATCTCTAATCCACACTCACTCACCAAGCCTCTCACCTACTACCCATCGAACGTCGCACTCACTCATCCACGCACCCACCCACAAAACCGCCCATCTACACACCAAATAAAAATGTAGCTTTTTTTTTACTTTACTAGGTAAGGCCCATGCTATATACATCTTTTTCAGAAACAAGCAGAGTACAAATGATTGCTCAATGGAATGGCTTTTCACATAGAACGTTATAGCAGTCAAAGTCTATAAATGAATGTTTCTAAATGTGGAGGGGCAACCTGGAGTACCCAGAGAAAATTCCATGCAACCACGGGGGAGAACGTGCAAACTCTAGATATACAGGCGAGGTTCTTAAAATTTTGCCACCTTGACATTCCACTCTTTAACTCAACCACCCACCCACCCACACACAAACCACTTGTAGAGTAAAATGGGGACGTGACGTCATGTGTGCCGTCTAGTGCGATGACGTCACGGAACGTGGCGTCATGCACGCTGGGCGGCTCGATGACGTCATGTCTCTAGTATTTAAGGGGGACCCCGTGACGAAAGCGGGATCACTGTGGGAACGGGTAGAGTGAGAAGGGTGGAGAGGGAACCAGGGGTAGAGAGGGATCGACGAAGAGTCAGGAGTGAAGCTGGTGGTAGCCGTAGGAGGTGCTGCTCTTCCCGGTCGGTGGGGTTGGCAAGTTCCCCCATCCGACTCGAGGGAGAGAGACCGGAGCTAGCCGGGCTGGACCAGGACTTAGTGTAGGACCCCTAACCCCTGGGAAGTTGTCACACCCTTTGTGTTATTGTAATATACTTAATAAACCTTTGGCGAAAGCCCTTACCTTCAAGCCGTCTCCGAGTCGTCGTCGGGAACTCCTCAACACACTAACCAAATCAATCTCTAACCGACTGACTCACCCACACACCCACAAACTAATTCACCAACCCACTTACCAGCCCACCCACTACCTAACTCAACAACCCACTCACTCAACAATCCACTCACCCACCAGGTCACCTATTCACTCCCTCACACACCCACCCATCCACCAACTCAATGTCTAACTCACACACTCACCCACCCAACCAATCACAAACTCACCCAGCCACTCACCCTGCCACAAAATCAATCTCTAACCCACGCACTCAACATTCCACCTACTCACTAATCCAAACTGACTAAATTCAACTATTTTTTAAGTTACCAGGTAAGACCCACAGAGCTATATAAAATATTTTTCCAAAGTAACCTGGCCACAAATGAGAGCTTCACTAAGTGGCCTATCACATAGTAATGTATAGCAGCCAAATCCGATAAATGAATGTTTCTAAATGTGGAGTCGAAATCCACGTGACCATAGAGCACATGCAAACCCCAAATATGCAAGCATCAGGGTTGGGATGGAACCTACGAACTCCAAAATACCAGGCGAGGTAGCTAACATCTCGCCACAGTGGCGTACAATTCTCGAACTCAGCCACTCAACTACTAAAGCCACTCACCAACCCACTCACAAACCCGCTCACCCTGCCATGCACTCAATTTCTAATCAACGCACACACGCACACACCCACTCACTCACTCAACCACTCATCCACGCACCCACCTACACATGCACTCACTAACTCACTCACCCACCCACCCACCCAACCTACCCACCCACTCACCTCACCCACCCACTCACTCAGTGACCAACTCACGCTCCAACCCACCCACTCACACTGTGACCCACTCAATCTCCCAACAACTCACCCAGCACCTCACCTACTTACTTAACCACCCATTCACTCACCCACCGACGCACTCACCGCCCACTCACCCAACTGTAAACTAAAATTTAACTATTTTAATTTTACCAGGAAAGGCCGACGGAGCTATATAGATTTTTTTCATAAGCGACGCGGCCACAAATGACTGCTCAAATAAGTCAGTGAGTGCGTGTGTAGGTGGGTGCGTGGATGAGTGGTTGAGCGAGTGAGTGGGTGTGTGCGTGAGTGCATTGATTAAAAATTGAGTGCATGGTAGGGTGAGCAGGTTTGTGAGTGGGTTGGTGGGTGGCTTTAGTAGTTGAGTGAGTGAGTTCCAGAACAGCCAAAACCTCGAAATGCATGTTTCTAAATATGGAGAGAAAACCCGGAGGACTCGGAGAAAAATCCATGCAACCACAAGAACATGCACACTCCAAATATACAGGCGTCATAATCGAGATCGAACCCACAACCTCCTGTACAAAAGGCAAGGTAGTTAATATCTCACCACCATGGCGCTCCACTTTCTTGACTCAGTCACCTACTCACCCACCCCTTCAGCCACCTACCCACTCAGAAACACCCACCCACTCAAAAACCCGCACCTTGCTACCAACTCAACCACTTACCGACGCATCCACTTACACACCCACCCATCCACCCACTCAATCTCTAACTCGCACACTCACCAGTCCACCCGCTCACCCAGCTACTTACCTACTCACCCACTCACCCTGCCACCCACTCACCATGCCGCCCACTCAACCTCTAACCGACCTACCGACCCAACCAGCCACCCATCCCCTAAACTAAACTACTTTTTATTTCACCAGGTAAGGCTCATTGAGCTATATAGACCCTTTTCAGAATCGGCCTGGCTACAAATGATAGATAAACGAAGTGGCTTATCACATACATTTATTGCAGCCAAATCCTCAAAAGGCATGTTGATTCTAAATGCAGCGGAAAGGACCCGGAGAACATGCAAACTCCAAATATACAGGCGGCAGGATCGCAATCGAATCCACAACCTCATGTATACTAGGCGAGCTAGTGAACATTTCACCACCGTAGCGCCCCACTCTTTGACTCACCCAATCACTCACAAGCTAACTTACCCACTCAACCTCCCACATTAACTTACCCACCCAGCAGTCACTCACCCATTCACTCACTCACCTACTTTCTGACCCCATTCAGTCAACAACTCACCGACCCACCCAACCACTCACTTAGTTAACCACTTGCTCACCCACCCACTCACCCTATGACCCACTTAATCTCTAAATCACTCACTCACTAAACTACACACTCACCCACCAACATACTAACTCAAACACTCACCAACGAACTCACTCACCCAACCACGAACTGACCCACTCACTCACCCACAAACTCGCGAACCAAAAACACACATACCCAACCCATCACTCACCCAACCCCTCACTCACCGACTTACTCAATCACCAATCCAGACACTCACCCACTGACCGACCCACCAACTCATTAACTCACCCAGGACTCACTCACTCTGCCACCCATTCAATTTCTAACCCACCCACACACCTACTCCCTCAGCCACTCACCTCTTCACACACTCACCCACTACCCACGTAATTATTCACCCACCCACTAACTCAACCACCCACTAACGCAACCACTGACCCACTCGAACTCATCCACTCAAAAAGCCACCCACTAAAATATCTAAACCACACTCATGCAACCACCCACCCACTCACCCTCACACTTACCAATGCACTTTCCCACTCACTCACCCATCAACTCACTAACCCACCCATTAATTCAGGAACTCACCGAGCAACTGACCTACTCACCCAAGACGCACTACCCACGGAACCACCCACCCACCAACTGACTCAATTTCTCACCCACTCACCCACCCACCCACTAGTGCTCCCACTAACTAATTCATTCATCTACTCACTCACCCACCCCTCACTCACCTAACCATTCACTGCTTCAAGCTCCCATACTGACCAAATCACCCACCGACTAAATCACCCACAAATATCCACTCACTCACCACCCACTCACCCACTACTCACACAACCACTCACCAACTCATTCACTTGCTCACCCACGCATTCACTCACCCCACTCACTCACCAACCATCCACTCACCCACTCACTGAACCACCCCTTCACTTACCCACCCCCTCCATACTTAACCGCAATAACTCACCCACTGAACCTCTCACATCCATCCACTCACTCACCAACCCAACCTTCCACGGTCATCCAATCTCGTACCCACTAACTCAATCACTCACCAACGCACTCACCGTCTCACTCATCCATTCCCTCATCCATCCACTCACTCACCCATTCACCAAATCAATCACGCACAAATTAACTCACCAATTCAACCAGCCACTGAGCTACTCACCCACGAGCCACGTAACCACTCACCCACCCTCCCTCCCACTGAATCTCTAACCTACCCACTCACACATCAACTAACCCACCCATCATCATCTCACTAACCCACCCATCATCTCACCCACTCACCCAGCCACCCACTCAATCTCGCACCCACCAATTCAATCACTCACCCCCCATCCAAGCATTCAATCACCCATTCACTCACCATTTAAATCTCCCACTCATCCAATTACCCTCCCACTCATCCAATCACCCACCCACTCATCCAATCACCCACCCACTAACTCAAACATAAACATCTATTCACTCACCCAATCCTCCGCTCACCTACTCAATCACATAACCACCAACTCAATATCTAACTCAAACACTCACCAACGAACTCTCAACCTCCCACACTCATGCACTCACCCACCTAACCAGTAACTCAACCACACAAATCCACTAATTCACCCCTTTGCTCAGCCAATCAATCACACAACCACCCACTCAATCTATAACCCATCCACTCACTCAACGACCCATCTTCTCACCCACTCAGCCAACCACCCACTCAGCCAACCATCCACTCAACCACACACTAACTGATCAATCCACTCATTCACCCACCCACCAACTCACCCAACCCCTCACTCATGCAACCCCTCACCTCCACCCACCCAACCTCCCACTCTCACCCTACTACTCAATCACCCACTCAATTTACAAACTCAATCACCGACTCCATCACCCATCCACCCATACTGACCCACCCCCTAACTCACCCGCACACCCACTCAGCCACCCAATAATTCACCCACTCAACTCACCCACCCCTTCACTCATTCACACACCCACTTAACTTCCCACGCTCACCCACCCATACAACCATTAAATTACACATCCACTCACCCCCTCAACCTCCCACAATCATCCACTCACCCACCCACTAACTCATCCACACACACACTCACTAAACCACAAACACTCATTCACCTACCCCTCCGTTCAGCCATTCAATCACACGATGATTGATTAAATCACTAACCCGCCCACTCACTCCCCCACCCACTTATGCACTCCCCAACCCACTCACGCACTCCCCAACCCACTCATCCTCTCACTTACCCACCCATGCACGCACTCACTGACTCACCGAGCCATTTACACAATTAACAATGCACTTACCAAATCACCCACGCATCCACTCACCCACTCAAACTCCCCCACCCACTCACCATCCGTCTCACTCACCCACTCGACCCCCTCACTCACCCACTCGACCTCCCACACTCACCCACCTACTCACCAACCCACTCTCTCATCCAACCATTCATTCACCCCCTCAACCTCCCACATTCACCCACTCGGCCACCTACCAACTAACTCAACCACATACACCCGCTCACTCAACATTACCACTCACCCTCTACCCACGCAATCAATCAATGCCTCCTTCACTCACCCAACCTGTCACTCACCCAACCCCTCAGCCACCTACCTCTGTCTCAAGCCTCGTGCAGTCCAAGCTCCAGGAGGGCCTCCTCCTCCTCGAACCCGCCGAGGTTGGGTCCCGTGTACATGCCCTCGTGGCCCCGCACGCTCACGCGCACACGGGGTCGCGCGTTTGTTCTCGCCACGCGAACCTCGGCCGTTATCTCCCACCCGAGTCCCCGCCCACTGGAGCCCCATTAGGGTCCCCGTCGGGGGGAACAATTAGGTGTCCATCCGCTGTGTCTCCTCCCCTCTCGACCCCGCTAGGACCCCCTGCGCTGCTCACAATATCCCCCCAGGAGGACCCTGTCCCTCCTGTTTCCATCTCGCGGGGTCGCCTCTCCGCACTCCCGCGCTTCAGCAGGCTCAGTGCTTGCACCACCATGCGGCGCTCCTCAGAACCTGCGGGGGTGGACGAGGGTGGGGGGGATCATCATCGTCAGCAGCAGATGCAGCATCATTATTATTATAAGCAGCTACAGCAAGTCGCAGCATCATAATCATCATCTGAATTACCACCACCAGCAGGAGCACTATCATCACCATCTTCAACTTGCCAAGCCATCATCATTACATCATCACCAGATTAATAGATCTCTACCATCACCATGCGTAAAGACATTAGCATTATAATCACTATCTCCTGCATATCCTAATCTCAACATAATTATCGTTAACATTATAATCAACATCATATCGATCAACGCACCGGTGTAAATTGTTCTAGTTGTATTCAATACAAATCAGTTAATATTTGCATCACTCGAACGTGCCACACCACTGCTCCACTCCCCGCTGCCCTTCTCCATCCTCCCCCTTGCTCCTTGGCCCCTTACCATCTGCCAACTGCCCCCTTGCTGCCCGGGCTCGTGGGTACCCTCAGAGGATTTGTATTCAGCTGTAATATCGAGGCTAGAATACATTTCCGCGTGATAAGCCACTTCGTTGAGTTATCATTTGTGATAGCCAGGTCGCTTCAGAGAAACATCTATATAGCTCAGTGAGCTTTACCGGGTAAAATACAAAATTGTTTAGTTTTTTTGTCTGATGGTAAGGTACCACGCAAACCACCACCATCATGACTGCTGTCAGGCTCCGTAGAGCAGGGTGCGTGTTTGTTGTCATCGTCTACAAGAGCTACACGTGGCAAACCGGGGGTGCTGTCGCATGGCTCGGCGATTGCGCATTTGCAGAATTAATCTGGCAAGGGTCACATGATCAGAAAAGGGGCAGTCCAGCAACATGAACCCTTGCACTGTGCCGCTCCCCACACCTGCAACCAACCAGCGTGGTGAAGTATGGTCAAATACACCGCAACGATCCGCTAGGTTGTGGCGGTCCCCATACAGCAGCGGAATCGTGAAAGGGCCATAGCGTGGTCGCACATCCATCGTCCCACGTGATACCACCTGCGGGGCACGCCTCGCAACGCTCAGGTGAGCGTTACCTGCACTCGCTTCCTGCCGGATAGCTTCAACCACCTGCCAGCCATCGTATCCCGAGGGGAGGTCGGGTCGCTTCATTTGCTCGTCGCTCCACAATTGGAAGTTCCTGGCAAAGGTGCGCGAGGTGGATGAGCTGGAGTCCTGTCTGTGAGCGTGTGGGTTTAGCACGCTGCGCTACAATAAATCCGGCGACCCGAGCTCGATTCCCGCTTACAGCCACCATCACCAGTGCGTCCTGGATCTTGAGAGGTCGGTTCAGCCTTAAATTAGTATCTGGTACGATGTGTACACATCGCAACTCGGGAGAAAAAGGCAGCTGAGGGTGGTCCCGGCCACCCACACAGAACATGTGTGAAACCCAGAGATTATGCGTGAAACACGTGCAGATCATTAGAAAAACAGGCAAATATATTGTGTGATATCAAATATGGATCATGCGTAAAACACATACCGATCATACGCAAGAAACACACAATCAGGCAATGTATGAAAACACACTCATATGCTTCTGTAGGATACGTTGGTTCAGCAGATGTACAGGGTGATGGATTACAATGTTAAGTTTTTTTAAAATGGCGATGAAGAATATTGTCCATTCATTTGCAGTCCAGCCGTACACTCATTCATTCACGTGCTATCTTTTCGTCTATGCATCGGTCAATCCGCAAGTCAATTATGCAAGAGGACTCAGTCCCCCCCTGCCCCGCCCCCCTCTGCAAGTAGTAGCAGCTCCCTGCACCACCCAGCTAACCCCACACTGCATGCCGCGTTCTGCGCGATGCCTCAAGTTCAAGGTCGTGTGGGTGACACATTACCGTGGTGATTATTTGAAATGTAACTTTTTATTTTACCAGGGAAGTGAGCCATATAGCTCTTTTTAAGAAGCGATCTGGTCACAAATGTTAGTTTTAACGGAGTGGCTCATCTTGTGGAAATTTATAGCAGTAAAATACTCTAAACCAGGGGTCTCAAACTCACGGCCCGCAGGCCAATTGTGGCCCGCGGAACAATATTTTGTGGCCCACTATTTGGCATCAATTTTTTATTTTTTATTATTATATTTTTTTACCATAGCTCAGGCTCGTGACAGCTTCCGGTGTTTGTTGACAAGTTAGCCAACGCGAATTAGCAACGTTAGTCACTTGGTTGAAACGTGATTCCGGAGTGACACCAAATGGAAGGAAAATATATCCTGTCACCCAGTGCAAGGTACAGAGGACTTAGGAAGTGGGCGGACTCAACAAGTGTAATCAGTGACCTAATAAAGACAACAGAGTGTTGCAATAGGAAAGGGAAAATAATTACATGGATAGCAAATAGCATGAGATGGGTGGCAAGAACAAAAGCCAAATGGTGGTTAGAACCTGAATATTATAAAGAAGTTATAATTATTATTACAAGAGAAACAAAGAAAAGGAAAAAGGACAGATATGTGCAATTGCAAAAGAAAATAATTTACCAAGAACAATTTAATCAAAAAGAGCAAGAAATTAAAAGATATAAAACATGAGACAATGCACTTGATGTTAAGAATTAAGACAGGTGGAGTAACATGGACACCAGAGTTAGCTCAATGGCATCCAGAGAGATTCGGTAGAGCAGAAGGATATGTAGGATGTAAACAAAAAGAAGAAAATCTAGATCACTTTATTTATGAATGTGAAAGTTATAAACACCTGAGAGAACACGATTGATGAATTTAATAATGATAAAAAAAACGAAGTGCTCAAAAAAAGCATGAACAATGATAAAGTTTTCAAATACCTCTCAGAATATATAGAAAGGGCATACTAAATAAGATCCCAAATACTCAGGTATTGGGATAAAAACATGTAAATATATCACCCCCACCTTCCCTGAGCTTTCCAAGATGTTCAAGTGGACCATGTGCCTTTTTGGGAGCACATATCTGTGTTAAAAGCTCTTTTGCACCATGAACTTTAATAAGTCAAAGTACAGGTCCAAACTTACTGATGAGCATTTCAAGCCATACTGAGGGTCTCAATTGCTTCCTCCCTCAAGCCAAATGTGGCTCAGCTGTGTAAGAAGAGGAAGCGCTGCCAGGTCTCTGGAAGCATGGAGTAGGTAAGAGAAGCCTATGTTCTGAAGAACCGTTCATGTTCTGAACTGTTATTAATAAAGATTGAGAAGATTGGATCAGTTGCACTTTTTTTTGAATACTTGATGAGGCCCAGCCTCACCCAGACTCTACCTCCAGCGGCCCCCAGGTAAGTTGAGTTTGAGACTCCTGCTCTGAACGCATGTTTCTAAATATGGAGGGAAAAACTGGAAGACCTGGAGAACAATCCACGCGACCACGGGAGAGAGAGACATGCAAACTCCAAATATTCAGGCGTCAGGGTCCGGTTCGAACCCACGACCTCTTGCAAACCAGGTGAAGGAGTTAACATCCCACCACCGCGGCACCCTTATGTACCAGGTTACACAGTCACGGACTCAAATGAAGACACAGTCCCTTCATTTAACAGTCTGTTCGATAAATAAGTGCTGTTAGCGAGTACCTATTAAGGCTAGCATGCCAGACGAGGGGGTGGGTGGTCAGTTTTACCCAGGATAGCCCTACTGGCTCTTTTCAGGAGGGTTCTACCACATTTCCCAGCAATGATTACTAGGCACAGTAAATTCCAACTGGGTAATTTGCGGGCAATTGTATTTAATTCGGTTAATCTGGTCCATGACGCTGGGATCTTCAACGTCCACTGAAGCAGACGGCACATGGTGTCTTTGCGGTGAACACGCCTGTAGCATTAAACAGGGCGGCCGCTGGATTCAAACCGCGAACATCTACGACAAGCGGCACACGTACAACTGCTACGGACACACGCCGAGTGTGTAATCACTCAATATGTGAGTGATTACACGCAACATTGTTGTGTGATTAAACACAACGTTGTTGTGTGTGTAATCACACACAAAAATATTGATGAGACGCAACGACGTTGTGTTGAGTGTAATCACAAACAACAACGTTGTGTTGAGTGTAATCACTCAAAACGACATTGTGTTGAGTGTAATCACTCACAACGACGTTGTGTTGAGTGTAATCACTTACAACAACAACGTTGTGTTGAGTGTAATCACTTACAACAACAACAACGTTGTGTTGAGTGTAATCACTTACAACAACGTTGTGTTGAGTGTAATCACAGGCAACAATGTTGATGACACACAGCGTCCAACAGAGGGCGTCGTAGTCGTGCCATAGGGAGGTGGCGAGTGATGAACGTCACTGCGGCGCCGCAAAGAGATCAGAGCCGTGATATTTATTTATTTATTTGTACACTGGAGGAGGAATCCGATGAGCTACGAAGTTCTTTATCACAAACGTCCAGCGTCTTGGCCGTCACGATAGAACGAGGCCGATAAACGTGGAGGTATAAATGAGGGTGATGCTAAGTCGGTGTGCCGTGCCCTAAGTGAGGTTGCCATGGGCGTGTGTATTGGCCGTGTCAGGAGCGGGTGAGGAGGACGAGGCAAGGGGTCAGGATGACGAGGTGAAGGGTAAGAAGAACGAGGTCAGGAGGTGAGGGGTGAGGAGGACGAGATGAGGTCTGAGGAACGCGAGGAGAAAGGTGAGGAGAACGAGGAGTGAAGAGAACGAGGGGTGAGGAGGACGAGGCGTGAGGAGGACGAGGGGTGAGGAGGACGAGGGGTGAGGAGGACGAGGGGTGAGGAGGACGAGGGGTGAGGAGGACGAGGGGTGAGGAGGACGAGGGGTGAGGAGGACGAGGGGTGAGGAGGACGAGGGGTGAGGAGAGTGAGGGGTGAGGAGTAAGAAGAACGAGCTGTGGGGGTGAGGACGAGGTGAGGGGTGAGAACGAGGTGAGGGTTGAGGACAAGTGAGGTGGACAAGGTGAGGGGTGAGAATGAGGTGAGGGGTCAAGAGGACGAGGTGAGGGGTCAAGCGGACGACGTGAGGGGTAAGGAGGACGAGGTGAGGGGTGAGGAGGATGAGGAGCAGGGTGCGGTGGACGAGCGAAGGGTGAGGAGGACGAGGGGCGAGGAGGACGGGGGGTGAGAAGTAAGAAGAACGAGGTGTGGGGGTGAGGAGGACGAGGGGTGAGGAGGACGAGGGGTGAGGATGAGAGGTGAGGACGAGGGGTGAGGAGGATGAGGGGTGAGAAGGACGAGTCGAGGGGTGAGGAGGACGAGGTGAGAGGTGAGGAAGACGAAGTGAGGAGTGAGTACGAGGCAAGGGGTGAGGAGGAGGAGAGGGGTGAGAACGAGGGTTGAGGAGGACGAGGGGTGAGCAGAACGAGGGGTGAGGAGGACGAAGTGAGGGGTGAGTACGAGGCGAGGGGTGAGGAGGACGAGGGGTGAGGAGGGTGAGGTGAGGGGTGAGTAGGATGAGTCGAGTGGTGAGGAGGACAAGATGAGGGGTAAGAAGAACGAGGTGTGGGGTGAGGAGGACGAGGCAAATGGTGAGGACAGCGAGGGGAGGACGAGGAGTGAGTACGAGCTAAGGGTGAGGAGGACGAGGTGAGCGGTGAGGACGACGACGGGTGAGAAGGACGAGCTGAGGTGAGGACGAGTCGAGGGGTGAGGAGGACGAGGTAAAAGGTGAGGCGGACGAGGGGTGAGGAGGACGATGGGTGAGGAAGATGAGGCGAGGGGTGAGGAGGACGAGGGGTGAGGAGGACAAGGGGTGACGATGACGAGAGTGAGGAGGACGAGGGGTGAGGAGAGTGAGGGGTGAGGAGTAAGAAGAACGAGCTGTGGGGGTGAGGAGGACGAGGTGAGGGGTGAGAACGAGGTGAGGGTTGAGGACAAGTGAGGTGGACGAGGTGAGGGGTGAGAACGAGGTGAGGGGTCAAGAGGACGAGGTGAGGGGTCAAGCGGACGACGTGAGGGGTAAGGAGGACGAGGTGAGGGGTGAGGAGGATGAGGAGCAGGGTGCGGTGGACGAGCGAGGGGTGAGGAGAACGAGAAGTGAGGAGGACGGGGGGTGAGGAGGACGAGGCGAGGGCTGAGGAGAGCGAGGGGTGAGGAGAGCGAGGGGTGAGGAGAGTGAGGGGTGAGGAGGACGAGGGGTGGGGAGGATGAGGGGTGAGGAGGACGAGGGGTGAGGACGACGAGGGGTGAGGAGGTGAGGAGCAGGGTGCGGTGGACGAGCGAGGGGTGAGGACGGGGGGTGAGAAGAAAAACGAGGTGTGGGGGTGAAGACGAGGGTTGAGGAGAGCGAGGGGTGAAGAGAGCGAGGGGTGAGGAGGACGAGGGGTGAGGAGGACGAGGGGTGAGGAGAGCGAGGGGTGAGGAGGTGAGGGGTGCGGAGGACGAGTCGAGCGGTCAGGAGGAAGAGGTGAGGGGTAAGAAGAACGCGGTGTGGGTGAGAAGGACGAGGTGAGGGGTGGGGCGGGCGAGGCGTGAGGATGACGAGGCGCGGGGTGGGGTGGACGAGGTGAGGGGTGAGGAAGACGAGCTGAGAGGTGAGGAGAACGAGGGGTGAGGAGAACGAGCGGTGAGGAGGACAATGGGTGAGGAGGACAATGGGTGAGGAGGACAATGGGTGAGGAGGACGAGGGGTGAGGAGGGTGAGGTGAGGGGTGAGTAGGACGAGTCGAGTGGTGAGGAGGACAAGATGAGGGGTAAGAAGAACGAGGTGTGGGGTGAGGAGGACGAGGCAAATGGTGAGGACAGCGAGGGGAGGGGAGGACGAGGAGGACGAGCTAAGGGTGAGGAGGACGAGGCGAGGGAGAGGTGAGGGGTGAGGAGGACGAGGTGAGCGGTGAGGACGGCGACGGGTGAAAAGGACGAGCTGAGGTGAGAGGTGAGGATGAGTCGAGGGGTGAGGAGGACGAGGTGAAAGGTGAGGCGGACGAGGGGTGAGGAGGACGATGGGTGAGGAAGATGAGGCGTGAGGGGTGAGGAGGACGAGGGGTGAGGGGTGAGGAGGACGAGAAGTGAGGAGGACGGGGGGTGAGAAGTAAGAAGAACGAGGTGTGGGGGTGAGGAGGACGAGGCGAGGGCTGAGGAGAGCGAGGGGTGAAGAGAGCGAGGGGTGAGGAGAGCGAGGGGTGAGGAAGACGAGGGGTGAGGAGAGCGAGGGGTGAGGAGGACAAGGGATGAGGAGGAAGAGGTGAGGGGTAAGAAGAACGCGGTGTGGGTGAGAAGGACGAGGTGAGGGGTGAGGTGGGCAAGGCGTGAGGATGACGAGGCGTGGGGTGGGGTGGACGAGGTGAGGTGAGGGGTGAGGAAGACGAGCTGAGGGGTGAGGAGAACGAGGGGTGAGGAAAACGAGCGGTGAGGAGGACAATGTGTGAGGAGGACAATGTGTGAGGAGGACAATGGGTCGAGGAGGACGAGGGGTGAGGAGGACGAGGGGTGAGGAGGGTGAGGTGAGGGGTGAGTAGGATGAGTCGAGTGGTGAGGACAAGATGAGGGGTAAGAAGAACAAGGTGTGGGGTGAGGAGGACGAGGCAAATGGTGAGGACAGCGAGGGGAAGGGAGGACGAGGAGTGAGGACGAGCTAAGGGTGAGGAGGACGAGGCGAGGGAGAGGTGAAGGGTGAGAAGGACGAGGTGAGCGGTGAGGACGACGACGGGTGAGGAGGACGAGCTGAGGTGAGAGGACGAGTCGAGGGGTGAGGGGGACAAGGTAAAAGGTGAGGCGGACGAGGGGTGAGGAGGACGATGGGTGAGAAAGATGAGGCGAGGGGTGAGGAGGACGAGGGGTGAGGACGACGAGGGGTGAGGACGACGAGGGGTGAGGAGGATGAGGGGTGAGAAGGACGAGTCGAAAGGTGAGGAGGACGAGGTGAGGGGTGAGGAAGACGAGCTGAAGGGTGAGGAGGACGAGGGGTGAGGAGGACGAGCTGAGGGATAAAGCGGATGAGGTGAGGGGTGAGGAAGACGAGGTGATGGGTGAGGATGAGGTGAGGGGTGTGGACGAGGTGAAAGGTCAAGCGGACGACGTGAGGGGTGAGGACGAGGTGAGGAAGACGAGCTGAGGGGTGAGGAGGATGAGGTGAGGAGGACGAGGGGTGAAGAGGACGAGCTGAGGAGGACGAGGTGAGGGGTGAGGAGGACGAGGTGAGGGTGAGGATGAGCTGAGGGGTAAAGATTACGAGGCAAGGGGTGAGGAGGACGAGGCGATGACGAGGTGAGGGGTGAGGAGGACGAAGTGAGGGGTGAGTACGAGACGAGGGGTGAGGAGAACGAGAGGCGAGGAGAACGAGGGGTGAGGAGGACGAGGCGAGGGGTGAGGAGGAGACGAGGGGTGAGAACGAGGGTTGAGGAGGACGAGGCGATGGGTGAGGAGGACGAGGCGATGGGTGAGGAGGACGAGGCGATGGGTGAGGACGAGGTGATGGGTGAGGACGAGGTGAGGAGAGTGAGGGGTTAGAGAAGGACGAGGTGAGGGTGAGGAGGATGAGCTAAGGGGTAAAGATGACGAGGCAAGGGGTGAGGACGAGGCGAGGACGAGGTGAGGGGTGAGGAGGGCGAAGTGAGGGCGAGGTGAGGGGTGAGGAATACGAGCTGAGGGATGAGAAGGACGAGGTGAGGGATGAGGAGGACGAGGGGTGAGGAGGACGAGGCGAGGGGTGAGGAGGAGGCGAGGGGTGAGAACGAGGGTTGAGGAGGACGAGGCGATGGGTGAGGAGGACGAGGTGATGGGTGAGGACGAGGTGAGGAGAGCGAGGGGTTAGAGAAGGACGAGGTGAGGGTGAGGAGGATGAGCTAAGGGGTAAAGATGACGAGGCAAGGGGTGAGGACGAGGCGAGGACGAGGTGAGGGGTGATGAGGACGAAGTGAGGGCGAGGTGAGGGGTGAGGAATACGAGCTGAGGGATGAGAAGGACGGGGTGAGGAGGACGAGGCGACCCGAGCTCGATTCCCGCTTACAGCCACCATCACCACTGCGTCCTGGATCTCGAGAGGTCGGTTCAGCCTTAAATTAGTATCTGGTACGATGTGTACACATCGCAACTCGGGAGAAAAAGGCAGCTGAGGGTGGTCCGGGCCACCCACACAGAACATGTGTGAAACCCAGAGATTATGCGTGAAACACGTGCAGATCATTAGAAAAACAGGCAAATATCTTGTGTGATATCAAATATGGATCATGCGTAAAACACATACCGATCATACGCAAGAAACACACACTCAGGCAAAGTATGAAAACACACTCATATGCTGCTGTAGGATACGTTGGTTCAGCAGATGTACAGGGTGATGGATTACAATGTTAAGTTTTTTTTAAAATGGCGATGAAGAACATTGTCCATTCATTTGCAGTCCAGCCGTACACTCATTCATTCACGTGCTATCTTTTCGTCTATGCATCGGTCAATCCGCAAGTCAATTATGCAAGAGGACTCAGTCCCCCCCTGCCCCGCCCCCCTCTGCAAGTAGTAGCAGCTCCCTGCACCACCCAGCTAACCCCACACTGCATGCCGCGTTCTGCGCGATGCCTCAAGTTCAAGGTCGTGTGGGTAACACATTACCGTGGTGATTATTCGAAATGTAACTTTTTATTTTACCAGGTAAGTGAGCCATATAGCTCTTTTTAAGAAGCGATCTGGTCACAAATGTTAGTTTTAACGGAGTGGCTCATCTTGTGGAAATTTATAGCAGTAAAATACTCTAAACCAGGGGTCTCAAACTCGCGGCCCGCAGGTCAATTGTGGCCCGCGGAACGATATTTTGTGGCCCACTATTTGACACCAATTTATTATTTATTTTTTAATTATTATATTTTTTACCATAGCTCAGGCTCGTGACAGCTTCCGGTGTTTGTTGACAAGTTAGCCAACGCGAATTAGCAACGTTAGTCACTTGGTTGAAACGTGATTCCGGAGTGACACCAAGTGGAAGGAAAATATATCCTGTCACCCAGTGCAAGGTAGAGAGGACTTAGGAAGTGGGCGGACTCAACAAGTGTAATCAGTGACCTAATAAAGACAACAGAGTGTTGCAATAGGAAAGGGAAAATAATTACATGGATAGCAAATAGCATGAGATGGGTGGCAAGAACAAAAGCCAAATGGTGGTTAGAACCTGAATATTATAAAGAAGTTATAATTATTATTACAAGAGAAACAAAGAAAAGGAAAAAGGACAGATATGTGCAATCACAAAAGAAAATAATTTACCAAGAACAATTTAATCAAAAAGAGCAAGAAATTAAAAGATATAAAACATGAGACAATGCACTTGATGTTAAGAATTAAGACAGGTGGAGTAACATGGACACCAGAGTTAGCTCAATGGCATCCAGAGAGATTCGGTAGAGCAGAAGGATATGTAGGATGTAAACAAAAAGAAGAAAATCTAGATCACTTTATTTATGAATGTGAAAGTTATAAACACCTGAGAGAACACGATTGATGAATTTAATAATGATAAGAAAAACGAAGTGCTCAAAAAAAGCATGAACAATGATAAAGTTTTCAAATACCTCTCAGAATATATAGAAAGGGCATACTAAATAAGATCCCAAATACTCAGGTATTGGGATAAAAACATGTAAATATATCACCCCCACCTTCCCTGAGCTTTCCAAGATGTTCAAGCGGACCATGTGCCTTTTTGGGAGCACATATCTGTGTGAAAAGCTCTTTTGCACCATGAACTTTAATAAGTCAAAGTACAGGTCCAAACTTACTGATGAGCATTTCAAGCCATACTGAGGGTCTCAATTGCTTCCTCCCTCAAGCCAAATGTGGCTCAGCTGTGTAAGAAGAGGAAGCGCTGCCAGGTCTCTGGAAGCATGGAGTAGGTAAGAGAAGCCTATGTTCTGAAGAACCGTTCATGTTCTGAACTGTTATTAATAAAGATTGAGAAGATTGGATCAGTTGCACTTTTTTTTTGGAATACTTGATGCGGCCCAGACTCTACCTCCAGCGGCCCCCAGGTAAGTTGAGTTTGAGACTCCTGCTCTGAACGCATGTTTCTAAATATGGAGGGAAAAACTGGAAGACCTGGAGAACAATCCACGCGACCACGGGAGAGAGACATGCAAACTCCAAATATTCAGGCGTCAGGGTCCGGATCGAACCCACGACCTCTTGCAAACCAGGTGAAGGAGTTAACATCCCACCACCACGGCACCCTTATGTACCAGGTTACACAGTCACGGACTCAAATGAAGACACAGTCCCTTCATTTAACAGTCTGTTCGATAAATAAGTGCTGTTAGCGAGCACCTATTAAGGCTAGCATGCCACACGAGGGGGTGGGTGGTCAGTTTTACCCAGGATAGCCCTACTGGCTCTTTACAGGAGGGATCTACCACATTTCCCAGCAATGATAACTAGGCACAGTATATTCCAACTGGGTAATTTGCGGGCAATTGTATTTAATTCGGTTAATCTGGTCCATGACGCTGGGATCTTCAACGTCCACTGAAGCAGACGGCACATGGTGTCTTTGCGGTGAACACGCCTGTAGCATTAAACAGGGCGGCCGCTGGATTCAAACCGCGAACATCTACGACAAGCGGCACACGTACAACTGCTACAGACACACGCCGAGTGTGTAATCACTCAATATGTGAGTGATTACACGCAACATTGTTGCGTGATTAAACACAACGTTGTTGTGTGTGTAATCACACACAAAAATATTGATGAGACGCAACGACGTTGTGTTGAGTGTAATCACAAACAACAACGTTGTGTTGAGTGTAATCACTCAAAACGACATTGTGTTGAGTGTAATCACTCACAACGACGTTGTGTTGAGTGTAATCACTTACAACAACGTTGTGTTGAGTGTAATCACTTACAACAACAACGTTGTGTTGAGTGTAATCACAGGCAACAATGTTGATGACACACAGCGTCCAACAGAGGGCGTCGTAGTCGTGCCATTGGGAGGCGGCGAGTGATGAACGTCACTGCGGCGCCGCAAAGAGATCAGAGCCGTGATATTTATTTATTTGTACACTGGAGGAGGAATCCGATGAGCTACGAAGTTCTTTATCACAAACGTCCAGCGTCTTGGCTGTCACGATAGAACGAGGCCGATAAACGTGGAGGTATAAATGAGGGTGATGCTAAGTCGGTGTGCCGTGCCCTAAGTGAGGTTGCCATGGGCGTGTGTGTTGGCCGTGTCAGGAGCGGGTGAGGAGGACGAGGCAAGGGGTCAGGATGACGAGGTGAAGGGTAAGAAGAACGAGGTCAGGAGGTGAGGGGTGAGGAGGACGAGATGAGGTGTGAGGAACGCGAGGAGAAAGGTGAGGAGAACGAGGAGTGAAGAGAACGAGGGGTGAGGAGGACGAGGCGTGAGGAGGACGAGGGGTTAGGAGGACGAGGGGTGAGGAAGACGAGAGGTGAGGAGAACGAGGGGTGAGGAGGACGAGGGGTGAGGAGGACGAGGGATGAGGAGGACGAGGGGTGAGGAGAGTGAGGGGTGAGGAGTAAGAAGAACGAGCTGTGGGGGTGAGGACGAGGTGAGGGGTGAGAACGAGGTGAGGGTTGAGGACAAGTGAGGTGGACAAGGTGAGGGGTGAGAATGAGGTGAGGGGTCAAGAGGACGAGGTGAGGGGTCAAGCGCACGACGTGAGGGGTAAGGAGGACGAGGTGAGGGGTGAGGAGGATGAGGAGCAGGGTGCGGTGGACGAGCGAAGGGTGAGGAGGACGAGGGGCGAGGAGGACGGGGGGTGAGAAGTAAGAAGAACGAGGTGTGGGGGTGAGGAGGACGAGGGGTGAGGAGGACGAGGTGAGGGCTGAGGAGAGCGAGGCGTGAGGAGAGCGAGGGGTGAGGAGAGCGAGGGGTGAGGACAGCGAGGGGTGAGGAGGACGAGGGGTGAGGAGGACGAGGGGTGAGGAGGTGAGGAGCAGGGTGCGGTGGACGAGCGAGGGGTGAGGACGGGGGGTGAGAAGAAAAACGAGGTGTGGGGGTGAGGACGAGGGTTGAGGAGAGTGAGGGGTGAAGAAAGCGAGGGGTGAGGAGAGCGAGGGGTGAGGAGGACGAGGGGTGAGGAGAGCGAGGGGTGAGGAGAGCGAGGGGTGAGGAGGACGAGGGGTGAGGAGGACGAGGGGTGAGGACGACGAGTCGAGGGGTGAGGTGAGGGGTAAGAAGAACGCGGTGTGGGTGAGAAGGACGAGGTCAGGGGTGAGGTGGGCGAGGCGTGAGGATGACGAGGCGCGGGGTGCGGTGGACGAGGTGAGGGGTGAGGAAGACGAGCTGAGGGGTGAGGAGAACGAGGGGTGAGGAGAACGAGCGGTGAGGAGGACGAGGGGTGAGGAGGGTGAGGTGAGGGGTGAGTAGGATGAGTCGAGTGGTGAGGAGGACAAGATGAGGGGTAAGAAGAACGAGGTGAAGGGTGAGGAGGACGAGGTGAGCGGTGAGGACGACGACGGGTGAGGAGGACGAGCTGAGGTGAGGACGAGCTGAGGTTAGAGGTGAGGACGCGTCGAGGGGTGAGGAGGACGAGGTGAAAGGTGAGGCGGACGAGGGGTGAGGACGATGGGTGAGGAAGATGAGGCGAGGGGTGAGGAGGACGAGGGGTGAGGATGAGAGGTGAGGACGAGGGGTGAGGAGGATGAGGGGTGAGAAGGACGAGTCGAGGGGTGAGGAGGACGAGGTGAGAGGTGAGGAAGACAAGCTGAGGAGTGAGGAGGACGAGGGGTGTGGAGGACGAGCTGAGGGGTGAGGAGGACGAGCTGAGGAGTGAGGAGGATGAGCTGAGGGGTAAAGCGGATGAGGTGAGGGGTGAGGAAGACGAGGTGATGGGTGAGGATGAGGTGAGGGGTGTGAACGAGGTGAAAGGTCAAGCGGACGACGTGAGGGGTGAGGACGAGGTGAGGAAGACGAGCTGAGGGGTGAGGAGGACGAGGTGAGGGGTGAGGAGGACGAGGGGTGAAGAGGACGAGCTGAGGAGGACGAGGTGAGGGGTGAGGAGGACGAGGTGAGGGTGAGGAGGATGAGCTGAGGGGTAAAGATGACGAGGCAAGGGGTGAGGAGGACGAGGCGAGGACGAGGTGAGGGGTGAGGAGGACGAGGTGAGGGGTGAGGAGGACGAAGTGAGGGGTGAGTACGAGGCAAGGGGTGAGGAGGAGGAGAGGGGTGAGAACGAGGGTTGAGGAGGACGAGGGGTGAGCAGAACGAGGGGTGAGGAGGACGAAGTGAGGGGTGAGTACGAGGCGAGGGGTGAGGAGGACGAGGGGTGAGGAGGGTGAGGTGAGGGGTGAGGAGGATGAGTCGAGTGGTGAGGAGGACAAGATGAGGGGTAAGAAGAACGAGGTGTGGGGTGAGGACGAGGCAAATGGTGAGGACAGCGAGGGGAGGACGAGGAGTGAGGACGAGCTAAGGGTGAGGAGGACGAGGTGAGCGGTGAGGACGACGACGGGTGAGAAGGACGAGCTGAGGTGAGGACGAGTCGAGGGGTGAGGAGGACGAGGTAAAAGGTGAGGCGGACGAGGGGTGAGGAGGACGAGGGGTGAGGAGAGCGAGGGGTGAGGAGGTGAGGGGTGCGGAGGACGAGTCGAGCGGTCAGGAGGAAGAGGTGAGGGGTAAGAAGAACGCGGTGTGGGTGAGAAGGACGAGGTGAGGGGTGGGGCGGGCGAGGCGTGAGGATGACGAGGCGCGGGGTGGGGTGGACGAGGTGAGGGGTGAGGAAGACGAGCTGAGAGGTGAGGAGAACGAGGGGTGAGGAGAACGAGCGGTGAGGAGGACAATGGGTGAGGAGGACAATGGGTGAGGAGGACGAGGGGTGAGGAGGGTGAGGTGAGGGGTGAGTAGGACGAGTCGAGTGGTGAGGAGGACAAGATGAGGGGTAAGAAGAACGAGGTGTGGGGTGAGGAGGACGAGGCAAATGGTGAGGACAGCGAGGGGAGGGGAGGACGAGGAGGACGAGCTAAGGGTGAGGAGGACGAGGCGAGGGAGAGGTGAGGGGTGAGGAGGACGAGGTGAGTGGTGAGGATGGCGACGGGTGAAAAGGACGAGCTGAGGTGAGAGGTGAGGATGAGTCGAGGGGTGAGGAGGACGAGGTGAAAGGTGAGGCGGACGAGGGGTGAGGAGGACGATGGGTGAGGAAGATGAGGCGTGAGGGGTGAGGAGGACGAGGGGTGAGGGGTGAGGAGGACGAGAAGTGAGGAGGACGGGGGGTGAGAAGCAAGAAGAACGAGGTGTGGGGGTGAGGAGGACGAGGCGAGGGCTGAGGAGAGCGAGGGGTGAGGAGGACGAGGGGTGAGGAGGACGAGGGGTGAGGAGGACGAGGGATGAGGAGGTGAGGAGCAGGGTGTGGTGGACGAGCGAGGGGTGAGGACGGGGGGTGAGAAGAAAAACGAGGTGAGGACGAGGGTTGAGGAGAGCGAGGGGTGAAGAGAGCGAGGGGTGAGGAGAGCGAGGGGTGAGGAAGACGAGGGGTGAGGAGAGCGAGGGGTAAGGAGGACGAGGGGTGAGGAGGAAGAGGTGAGGGGTAAGAAGAACGCGGTGTGGGTGAGAAGGACGAGGTGAGGGGTGAGGTGGGCGAGGCGTGAGGATGACGAGGCGCGGGGTGGGGTGGACGAGGTGAGGTGAGGGGTGAGGAAGACGAGCTGAGGGGTGAGGAGAACGAGGGGTGAGGAGAACGAGCGGTGAGGAGGACAATGTGTGAGGAGGACAATGTGTGAGGAGGACAATGGGTGAGTAGGACGAGGGGTGAGGAGGACGAGGGGTGAGGAGGGTGAGGTGAGGGGTGAGTAGGATGAGTGGAGTGGTGAGGAGGACAAGATGAGGAATAAGAAGAACAAGGTGTGGGGTGAGGAGGACGAGGCAAATGGTGAGGACAGCGAGGGGAGGGGAGGACGAGGAGTGAGGACGAGCTAAGGATGAGGAGGACGAGGCGAGGGAGAGGTGAAGGGTGAGAAGGACGAGGTGAGCGGTGAGGACGACGACGGGTGAGGAGGACGAGCTGAGGTGAGAGGACGAGTCGAGGGGTGAGGGGGACGAGGTAAAAGGTGAGGCGGACGAGGGGTGAGGAGGACGATGGGTGAGAAAGATGAGGCGAGGGGTGAGGAGGACGAGGGGTGAGGAGGATGAGGGGTGAGAAGGACGAGTCGAGGGGTGAGGAGGACGAGGTGAGGGGTGAGGAAGACGAGCTGAGGGGTGAGGAGGACGCGGGGTGAGGAGGACGAGCTGAGGGGTAAAGCGGATGAGGTGAGGGGTGAGGAAGACGAGGTGATGGGTGAGGATGAGGTGAGGGGTGTGGACGAGGTGAAAGGTCAAGCGGACGACGTGAGGGGTGAGGACGAGGTGAGGAAGACGAGCTGAGGGGTGAGGAGGACGAGGTGAGGAGGACGAGGGGTGAAGAGGACGAGCTGAGGAGGACGAGGTGAGGGGTGAGGAGGACGAGGTGAGGGTGAGGAGGATGAGCTGAGGGGTAAAGATGACGAGGCAAGGGGTGAGGACGAGGCGAGGACGAGGTGAGGGGTGAGGAGGACGAAGTGAGGGGTGAGTACGAGGCGAGGGGTGAGTACGAGGCGAGGGGTGAGGAGGACGAGGGGTGAGGAGGACGAGGGGTGAGGAGGACGAGGGGTGAGGAGGATGAGGGGTGAGAAGGACGAGTCGAGGGGTGAGGAGGACGAGGTGAGGGGTGAGGAAGACGAGCTGAGGGGTGAGGAGGACGCGGGGTGAGGAGGACGAGCTGAGGGGTAAAGCGGATGAGGTGAGGGGTGAGGAAGACGAGGTGATGGGTGAGGATGAGGTGAGGGGTGTGGACGAGGTGAAAGGTCAAGCGGACGACGTGAGGGGTGAGGACGAGGTGAGGAAGACGAGCTGAGGGGTGAGGAGGACGAGGTGAGGAGGACGAGCGGTGAAGAGAACGAGCTGAGGAGGACGAGGTGAGGGGTGAGGAGGACGAGGTGAGGGTGAGGAGGATGAGCTGAGGGGTAAAGATGACGAGGCAAGGGGTGAGGACGAGGCGAGGACGAGGTGAGGGGTGAGGAGGACGAAGTGAGGGGTGAGTACGAGGCGAGGGGTGAGTACGAGGGGTGAGGAGAACGAGGGGTGAGGAGAACGAGGGGTGAGGAGGCCGAGGCGAGGGGTGAGGAGACGAGGGGTGAGAACGAGGGTTGAGGAGGCCGAGGCGAGGGGTGAGTACGAGGCGAGGGGTGAGGAGAACGACGGGTGAGGAGGACGAGGCGAGGGGTGAGGAGGAGGCGAGGGGTGAGAACGAGGGTTGAGGAGGACGAGGCGATGGGTGAGGAGGACGAGGCGATGGGTGAGGAGGACGAGGTGATGGGTGAGGATGAGGTGAGGAGAGCGAGGGGTTAGAGAAGGATGAGGTGAGGGTGAGGAGGATGAGCTAAGGGGTAAAGATGACGAGGCGAGGACGAGGTGAGGGGTGAGGAGGGCGAGGTGAGGGGTGAGGAATACGAGCTGAGGGATGAGAAGGACGAGGTGAGGGGTGAGGAGGACGAGGGGTGAGGAGGACGAGGCGAGGGGTGAGGAGGAGGCGAGGGGTGAGAACGAGGGTTGAGGAGGACGAGGCGATGGGTGAGGAGGACGAGGCGATGGGTGAGGAGGACGAGGTGAGGAGAGCGAGGGGTTAGAGAAGGACGAGGTGAGGGTGAGGAGGATGAGCTAAGGGGTAAAGATGACGAGGCAAGGGGTGAGGACGAGGCGAGGACGAGGTGAGGGGTGAGGACCAAGTGAGGGCGAGGTGAGGGGTGAGGAATACGAGCTGAGGGATGAGAAGAACGAGGTGAGGGGTGAGGAGGACGAGGTGAGGGGTGAGAACGAGGGGTGAAGGAGAACGGGGTGAGGAGGACGAGGCGAGATGCGAGGACGGGGTGAGGACGAGGTGAAGGGTGAGGAGGAGGTGATGTTTGATTCGTGACAAAACATGTAATAAAGTTAATAACAATCTGAATTATAGTCAATTATTCACGTCTACTACATAGAGTGCAGGTAGCCGTGTGAGGATGAGGTGAGAACGAGGTGAGGGGTAACGACGGGGTGAGTAGAACGAGAGGCGAGGGGTGAGAACGAGGTGAGGGTTGAGGACGACGGGTGAGGTGGACGAGGTGAGGGGTGAGGATGAGTCGAGGGGTGAGGATGAGTCGAGGGGTGAGGATGAGTCGAGGGGTGAGGATGAGTCGAGGGGTGAGGATGAGTCGAGGGGTGAGGATGAGTCGAGGGGTGAGGATGAGTCGAGGGGTGAGGATGAGGCGAGCGGTGAGGACGAGGTGAGTAGAACGGGGGTGAGGACGAGGCGAGGGGTGAGGAGAACGAGGTGAGGAGAACGAGGGGTGAGGAGAACGAGGGGTGAGGAGAACGAGGGGTGAGGAGAACGAGGGGTGAGGAGAACGAGGGGTGAGGAGAACGAGGGGTGAGGAGGGCGAGGTGAGGGGTTAGGGGTGAGGAGGATGAGGTGAGGTCGGTAAGGGAGGTGTCCGTCTCCGGAGAGTTGCATGATATTTGTTGCTATGCTCGATGTTTGGTTGGTGACATAACATTCAATAAAGTTCTAAATAACATCCTGAAAGATAATAAATTACTCGTGTCTGCTGCATAGAGGCCAGGTACCCGCGTTTGCCTTCTGCGTGTGCGTGTAGATAAATCAGAATCTGTATTTTACATGAGTTTTGACGTTCTCTTTCACACACGTCCAGAAGGGTCGGGTTAGCCAGTTGCATCAACAACAAAATGCAATTAAAGATACTCGAGTAAGGATTGAGAAAATGTAGTCAAGTCAAGAATAAATGTCATGTAAAATCAAACTGTGCAAGCTCATACCTTATTGTAGATTTGTCAACATCAAATCCAAGCTTGGGCAAGATGGCAAAACACCAACAGTCAAAGGACCATACCAAGACAGTGGCCTCGATTAAATTACATTCAAACATTGAACTCTCGACACGTGGGTGAAGAGGTTCCGAGTTTCAAATCGCAGACGCAAAAGCCGCGTCGAGAACTTTGAGCCCTGGCTGATACGGAGGCAGCTTCCTCTGCCCCCATAGGGTGCCTGGGGGCACGTGATCTGGCTCCGCCCATGGTAGGCGGGGCCAATTGCGTAACTTCCTGCGCTCTCACCTCCGACCCCAATGGCGTTACGTCACTCCGGCAGGGCGAGCGAGCTGAGCGGCTGCGTTTGTCTCTTGCGCCCCCAACAGGAGCCATGAAGTTCTTCAAGAGACGGCAGCAGATGCAAGCGACGCTGGAGACTCCAAATTCGTCAACAGTGGAGGTGAGTGGCGCCACCTCTTGCGTTGGAGTTATACGAAGTAACAAATATAGTACTGTGATCACATCGAGAAAAAATATTATTTTTTAAAATATTTAAATTTTACTTTAAATTGAGCGCTTGATGCGTGGGTAACGAGGTTCATAGTTTAAGATCACAGATTGAGAGTTTCATCAAGGATTTTAGTCGGAGAAAGCTTTCTCTGGGCAGTTGGTCCTTGTTTGCGTTGCCAAGGTGATAGCATCTCGTGTCAACTGCCATTTCCCAGCAGCTGTGCCTGGGGGTCACGTGACGTTTGGTGACGCAATAAGGACCGAGCCATTGGCTCCGCCCTTTTTGGGTAAAGCCAGTGACGTAATCACTGCCATTGCTGACGTCATCATTGTATTCGATGCCGTCTTCACTGAAATTGACGTCGTCACTGTAATTGATGACGTCATCACTAATCGATGTCGTCATCGCTGTAGTCGATGGCGTAATCGCTGCATATGATGACGTCATCGCTGCATTTGATTACGCCAGCGCTGCGGGCTCCTTATCGCTGCGTGGTGGCCTGTAATTCGGGCAAAGCCAGCGATCTGAGCACCTGTGTTTCTTTATCTGCGTCGGCAAGAATATACATGATATTCTTCAACAGACCACAGTTGAGAAAGCAACACATGAGACAATGAATGTGTCAACAGTGTAGGTGCGTAGTGCCACCTCTTGGGGGCCGTCCATAAATGACGTCACGCACTTGGGGGGGGGGGGCAGACATTTGTGACGATGTGTGACGGGGGGGGGGGTTTGAGAAATGTGATGTCACATCAAAATGCGCAATTTTAAATAAAAATAGACAACACGTTCCACTTAATTAAATAGACTTTTTAATAAATGTTCTACAACATCAGAGTGCAGCACCACATTAATACGCACTACAATGACAATAGTTTAAAATGTTTTCTTGTTCATGTTTTTGTTTGTTGCGGGTGCACCCGATTCAAGAGCTGAATGGCTCACAGGGCTATACCAAATAAATGGAACTGTGAACTAAAGCGATTAGAAGCATGTTTTTTTTGGGGGGTCTGACTTTTTGTGACACCGTGTGACAAAGGGGGATGGGTCCAAAATCGCGTGACGTCATTTATGGACGGCCCCTTGTGTTTTGATGTCAGAGGAGTTGTACTCGGTAAGAGAGGTAGGGGACAGACACAAATCTAGGCTGGAGTGGAGGCCACCACTCTGCCACTTACTAGCTAAAATGCAAACGTGTATGGAATGATAAAAAAAAGCTTTGCCCCAACACCAGATTGACACCTTTTACAAGGCAGCAAGTCCGCATGAACCACAAATACCTGCTAACACCAGTGGCGAGGGATATCTGAGCCAGTGTTGGGACTCCCCTATGTCGACTTAGGCTGAAATGAATACAGGCAGTCTCGCTTAGCGCTCAAGATGCCTATGTGGAGAAGTGAGCATTCAGGAAATCAGCGCGAAAAGGGTTATACCATTATATATGGGGATGACTTCTCGACAGCATTATCTCTTATGAACAATAAATGAGGGCTTCATTGGAGTATCAGCGCTATTTTATAAGAGTAATAAAAGAGATGGTAAACATTCCATCAAAACGAATTTATTTTTTTAATAGCATCAGGAAGTATTATGTACTGTACTCACCAGTGTAACCGCCATATGCTCACTCACCTCGACCGGCCTTATCACTGGCATGTTGACATTCCCAGACATTTTGGGGCTAAGGCAGAGAGACCAAGGAGGAGCAAACACATCGGCGGACGAGTTTGTCTTTTAAAAATTGGCGAGCGCTGTGTGGCTCAGAGCGTACTGTGATAAAACTGAACAACAAATTAACCTTATGGCGGGACCCCGAGGTCCCGAATAAACGTAAGTCAAAATCGTAATGAATAAATTTTTGGTGACTCCGTCACACCGCGCACATAAACGACGCGACCTACCTGGCGCGGATCATTCTGTTGTCATGCCGTCCAAGCGCAGCGAGGACGAATGCGCAGAAGAAACCAAACTTTGAAACTTTGATTAGCGCATCGTGTAGAGCTCGTCGAGAGGATTAGATTGCCGTTTCATTCGCCTTCAACAGACAAAATGACGTCGCAACGCAGTTTATGCGAGAGCCGGGGGCTTATGGGACCCCATAAGGTTCAAATATTGTATTAACATTGACGAAATTATTGATTTTTTTTAAGTACTCATGGCCATGAATGCTGGTTGTCTTGGAGCGTTTGTCACTCTCATTGGCTGAGCGAATGTAAATGAAGATGGTGTGGGTGCGTTTCCTGGGCCAGCGCTGCTGCGCATTCTACCACTCTGTTTAGGCTGTGCGGGGAATCATGGTGTTGCCTTTGCTTGGGTGTGTGGGTGTCAGCCCATCTGTCCTATGTGTGTCTACCTGTGTATTAGGCACCTCACTTGCCATGTGCCATGGTGTTGTCTCCACCATCCGATGGCGAATGGCATGTCACGATGCGATTGAAGGCAGGATTTACGCTGGGAGGAGCTAACGTGCCCGTGCCATGTGCCCTTGCTCCCGTCGCAGTTGGAAATGCCGGAAAAGGAAATGCACCACCTGTCCCGGGAGGTGTCGACCCTGCGGGACAATCTGAGCAGGGCAAGAGCGCAGTTCGCCACCCTGCGTGGCGCACTGAGCCAGACAGAGAAGAGTCTCCACGAGATGCTGCACCAACTCAAGAAAAACCATGCTGAGGAGGTACTGTGGCCACCACCAACCCCCCTGTCCCCTTGTTACACGGAGCACGGCTAAAGTGAAACTTCGTTTGTCAAGATTTCGCCGATCTTACATTTACATGCAAATTTCATCAAGCCCTGCCCACTGACCCTTGAGCTACACCCATCTCAAACCTTTTTAACTCCCTACCTTAGCAGCGCTCCCGCCATATATTTTTTCCTGCCTCGGCAGCTCTCCTGCCATATCCTTCACTTGATGACGATTGCTTGTGTTGCGATCGAAACGTCGTGATATTGTTATTATTTTTGTATCTACATGGCCTTACCGAAAGACCCAAATAATGTGTTCACGTTGTGAAGCTGCGTGGCACACAAGCAGAGATAACAAAACCTCAACATATTCGTCAATAACGCTGCAATGGATATTGCTTTGACTTCTCTGATGTGATGAAGGCCCATTGCCTGAAACATCACCTTTTAGAAGCTCTGCCCTATTAAGTGCATCATTATTGATTCATGCGTTGAGTTTTTATTCAGAGTTACGATCTGAACGTCAAGGAAATGGCACATTAAATGAGTGCATTCTGGGAGGTAGCTAGGTGCCCCAGGGGTCAGACATGCTGTGCCAGCATGGCTGAGATGCCAGGATTGAATGTGGATTACAGCTGCCCAACCACAGTGATTAAACCGGATTCTCAAGCATAGTGGTCTCAGCCTAGTTGCAAATGAGTGCACAAAAAACCCATCGAATTATATTTTTGTTCCGTAATAAATTTTGCTAAATTCACTGTAGCGAGTGGTCCATGGTTTTATTCCCAATAATGTTGAAAATGAAAGATAAAAGCAGATCAAACTAAATTTTTGTATCATAGCATCTCCCCACATAATGTGCATGTATTATGTTTTATTGATTAATACATCTGTACGGTGCTGACCAGCATGGGGAAGTATAGTCAAACACATTCCCATGACCGACATGGTGTGAGGAGGCGTTGTGAGTTATTTGTTTTGAATATTGACTCAATTTGAAGATGAACATTTGGGTGCAACGAGTTTCTTCATTATCTTATGATGAAGAACGTTGCCATGTTGTATGCACGCTTACCAATCGTTTATTGATGTATACAATGTATCATGGTTCTATTTTTTGACTTTCTATTATCATTCTAAATATTTTAAACGTGATTGTGGTATGTTCAATAAGACCACAGGTGTTTACCTTGCATATTTTTGTAGTTCTTGATTTGTTTACAATAGAATCTCAATTTCTTATTTTCATCTTGAAAAGCATCCACTGCACGTGTGCGTCCGTCTGCATGCGAGGCGCCTGTATGTGCGTCTCTGTACTCAATGCCCGTGTCTCCGCATTCTTATCTTGTCTCCCTCTGCATGTTCTGCCTTTGGCTATGTACATCTCTCTCCACATGCACTGTCTTTCCATAATGTGTCCAAATTTGTATGACTTGCTTGTGTCTTTGTGTGTATGTCTCTGCATCTGTAATTTATTTTCTTGTGCCTCCTGCCCATGTCTATAGTCTCTTATCTCTCTGTACAACTACATGCTCCGTGTGTCTGTATGTCTGTACCTGTCCTCATCTGCACGCTGCATGTGTCTGTGATGAAGGGCTGCCCACCTATGCATGCACGTGCCTGTGACACTGTGCCCTTCTGCCCGTGAGCAGCTAATGGCACACTCGCAGGCCATCAACAGCCTGCAGGTGGAGTTGGAGGCAGTGCGGTGGGGCGAGCGCGAGGAGCAGCTGAGGCGTGAGCACGATGCGACTCTGCATCTGGCATACATAGAGCTGGCCGAATATCGTGCATCACATATGCACGACGATTCAGAGTACGACGCTCACGTTGTGCACATCACGGTCCTCCAGAAGGTGAGGCCTCCACTCTCGCAACAGCCACCCCCCTTCTTGCAACAGCAATGTGTCCTGCCCAAGCCCACTTATTTTCTCAATATTTTGGATGAATGCTAAACAATTTATTAATATATTCAAGTTACATGTTGTAATTACGTGTAATTTAGATGCTGCCCGTCTCCGCCCGCAGGCGCTGAAGGAGCGTGACGAGCTGCTGCGGCGCTCAGAGGCAGACCTGGTGGCGGCGCGGGAAGAGGCGCGAGAGCGCGGGACTGAAACCGAGCGGCTGGGCACCGAGGCCGCGGAGCTGAGAGCGAACATGCGCGACCTCTTTACCAACCAAGAGGTGCAGCAGACCGAGGTGGACAACCTGCGGCATGAAGTACTGGAGCTGCAGCAACGACTGCAGGAGGCTAACGCTTGCTGCGAGGAGACCGGTGGGTAGGGGCCTGTGTTCCAAAATCTTTCTGAATCCACGGACCCATTGAACACTAATTTTTGTCGAGCACTGTGCACCAATAACTTCTTTTTACGAGTTAAAACGAGTAATTCCTCGTTTTTACTTCATTTCCCACGTGGACCACTTCCGCTGTCTAACATAGGACTGCACTGGGTTTACTAACTGCTCTCTCACTAGGCCCTTCCTGTGCTTATATTATTATTCTGGACCCTGTGTTTGCATGCAAGCTGGTGAATAGGTCTGAGGGACCTCAGACCTATTCTGTCTGCTACTACTCCCGCTGCTGGTACTCTTCCTCCTGAGCTACTGCTCCTTCTCTGTCTGCTGCCACTGGTGGCTGTACTGTCTTCATCGCCATGGTTTTGTGTCCCTTCCGACAGGCAATTCTCTGGAGCAACAGACGGACTTTCTCAAGGCCGAGCTGGGAGTCTCCAGGGCAGAGGAGGCCGCGAGGGCACAGGAGGTGGTGCAGCTGCAGCACACACTTCAGCACACGGATGCTGAGATGGAGTGCATGCACGGCCAGATCGCCGGGCTGCAGCACCAGGTAACCAGAGCCTTATGCGGCAGCCCCCCCACCTCCATGTGTGTGCATGAGGCCTGTCTTCATCGCCTGAGCAGTGCACCATCGCATATTAGAGAATGTTTTTTTAGGTAAAGTCACGTAGAAATAAGAAATAATAAAATTAATAATAAAAAACAAAGAATAATTCCTGCAGTCACGAAAGCTCCAAATTCAAGTTTCATTTCGATTTAAAGCTTTCGTGACTGCAATGATTCATCTTCTTTGGTTCTTTCGGTAAAGTCACGTAGAATGAGAATACAATAATAAATTGATAAAATAAAATAACACAATAATATTCTCACGACGTTTCGGCCACAACAACCTGATGAAGGCCGCTTGTGTTGTTATAATTGTGACCACAGGATCGGTCCTCCCCTCATGGCTCTTAATTTTGTCTGCAGATAGGTGAATGTTGGATGAGGTAATTACACTAGACAAGGCAATCCCTGACTAGGCCTTTAACTAATTCACTCCCTCTCATAATTTGTCATAATTCAGAGTTGCGAATGTATTTTCTCACATTTTAATACTTTCAGTTAGAATAAATACAATTTAATTATAAAGTCAGCTGCAGTTTACAGGACTTTTTCTAAAATGTGATTGGCTTGCATTTGTTAGAGAAACAATATAGGCTTGCAGACACACAGCTATATGCACACCACAGAGTTTAAATGACTTAAGTGGTAATTATTTATCTGTTTGCAAGCCAGGCTTAATTACAGCTGGGTCTTTTCCAACCCAGAAAATATTTCCACATTCTGCACACCATATTCAGTATACTTCCCCAGACATGAATCCAACATTGTGGAACGTGTGCGTGCCTGTAGCTGAAGGAGTCGGAGGGGCACATCCAGGCACTTGGGATGGAGAAGGCGCAGCAGCAGGACGCGCACCGGAAAGAGGCCTGCGAGCTGGCGACAGGGCTGGAGGAGGTCCGGCTCACCCTCACCGATGCTTTTAAGCAGTTCGAGCGCAACTCCAAGAAGGTATCGGCTCGCAAGGGCACGCGTGGTGAAGCCGCGATTGGCACTGAAGAGGGGCGCCACGGTGGCGAGATGTTAACTACCTCGCCTGTATGCAGGAGGTTGTGGGTTTGATCCCAACCCCGACACCTGTATATTTGGAGTTTGCATGTTCTCCCTGTGGTCACGTGGATTTTTTCCGGGTCCTCCGGTTCTTCCTCCACATTTAGAAACGTGCGTTTAGATTCTATAGCTGCAATACATTTCCACATGATAAGCCATTTCGTTGAACTTTCATTTGTGGGCAGGTTGCTTCTGAAAAAGAGCTATATAGTTCAGTAGGCCTTAGCTGGTAAAATAAAGATAATGAAAGTTTGAGTTTTAAGACATTTGTGGCAGCGTTCACAAGAGGAGGAGACCCTTGTGAGGCGAAATATTTATGATGATATACAACGTATTAATTTACTGTGATGAGCCTTCTGCACTCTGAACCAAGCTGTCCGAGTTTGATTACCAACCATGGCTAGCATTGGTGGCCAGTGAAATCTGACCCAGTCTTGGGTGTACCACTTCGTGCTGACCAGTGTGATGAAGTATGATCAATTAATTCCCATGACCGGTATGGCTCAGGGAAACTTTCATCCAGCAGTATCACAAAAACACATTCAGCGGTGGACGGATCATGGCTATTCATGATGATGATGGTGATGATTACGATGGTAAAACGAACGTTGCCTGTATTAAGGCTCAGGAGGACGAGGACACAATCACTCGGCTGAAGGAGGAGCTCAAGGCGAGCAAGGAGGAGCTCGCAGCGAGTGAGGCGGAGCGCGCCAGTGCCCAGCCGGAGCTCTCCACCCCCCAACAGGGACTGTCGGCGCTGCAGGATCAGCTGACCACGTCCCAAGCTGAGAATGAGGACACTCTGCGTCAGGTAATGCTCCCAGCCTCGTTCCCACGGCCGCTGAGAACCCAGGCTCTCCTGACCCCGGAACGGCCCAGGTCTGACCGTGACACAGCACTTGAGTCGTCAGGCTGTGTAGGGTCTGACCATCTGCTCCCCTCTGCTACGTGCATGTCCATGCCCTCCCTGTCCTGGTTTGGGAAGCGATTTTAATCTGACCTTTTACTGCAGATTTTGGATTACTTAATCCATATATGTGGGCTTTTATAGGCGTAATCATGGGTTGTGTGCATGATGGTCTGACAAGATTGGGTGCATCCTGGGTGATTTGGTCAAACATGGGGTATGGACATCTGTGAAAAATATTTTCACAGCTCATCAGACTCCTCCAATATGAATAAAGATTCTGGTTCTAAATGTGTCTGTTGTTGCATCTGTATGTTCTACAATAACCGCACACAGTCGTTAAAATGCTTTTCTCTGTCCCTCTGCCTGTGGCCCAAGCAGCTGTTCGAGAGGAGCCAGGAGCTGGGATCCCTGCATGCGGGGATTCTTTGGTATCAGCGTATGCTGGCCGAGCTGCACACAGAGCTGGAGCAGTACCGCGAAAACGCACAGATCGGACGCTCACAGCTGCAGCATTTGGACATGCTGCGCCAGCAGAGCGAGGCGGAGGTGAGTACACTGCATTCGCACGTCGCAGACAAAGACTCCCCGTATAGCCTTAATAGACTGTTGGGGAAAGTACTGTTAGTGAGCAGCACCTATGAAGGCCGGCATGGCACACAAGGGGGTGATTGGCCAGCACCATGCCTCGCTGCCTTTGTCTCTCCAGTGGTGGTGTTTACACATCGCACCAGGTACTCATTTGAGGCTGGGTCGATCTAGGGGACGCCCAGGACCGGTTCACATAATCGTCACTGGTGTTGGCCATGAACGGGAATCGAACTCGGGTCGCCGCTTTCGAAGGCTAATCGCTACACTACCGCTCCCCACACATTCACTTTCATACACATAGACACGTGCGCGTGCACACACACACACACTTATAGGCAAACACTTGCTCCAAGCGCCATCCTGAATTATTACATGTCGCGGAGGATTGCTCCACTGAACAAAATAGTGACGCGGTTCAATTTTCAAGTGCGAGTTCGCGTTTAAAGTCAATGTTATGAAATATATATTTGATGGAAGCAGGTTCGTAAGTGCAGGTGTTTGTAAGTTGAGGACTGCCTATATATACACTTATTTTTCACACAGATGTGTATATGCGCACTGGGTTTCTGAGCATCCTCTGTTTAGGGACTGTACCACATTACATTCCACCATCCCACCTCTAGTAAAAGTACCTACTACTACTAGAACATCTGCTCCCCTCTGCTACGTGCATCTCCATCCCCTCCCTATTTTTGGTTGGGAAGCAATTATAATCGGACATTTTAAAGTAGCTTTTGGGTTAATTAATCCATATATCTGGGCTTTTATAGGTGTTATCTTGGGTTGTATGGATGGTGGTCACCCATCCAAGTACCATCAAAGTTCAACCCTGCTTTTCTTCCAAGATCTTATAATATTGGGTGCATTCCGGGTCATTTGGTCATAGGTGGTGTGGTGTATGGACATCTGTGAAAAAGAGTTTCATAGCTTATCAGATTCGTTCATTTAAAATAAAGATACTGGTTCTGTATGTGTTTGTTGGATTTGTATGTTCTTTAACAACTGCACGCAGTCGTTAAAATGCTTAGCCATGTCCTTCTGCTGCCGTTTGTCCGTGGCCAATGCAGCTCATCGAAAAGAATGAGCACCTGGGATCCCTGCAGGTGGGAATTTTGGGTTACCAGCGTGTGGTGGCAGAGCTGCACGCTGAGCTGGCGCCATGCCAAGAAAACCTGCAGAGCATTCACTGTCAGCTCCAGGATCTGCAAGTGCTGCACCAGCAGAGTGAGGCGAAGGTGAGCAAGTGCTGTTAGCGAGCACCTATGAAGTCCGGCATGGCACAAACGCACATATATACAGTAATACCATTATTTACGCCCTCCCGTTGTACGTACTTTCACTATTAATGTACTCAAGTCATTGATAGCCAATCGCATGTTATGTACTGTGGTACCTTGCCATAGCGTACTTGAGATTTACGAACTTTACTATGAAGACCCAAATAGTTTACGCTGGATGGCGACAGTAAGGCACCAGATGACGCCCAAGCGTTTGCATCTCTGACTACAGTAGTCACTTTCATGTGTACATGTGTAGTGACTAACTCAGAGACAGACTTTTAGGCGCTTCTTTTATTTAACGAGCACCATTGGGATAATACAGACACCCTACGTGGGTACACACTATTACCGTTGCTTGCCTATACAAAACACTAACCATCTAACACTGACAGCACTGAACGGAGACAGCGAACACCTATCTAGCAGCGTAATATCGAGTGAAGACGGCAGCGACGATGGCGACAAGACGACAGCGACGAGACGACAACGACGATGACGAGATGGTGACGACGACTATCTTATATATACGAACAGCACGACGAGGATCCCACTTCCAGCAACAGCCACAAGGTCCCTCACAGGGGCCCTTCTTATACTCTCAGCGTGGCCTCGCTCCGCCACGGCCACGCCCCCTCTCTGGAACCTACTAGCGGGTTCCCGATGGCCCCCCCTCTGTGACCTTACCCCTAGATGTCCCCCTCTCGTGTCTATCGTGGCCTGCTGACGTGGGTACTACCATACACCGCAGTTACCCTTTTTTACCAGCAGCCAGCGCTATGCCACTACACATACTCTATCAATATTTTTTCCCCACATACCGGATTTATGGTGAATATTTTTCAAGTGTAAACTAATTTTACATGATAAACAACTAATAATACACATAGTATAATAGACAAATGTATCAATAATATGGCAGTCCTCGACTTACGAATGCATTTAGTTCCTGAGGCCCATTCATAAGTCGGAACGGTTCGTAAGTCGGAATACAATAATGTGCGATATTTAAATTCCCATATTGTCAGTGTTATAAAATGTGTTAAGGTTCAACAAAAGAGTCAAGCATTGTTAAACTCGTAAATAAGAAATCATGTACATTTGCATTAACACTAAAATTATAGTGTATCGTAAGTAATACGTAAAATGTAGTAAAAATATTTTTTATTTTCACTCACCGCTTTCAAATCACAAGCGTGCTCACCGCTACACTTCCGATCCGCACAAAGATCCACCGTGTAGCTTTAATAGGCTGTTGGGGCACGTGCTGTTAGCGATAGCCTATGAAAGCCAGCACGGCATGCGAGGGGTTGTGTGCCAGCACCACACCCAGCTGCATTTGTGTCCCGAGTGGTGATGTTTATACAGCGCGCTAGGTGCTCATTTGAGGCCGAGTTGACCAACGGGAGGCCCAGGAATGGTTCAGATAATCGTCACTGGTGTTGGCCGTGAGTTGGAATTGAACTTGGGTCGGTGGGTTTGTAGCGCAGCGCGTGAACTGCAACACTACCGCTCCCCACACAATCACTTTCACATATACGCACATGTGCGCGTGCACGAGGCTGACTCATGACATCTCGTGGAGGATCGCAGCACTGAACAAAATAGTTCTGTGGTTCAGTTTGGAAGTGCAAGTTCGCGTTTTAAAGTCAATGGTAACCAAAAATGAATACATTTCATAGAAACAGATTCGGAAGTCGGGTATCCGTAAGTCGGGTCTCCGTAAGTATGGTGTTCCTAAGTCGAGGACTGTATGTATACACTTATTTTTCACACTGATGGTTGTACAGAATGGATGCGCACTAGGTTACTGAGCATTCTCTGTTTAGGGACTGTACCACGTTACGATCCACCATCCCACCTCTAGTAGAAGTACCTACGACTACTAGACCATCTGCTCCCCTTTGCTACATGCATCTCCATCCCCTCCCTCTTTTTGGTTGGGAAGCGATCTTAATCAATTATTTTAATCCAGATTTTGGGTTAATTAATTCCTAAAAAATGTTTAACATAAAACTTTCGTGACTGCAGGAATTCATATTCTTGATTCTTTCGGTAAAGTCACGTACTTTTTTTTAATAATATAAAAAACCCACGACGTTTCGATTGCAACACAAGCGGTCTTCATCATGCTTTTATAGGTGTTATCTTGGTTTGTATTGATGGTGGTTGCCCATCCAAGCACTTGAGGTTCAACCATGCTTTTCTTCCAAGATCTGAGATGATTGGATGCATTTCGGTTTATTTGGTCAAAGGTGGTGTATGGACATCTGTGTAAAAGAGCTTCGTAGCTCATTACATTACTCAATTATAAATGAAGATCCTGGTTGTGTGTGTGTTATTATACCTGTATGTTCTGCAATAACCTCACGCAGTCGTTAAAATGCTTTCCTGTGTCCCTCTGCCGCCATTTGCCCGTGGCCCACGCAGCTCATTGACAGGAACTGGCAACTGGAATCTCTGCAGGCAGAGATTCAGTGGTATCAACGTGTAGTGGCGGAGCTGCACGCTGAGCTGGCGCCCTACCGCGACAACGAGCAGAGTGGACACTCGGAGCAGCAGCGTCTGCAGAGCGAGGTGGAGGTGAGTGTACAGCACTCGCGCATCGCACACACACACACGTATATAATTTGCGTTTAACGTAAATAATAGATTCATGCACACACGATTCAGTGTATTATGATAATGATGAGCTGGTCTAACCATCACGTTAAGCCGTCATGGTCCCCGTTTACAAATACAGATTATCTATCTATAGACAATTTCATTATTGCTGGACACAGTGATAACGATGAGAATGATTTAGCAACTTTCTGTACACCGGGGCATCTCAGAGCGCTTTACATCACATCTCATCTCAACACGTGTGAAAGGGCACCCCCAATGACAGATGTCCCTGTGGGCACAAGGTGACTCAGCACCTGGTGTGCAATTGGCATTTGTCTGCCAGTAGGGGGTGCTGATTGTTGTGTGTAATCCCAGTTGAGCTGGTAGAAGTACTGAGTTGTGTGTAGTGTCTAATGGGTCAGTATGTCCACAGCTTGTCACGGTTGAGGAGGAAGAGGACATCTCTGGCTGCTCACTGGAGCCCGGCATTCAAGAAGCCTCCCAAGACCTGCCCCCCCAGGCCTCGAACACCCTCTGAGCATCTCACAGCCCCCCACACTTCCAGCACCACCCAACCCCACCAGCACCTCCCCTTCCTTACAAGGCGTCGCGTTTTAATAATAAATATTTGTATCTAATACTATCGCCTCGTCTCAATTCTTTTGAGTGTTTGGGACACGCGAGTGGCTCACATTTATAACGCTAAGGGCTGTCTACATCCACAGTGTGGCTGTTGCGGAGCTTCTAGAAACCAAATGTGAGGCAGAGTTCTGTGTCCCTTGGGTAATGCCAGCCCTCAAAGGGGTTTGCACTGAGCTTGAGTTGGGGGCGACAAGCACAAGGTTGTGGAGGTGGTGATGGTGGTGGAAATTTAGGATGGCAAGGAGGAGATGCCCATTAATAAACTAGTTGGCCACGGTGAAGCCAGCAACCATAGTCATTCCTATGTCCCCTGATGTGAGCGGCAGTGCTGGAGGGCAGTTCCACGGTCTCAGACGGACGTGGATACTCATTACCATAATCGCACAGTTATCTTACCTTGGGCAAAGTATTTCAACCAAGAGATTCAGATAGAAATCATCTGTGTGAATAATGTCATTTCTAAAGCAATAATTACCTTCTATATTATATCCCATATAAATATATAAAATTAAGATGATGCTGAAATTGTGATGTTTGCCTAATATGTGGAACTGCCCTACATGTAGTGCCAAACACTGACGCTCTGAAAAATATTTCTGCAGCAAATCTGTAGCCCTATCCCTAACTCCAAGCCTGAATAGACTATGGAATATATGAAAACTCAATTTCCAATTCACAAATTCGGAGGCATCATCACAGCGATGCACCAACTCTACTTCTTACACAATGATCTGGCTCAACCACCTCAATCCAATATAGTTGTTGCTCTACATAAACGTCGACCATACGAAGAACATGACTCCAACCCCTGTTCGTCCCCTTGTGCTAATTCATTGCTCAAGACAATGCGTTTCCATGTAGTTCTCCCCTCTTCGGGTTTTGAGAGATCCTTCTTCCCATGATGTGTCCCCAGGTTGTGTACGTCACAGATGGCAACTCTTATCCTCGTACATGGACGGTCACGTTGCGTCCCTGGTCTCCTCCCATCACCCATCACTTGCCATCCCTCCCCCCCCACCCCAATGTAATCACTCAAAACCAACTGTGATTGACTGCAGCAGTGTTTTTAACAGACACCAGTCGTGTTACGGCTATTGGTGTTGTTATCGTTTATTGTAATAAACGCATTGCCTCCAAGAGAAGTCTCGCTCTACGTTCATACCCACAACACAGACGCAAAATACATTACAGAAGTTATGTTAAGCAGCGGCAAAGTTTGAGTGATAGCTCATCTGACACTGACTCCTCTCACAACGACCAACTTTCCGAATACTCATTCAGTAGTAAGACTCTTAAATTGACGGAGAAAGCTCTCGTCAGAATCCCCTATTTTGATCCACACAATAGGAACAGAGACATACACTCATATCACAACAGTCGAAGTGGAGGCAATGATCAGAGGTCTGAGGAAGTTGGACGAGAAAACAAGTGCTGAAAAGAAGGTTACATGAATATTCTATACCATGGGTAAAGTCGCTACCATACAAGGTTAGGAATTATTTCAAACAACTCAGCCTAACAGTGATTACGAAGTTTGGAGAATATTCAACACTGAGGGGTTTAATGCTGCCAAATTTATGACCCAGTGCGTAAACGAGGAGTGTATTACGCAGGTGATGTTGATCAATACCACGAAGGTGACAAAATGTTCAAGATTGTTTTTTTTAATCCTTGAGTCTAGAGATTACAGAAATTGTGGGTATGGTCTTGGACCCAGAGACGGCCTCCTTACACCACATACAGAATAGGGTTCACGCGGCATGGCTATATAGAATTAGGAGCCATAATTCGGACAAAACACAGGGAGAGAGATAATGCACCCCGCCATCTAGAGGGAAGTAAAAATCACGTGAGCAGCTACAGCACCTCACACCAAGCCCCACAATAGAGTTAGTTAGTTCATAGTTCATTTATTTGGTATAGCCCTGTGAGCCATTAAGCTCTTGAATCGGGTGCAACCGCAACAAACAAAAACATGAACAAGAAAACATCTTAAAGTGATTATGTGACTGTGCAAACAGAAAATACAGGAAAAAAATATCAAAATATTCCTGAAATAGCACCGCACACCAACGCTGTGTGCAAAAATCCCAGTGGGATGCAAGTCAAATAACAACAACCACAAGACAACTAAGATTAAAGCCATCAGTCTAACTCCGTACTACAATAAACAAAAACATGGCCAAAACAAAAAAAACTTTTCGAAATCACCAAAATAAAAGCCATAAATCCAATGTAACAGTGATCATAGGGACTGTGATCGAATTTTTAACAATAAACTACATAAATAAATTATAACACCAAAATCTAGAGCCATATTTTAGGGCACTGAATAGCAGTGGCAGCTAGGGTTGTACAACTCCTCTAGAGCAGTTTTGAGTGAAGATCTCATAGGTAGTGATTCAAGTTGCAGTTTATTGGCAATAGCATTCCAGACCCTGGGGGCATCAATAGCAAAGGCCCTTCCTCCAGTTTTTGTACAGCAATAGGGAATGTGAAGCTGGTAAATGAGCGAAGACCTGAGGTCAAATTTGTTCTTTGAAACAGAGAGGAGATCCAGTAGGTAGTCTGCGGAATTTTTTTTCAGAGAGGAGCAAGCACCCACGAACTACCAACATAATTACACGCAGGGATGGCAAGGTAACAATCCAGCGAGAGAGTGGCACACCAATCCGAGGCAACCACAGCGCACAAAGACAGGTAATTATTGGAATTTCAGGGTGTGGAAGCCAAGAGCGGAATCATACCAGCACCCCATGCCACGACAAACTCAAGGTTAAACACAATCTGCCCATTCCCCCTTCGATACCCCCACCCGGCTATACCAGGAGGGAGTAGAGAAACAGGAAAGGAAACAAAAATGGACTCAACTCAGATACAAAATGTGGCACAAACACGTGGTGAATCACCCACATTAATTGAGAATGAGCTGCCAGTGAGAGCACTGCCCACTGAATTACTGAAAAATTGTTTTTCATCCAAAGGCCGATGCCTGCATTCCTCAGGGCGTGTCCCTGTAGCACGTTCCTCTGCCCCATCCATCGTACAATCATGCACATCCGCGAGACAATGGGCGACTTTTCCAATTACCTGGCGATTAGGTTTTACTCCCCCTCCCTGCGGTTTATCATCTCCTGTCGGATGTAGATCGGAGTGCTGAAATGGGGGAAGGGAAGATTCACAATGGATCGGGAATTATGTTGAAACCCAGCACACCCAAAAGCACAAAAGGGGGGAGGACCCAACGGGGCACGGAATCGAGTCGACTCATCGAGTTAAATGTACGGATCAATGAGTGGTGGCCCACTTTACTCCAGTGACCCGGGTGCTGCTGCGGGGTCCACTTTCTGCCCCCCCCCCCCCCTTCTCTCTCCCCCCTACTGCCGAGGCCTATATAACCTCGTGCCACGGCAGATCTCTCGCCTACTTCAGCAGTTTTTTCTTGCTGTGGTTGTCCCACCTGATGGGAGGGACTTGATCACATCAGCCGCGTCACAGGAAGTAAGATGTGGGGATGGCTGTCATTTTTAAAGGGGTCTGAGTAATTGACCATACACAAGGAATCGGTTATAATCGACTTGGTAATCGAATCGTTCCAGCTTTAGTACTCGCGCATATAATACACTAGCTGTACTACCCAGCTTCTCCTGGGACTTGGATCCACCACGCCCGGCCGCCTTTGTCTCCCCAGTGGCGATGTTAACACACCACAGCAGTTACTCGTTTTGAGGCTGAGTCGACGTAGGGGAGGCCCAGGACCGGTTAAAATAATCGTCACTGGTAGTGGCCGTGAGCGGGAATCGAACTCGGGTTGCCGGATTCGTAGCGCAGCGCGCTAACCACTACACGACAATGCGTTACGCTTCCACATGTGCGGGTCACGTGACAGATTTGACGTCACAGCTCACTTGCCGTACCAAAAATAAATGCATTATTGAGCTCCCCCCCCCACACACAAAAAAGTGTATTTTCATAACTTTTGCATGGTTTAGAGTCTGGAAAGTACCCACGTGGTAAATTTCAAGTTTGTTGCATGTCGGGAAGTACGCTAAACATTTTGAACAGACACATATTTACAACTTTTATATATATGGAGATAACACAAAATAATCATTACCACATTTGCGTTCGTTTGAGCATTCAGTGTCTCAAACCGACGCTGGTGAACTGCCAGATATTTGCAGGCAAGGATGCTCTCTGTTCGTTACAGGTCCTAGTTCTATGCAAAACTGTGGAATACTTCACAAAAAGTCATCATGAGCTTTGCAGAGCTGAAAACCATTCTGACGTTTGCTCGTGTTGAACCAATGCTGCTGAAATAAAAATCACGGCCAGAAAGGCCGTAGGCTTTCACGACCAATATTATTCATTATAAAAGTTTTTGGGTTAGATCGCATTATTCATGTGTCGTAACCCTCCACTACCCGACACGGCCAATCAGTAAAAAATGTGTCACATTGACAAAAGAGAAATAGATCACTCCTTCAGCCCACCGGTGTGTTGAAAAGTGAATCCACAACATTTACAATTTTTGAGTACGACGTTTCGCTGGTAATTACATCCAGCATCATCGGGCAATTTGCCAGAAAGGTGAAGCCCTCACTTCCTCCCGGTCTTAAAAAACCGGGAGCACCGTCACCATCGCAGCATGACACATGTGTGCCCGTTGAAACGTGCAGCCCTCGATCGCAATAGAACCGATAATAATTATTGTTGGTACAACTTTCTTACTCATGAAAGCTCTGCGAAGTTTCAATATAATAATTGGCTTACATCGTGGATATGATTATCAAAATTAACACGCAAACGATGATTCCCCTCCTTCACATATCCGTCTTTCCACTTAAAAAATACAAGTATTTGTACACATCCCATTAGCCACACGGCTTTCCTTCTGGGAGTGCATCATTTCAGCAGTATTGGTTGTACATAAACCAAGCTCTGGTCCGGTTTTTATATTCATCAGCACGCTCCAGCTCACTTGAAGCAATGCTGGTGAACTGCCAGCTGTTATAGGTTAGGGCCCGCTCTGTGAGATATGGGTGCTCGAAGGTTGTTGTATATGTAGGTTATGAAAATTTGATGAAAATAAGGAAAATTTGATTAAATTTGAAATTTAAATAATTTATCTGAATTAATTGGTGTAATTATGTGCATAAACTATGCTAATTCGAGAGATAATCGTATTAATTTATGCGAGTGGGCGTGGTTATGATGATGCAGGTCGTTATGATAATTAGGTCCAGCCTCGGTGACGAAGGTTGGTTATTAATTGGAACGCCATTAATCGTATGCAGTTGTGCAGGTATTGTGAGCGTGAATGAGAGAGAGTCGACTCGACTTGCTATTTAATTCCGTATTTTCAATAAGGATACAATTATCTTCGATTTAACGCTTATTGATTATGTGCTGGATTAGTGATTTGTGTGCTTATGATAGGTAACCGAGATTCAGATCTCATTCGCAGAACAATTCTATGCAGAATCATGGAAAGAATCACACACAACTCTTCTGCTTTAATCAATTTTATTTTCTAGCTAAACTTAAATTTTTGGATATGAGAACTCTCAACTTCGGAATTTCAACACAGCATTAACATGGTACACATCACGATTGCGTTGTTTCACTTCGATAACGGCACCTGTGGTTAATTCCCGACGCGTAACGCAATGATGTTGTTGTTGAGAGAGAGATTAAAACATGCAGACTATTCTATCAAAACCTTAACCTTATAATATGTAATTCGTATTTAAATTGTTACACAACACGGCATTCGGTCATTGATCATATGCGACCCTTAATGCAGATTCTTGTCACGTTGTTAACAGTAGGACGATTGATTATTATGCAACGCTGTTCATATGGAAAGACACTCAAACCATTATTATTCCTAAAGGCACAAATATGCGTTCATAGATTCATCTTGTTCATTCATGGATACCAGCAAGATTATGCAATAGAAAAAAACGAACCACTCAAATACCATGAACTGTGATATGGTCGCTGAGGTGAATGAGAACATGTGGGGGCACCGCGCTACAGACACATGCGCGACACTTTCCGCAATACGCTTTTATGCTTCGTTGCAATAACGAGCAACAATTATTCTTCAAACATTGAGGGCCTTGTGGCTCTATGGCCACAAATCCTTTCATTACTCCAACCACTTCCCACCCTCCCTTTTGCCCACAGCCAGATGAAAGCGACAATATTTATTTTTCAATTATTATTAACGTGGTTTAGATGACTTACACATATACCCAGCTGGAATCTGTTTTTTTACATTTATTGCCATAAACTTCACCTTAATCAGCACTAACTTGACGATTGCCTCTCTTTTGCATTGACTCCGTGACATCACGACCGTTTCCAAGGTCGGCCAACATCAAAGCGAGCAGCTCCCATAGGAAAGTGGGCCAAGTGGCACAGTTTAAGGGGCCTGCGTGGACCACTTGGGGCAGGCGTCGCCCACTGAGGCTGCCGTGGGCATCCAGGCTGGGCCTAGATACCTGGTTGACAAACTGGATTGTTACATTGGCTTCTCTCTTGTGCATGTGTGCGCCCACTCTCAGGTGTCTGCAGGACACCTTCATGGAAGTGGACGCGAGCACCGCCCCACCCATGGACATGACTCATCGCAAACGGTTTGGGGCGCGTTCGCGCGTCACCAATGATACCGCTCATCTCCCCTTCCGTTCTGCCCCCGCCACTCGCTCCCCCCCCTTCCTTCATCACTGTTGCCGCTCCGGCCCCGGCTACGATCTCCAAAAACCATGGTCGCCTACCATCATCGTTTCCGTCGACAAACTGCTGGATGGATTCCACAGGAGGCGTTTGTGCAGCGAGCGGGAGTCCACCTGGGATTACTGGCGATCTCTGCACACGTCCCACCAACCCTTTCCTCAATTGTTGATTGTTTTAACCCCAGTTGGGGGGAAGAGGACAAGATAAAAAATAATTGTATTTGAAACTTGCGTCCTCAAACACACTAACACCTAGTACCCTGGTTGTTATTTCCCCCCACCCTTATAAACGTGACATCACTGGATGTTGCCATGATGTAATGGTTGGTACACAATATAGAAGTCGCCGGTTCGATTTATCGTGGCCATTTTAATCAATGTGGACTTTTCTTAAATCCCTCCGGCTTCTGTCCACACAACCGGTACGAATGAGTGGATAAACAATTGGGAGAACTCAAACATCCCCAAGAAGTGCCTCATCGTGGATCAAACCATCAAGAAGCTCGCTGGCCCCCCACCACCGCAAGCAGTGGGGGGCCACCGTACACCGGATCCAACCTGGCCATGGCACGAGCAATTGCCTCCACAAATGGAAAACAAAAGCATCACCAAAATGCCACGGCGGGGCACCGCAACGGTGAAAAACGCACAAACGCATCAGGAAGCTCTCTTCACCTGCTGGAGGCCTGCATTACCATTAAGAGGCTATGGTCTTGGATTATTCTTCGTGTTATTTAGGGTCCCTGACTCTGTTCACGACCATTAAAGACCATGATGGTGGGCAGGCCCACGTAACGTGCATGGCCGGGTGTCAGAGCCATTTCCTCATGTTTACTGTGGGGTGTGATGGGGATGTCCTCTGGCCCCGACACTATTTCAAGTATTCTTGATCGCAGTCTTACGAGATATAATTCCCGGTTGTGGCCAAAATCAGTGATGAATTATATTCTAATCGACCCTATACCTCCCCTAAGTCTACTTAACCTTAAATTAGTATCAGGTGTGGTTGGTAAACATCACCACTGGAGAGACAAAGGTGGCTGAGTGTGTTTCTGGAAACAAATCCCCACCATGACAAGTTTGCCTCTGAATGCCAGTTTCTTGGCCCAAGCCACTGTATAAAGTCCAGCAAATATGCATCCGACACAAGATCCTAACCTTTTATATAGTCATATTCATAGCCAGTGTAATGTCATCATTTTTTTTACTCAAAATTATTCACCTCAATTTTGGTTCACACGACGAACAAATAATGCTACTCAGCTGATTCGGCGTGAGACCTCTGCTGACTGCATAAGTACGGAAACTTCTCCACTTTCTCTACGACTGCCCCATCACTCATACAAAGATCCCCCTAGACTGACGGTGATGTCACGTCGACCCACGCGGCACAGCAATCTCACGCAGCAGCCTCACGCGACACAGCAGCCTCACGCAGCAGCCTCACTCGGCACAGCAGCCTCACACGGCACAGCAGTCTCACACGGCACAGCAGCCTCACACGGCACAGCAGCCTCACACACCAGCCTCACACGGCACAGCAGCCTCACGTGGCACAGCAGTCTCACGCAGCAGCCTCACTCGGCACAGCAGCCTCACACGGCACAGCAGCCTCACGCAGCAGCCTCACTCGGCACAGCAGCCTCACACAGCAGCCTCACGCAGCAGCCTCACACGCGGCGCAGCAGCCTAATGCACAAGCCGCACGTGGCACAGTAGCCTCATGCAGAAGCCGCACGTGGCACAGCAGGCATGAAGGAAGCTGTGGAACAACTCGAGGAGCTGCTTGGCCTCGTCTGGCAACCCTGGTCAGCTGGTTCAGAACTGGAGGAGGAGAAGCAGCTGTTGTGAATCCCTGCAACAGCTGTCCCTGTGAGCTGCCCCTCACTACAGAGAGCTCCATGGAGAGCATGGCGATGATCACACCCACTCACCCACCCACCCAATCACCCACCGACCCACTCACCCTGTAACTCACTTACTCACCCTCATAACTTACCCAATCATTTACCCAGTCATCCACCCATCCACTCAATCACCCACTCACTCACCCACCCATCCACTCACTAACTCACTCACCAACCCACTCATTCACCAACCCCACACCCAGTCACCCACTTATTAACACAGGCATTCATTCACTAACTCAACCACTAACTCACCCACCCACCAACTCACCCACAAACTCACTAACCAACCCAACCACCCACTCATTCACTTAACAAACCACCTACTCACTCAAGAACCAACCAACCCACTCACCACCCACTCACCTACTACCAACGCAACCTCTCACCCACTCACCCACCCATTCACTCACTGACGTATCCACTCACTAACTCACTCATCCCAACCACTCCTTCACGCACCCACCAACCGATTAACCACCCACTCACTCACCCACTCACTTGCCAACACACTCACCCAATCAATCACCCACCCATCCACTCACTCACTCACCTACCCACGCACCGTTTCACCCATCAACTCACTCAACAACCCATCCACTCACTCAAAAACCCATCCATGAACTCAACCATCCACCGAGCCACCAGCACAGACTCAACCAGTCACCGACTCCATCACCCACAGACTAACACACAAATGAACTCAAACACCCACTAACTCACCCACTGAATCACCAATCCACTCAACCACTCACTCAATCTCTAACCCATCCACTCACTCGTGCACTCACCCACCCACTCACCAATCCACTCACTAACTCACCCACTCACTCATTCACCCCACTCAATCAACACCCATCCACTCTGACTCACTATCGCATCTTCACTATCGCATCCACTAAGTTGCCTGTCACTAACGAACCCACGCACGTAGTCACCCAGTGAACAACCCACCCACTCACCCATTACCCAGGCTACCACTCCACTACTCCCCCACCCACCTAGTCACTCCTGACCCACCCACAAACCCACTCACCTACTCGCCAACCCACTCACCTACCCGCCAACCCACTCACCTACCCGCCAACCCACTCACCTACCCGCCAACCCACTCAGCAACCACTCGCGCATAAACTCACCGACTCAACCTCCCACACTCACCACCTACCCACTCACTCAACCAACTATTCACTCACCCTATTCACTCACCCATCCATACATTCACTCACCCACCCCCTCACTCACTGAACCCTTCACTCATCCACACACTCACCCAATAACTCACCCACTGAACCTCCCACATTCACCCACCCACTAACCAACCCACCCTCTCAACCAACCATTTAATCACCCATCGACTCATCCCTTCAACCTCGCACAGTCATCCAATCACCCACCCACTAACTCAAACACCCATTCACTCACCCATCCCTCCACTCACCTACTCAATCACATAACCACCAACTCAATCTCTAACCCAAACACTCACCAACTCACCCATCTTCTTATTCACTCAATCTTGTACCCATTAACTCTAATCACTCACCCACCCTCCCATTAACCAACTCACTCACCGACACACTCACACACCAACTCAGCCAGCCACGACCCACTACCCACGTAACCACTCACCCACCCAAGCATTAAATCACCCATCCACTCACCTTTTCAACCTCCCACTCATCCAATCACCCACCCACTGACTCAAACACAAACATCCATTCACTCACCCACCCACCTGCTCACTCACCCACCCACCTGCTCACTCACCCACGCACCAAACCACCCACCCAATCACTCACCCACCCACCTTTTCACCCAGCCACCCTCTCAAACCCGTACCCACTAACACACCCACTGACCCACCCTCACCCACCCACTCATGAACTCACCCATCCAATTATTAACCCACCCACTAACTCACCCACTAATTCACCAACCCGACCACTCACCAACACAGCCTAAATATAAATTGTTTGTTTTACCAGGCAAGGCCCACTGAGATATATGGATGATTTTCAGAAGCAACTTCGCCACAAATGATAGCTCAACAGAGTGGCTTATCACGTATACATTTATAGCAGCCAACTCCTCTAAATGCATTTTTCTAAATGTGGAATCGAACCCACAACATCCTGTATACCCGGCGAGGTAGTTAACATCTTGCCACCATGACACTCCATTCTCTGACTCTCCCACCCACGAAACCACACACTCAAACACCGACCCACTAACTCAACCATCCATTAATTCAACCACCGAGCCTTGCACACACTCACTCACCCAGCCACGCACTCGCCAAGCCACGCACTCAATCTCTAATCCACACTCACTCACCAAGCCTCTCACCTACTACCCATCGAACGTCGCACTCACTCATCCACGCACCCACCCACAAAACCGCCCATCTACACACCAAATAAAAATGTAGATTTTTTTTACTTTACTAGGTAAGGCCCATGCTATATACATCTTTTCAGAAACAAGCAGAGTACAAATGATTGCTCAATGGAATGGCTTTTCACGTAGAACGTTATAGCAGTCAAAGTCTATAAATGCATGTTTCTAAACGTGGAGGGGCAACCTGGAGTACCCAGAGAAAATTCCATGCAACCACGGGGGAGAACGTGCAAACTCTAGATATACAGGCGAGGTTCTTAAAATTTTGCCACCTTGACATTCCACTCTTTAACTCAACCACCCACTCAAACACCCACCCACACACAAACCACTTGTAGAGTAAAATGGGGACGTGACGTCATGTGTGCCGTCTAGTGCGATGACGTCACGGAACGTGGCGTCATGCACGTTGGGCGGCTCGATGACGTCATGTCTCCTCTAGTATTTAAGGGGGACCCCGTGACGAAAGCGGGATCACTGTGGGAACGGGTAGAGTGAGAAGGGTGGAGAGGGAACCAGGGGTAGAGAGGGATCGACGAAGAGTCAGGAGTGAAGCTGGTGGTAGCCGTAGGAGGTGCTGCTCTTCCCGGTCGGTGGGGTTGGCAAGTTCCCCCATCCGACTCGAGGGAGAGAGACCGGAGCTAGCCGGGCTGGACCAGGACTTAGTGTAGGACCCCTAACCCCTGGGAAGTTGTCACACCCTTTGTGTTATTGTAACATACTTAATAAACCTTTGGCGAAAGCCCTTACCTTCAAGCCGTCTCCGAGTCGTCGTCGGGAACTCCTCAACACACTAACCAAATCAATCTCTAACCGACTGACTCACCCACACACCCACAAACTAACTCACCAACCCACTTACCAGCCCACCCACTACCTAACTCAACAACCCACTCACTCAACAATCCACTCACCCACCAGGACACCTATTCACTCCCTCACACACCCACCCATCCACCAACTCAATGTCTAACACACACACTCACCCACCCAACCAATCACAAACTCAACCAGCCACTCACCCTGCCACAAAATCAATCTCTAACCCACGCACTCAACATTCCACCTACTCACTAATCCAAACTGACTAAATTCAACTATTTTTTAAGTTACCAGGTAAGACCCACAGAGCTATATAAAATATTTTTCCAAAGTAACCTGGCCACAAATGAGAGCTTCACTAAGTGGCCTATCACATAGTAATGTATAGCAGCCAAATCCGATAAATGAATGTTTCTAAATGTGGAGTCGAAATCCACGTGACCATAGAGAACATGCAAACCCCAAATATGCAAGCATCAGGGTTGGGATGGAACCTACGAACTCCAAAATACCAGGCGACGTAGCTAACATCTCGCCACAGTGGCGTACAATTCTCGAACTCACCCACTCAACTACTAAAGCTACCCACCAACCCACTCACAAACCCGCTCACCCTGCCATGCACTCAATTTCTAATCAACACACTCACGCACACACCCACTCACTCACTCAACCACTCATCCACGCACCCACCTACACATGCACTCACTAACTCACTCACCCAGCCACCCACCCAACCTACCCACCCACTCACCTCACCCACCCACTCACTCAGTGACCAACTCACGCTCCAACCCACCCACTCACACTGTGACCCACTCAATCTCCCAACAACTCACCCAGCCCCTCACCTACTTACTTAACCACCCATTCACTCACCGACCGACGCACTCACCGCCCACTCACCCAACTGTAAACTAAAATTTAACTATTTTAATTTTACCAGGAAAGGCCCACGGAGCTATATAGATTTTTTTCATAAGCGACGCGGCCACAAATGACTGCTCAAATAAGTCAGTGAGTGCTTGTGTAGGTGGGTGCGTGGATGAGTGGTTGAGCGAGTGAGTGGGTGTGTGCGTGAGTGCGTTGATTAAAAATTCAGTGCATGGTAGGGTGAGCGGGTTTGTGAGTGGGTTGGTGGGTGGCTTTAGTAGTTGAGTGAGTGAGTTCCAGAACAGCCAAAACCTCGAAATGCATGTTTCTAAATATGGAGAGAAAACCCGGAGGACTCGGAGAAAAATCCATGCAACCACAAGAACATGCACACTCCAAATATACAGGCGTCATAATCGAGATCGAACCCACAACCTCCTGTACAAAAGGCGAGGTAGTTAATATCTCACCACCATGGCGCTCCACTTTCTTGACTCAGTCACCCACTCACCCACCCATTCAGCCACCTACCCACTCAGAAACACCCACCCACTCAAAAACCCGCACCTTGCCACCAACTCAACCACTTACCAACGCATCCACTTACACACCCACCCATCCACCCACTCAATCTCTAACTCGCACACTCACCAGTCCACCCGCTCACCCAGCTACTTACCTACTCACCCACTCACCCTGCCACCCACTCACCCTGCCGCCCACTCAACCTCTAACCGACCTACCGACCCAACCAGCCACCCATCCCCTAAACTAAACTACTTTTTATTTCACCAGGTAAGGCTCATTGAGCTATATAGACCCTTTTCAGAATCGGCCTGGCTACAAATGATAGATAAACGAAGTGGCTTATCACATACATTTATTGCAGCCAAATCCTCAAAAGGCATGTTGATTCTAAATGCAGCGGAAAGGACCCGGAGCAAAATCCACACGACCAGGGGGAGAACATGCAAACTCCAAATATACAGGCGGCAGGATCGCAATCGAATCCACAACCTCATGTATACTAGGCGAGCTAGTGAACATTTCACCACCGTAGCGCCCCACTCTTTGACTCACCCAATCACTCACAAGCTAACTTACCCACTCAACCTCCCACATTAACTTACCCACCCAGCAGTCACTCACCCATTCACTCACTCACCTACTTTCTGACCCCATTCAGTCAACAACTCACCGACCCACCCAACCACTCACTTAGTTAACCACTTGCTCACCCACCCACTCACCCTATGACCCACTTAATCTCTAAATCACTCACTCACTAAACTACACACTCACCCACCAACATACTAACTCAAACACTCACCAACGAACTCACTCACCCAACCACGAACTGACCCACTCACTCACCCACAAACTCGCGAACCAAAAACACACATACCCAACCCATCACTCACCCAACCCCTCACTCACCGACTTACTCAATCACCCATCCAGACACTCACCCACTGACCGACCCACCAACTCATTAACTCACCCAGGACTCACTCACTCTGCCACCCATTCAATTTCTAACCCACCCACACACCTACTCCCTCAGCCACTCACCTCTTCACACACTCACCCACTACCCACGTAATTATTCACCCACCCACTAACTCAACCACCCACTAACGCAACCACTGACCCACTCGAACTCATCCACTCAAAAAACCACCCACTAAAATATCTAAACCACACTCATGCAACCACCCACCCACTCACCCTCACACTTACCAATGCACTTTCCCACTCACTCACCCATCAACTCACTAACCCACCCATTAATTCAGGAACTCACCGAGCAACTGACCTACTCACCCAAGACGCACTACCCACGGAACCACTCACCCACCAACTGACTCAATTTCTCACCCACTCACTCACCCACCCACCCACTAGTGCTCCCACTAACTAATTCATTCATCTACTCACTCACCCACCCCTCACTCACCTAACCATTCACTGCTTCAAGCTCCCATACTGACCAAATCACCCACCGACTAAATCACCCACAAATATCCACTCACTCACCACCCACTCACCCACTACTCACACAACCACTCACCAACTCATTCACTTGCTCACCCACGCATTCACTCACCCCACTCACTCACCAACCATCCACTCACTCACCCACTCACTGAACCACCCCTTCACTTACCCACCCCCTCCATACTTAACCGCAATAACTCACCCACTCAACCTCTCACATCCATCCACTCACTCACCAACCCAACCTTCCACGGTCATCCAATCTCGTACCCACTAACTCAATCACTCACCAACGCACTCACCGTCTCACTCATCCATTCCCTCATCCATCCACTCACTCACCCATTCACCAAATCAATCACGCGCAAATTAACTCACCAATTCAACAAGCCACTGAGCTACTCACCCACGAGCCACGTAACCACTCACCCACCCTCCCTCCCACTGAATCTCTAACCTACCCACTCACACATCAACTAACCCACCCATCATCATCTCACTAACCCACCCATCATCTCACCCACTCACCCAGCCACCCACTCAATCTCGCACCCACCAATTCAATCACTCACCCCCCATCCAAGCATTCAATCACCCATTCACTCACCATTTAAATCTCCCACTCATCCAATTACCCTCCCACTCATCCAATCACCCACCCACTCATCCAATCACCCACCCACTAACTCAAACATAAACATCTATTCACTCACCCAATCCTCCGCTCACCTACTCAATCACATAACCACCAACTCAATATCTAACTCAAACACTCACCAACGAACTCTCAACCTCCCACACTCATGCACTCACCCACCTAACCAGTAACTCAACCACACAAATCCACTAATTCACCCCTTTGCTCAGCCAATCAATCACACAACCACCCACTCAATCTATAACCCATCCACTCACTCAACGATCCATCTTCTCAACCACTCAGCCAACCACCCACTCAACCACACACTAACTGATCAATCCACTCATTCACCCACCCACCAACTCACCCAACCCCTCACTCATGCAACCCCTCACCTCCACCCACCCAACCTCCCACTCTCACCCTACTACTCAATCACCCACTCAATTTACAAACTCAATCACCGACTCCATCACCCATCCACCCATACTGACCCACCCCCTAACTCACCCGCACACCCACTCAGCCACCCAATAATTCACCCACTCAACTCACCCACCCCTTCACTCATTCACACACCCACTTAACTTCCCACGCTCACCCACCCATACAACCATTAAATTACACATCCACTCACCCCCTCAACCTCCCACAATCATCCACTCACCCACCCACTAACTCATCCACACACACACTCACTAAACCACAAACACTCATTCACCTACCCCTCCGTTCAGCCATTCAATCACACGATGATTGATTAAATCACTAACCCGCCCACTCGCTCCCCCACTCACTCCCCCACCCACTTATGCACTCCCCAACCCACTCACGCACTCCCCAACCCACTCATCCTCTCACTTACCCACCCATGCACGCACTCACTGACTCACCGAGCCATTTACACAATTAACAATGCACTTACCAAATCACCCACGCATCCACTCACCCACTCAAACTCCCCCACCCACTCACCATCCGTCTCACTCACCCACTCGACCCCCTCACTCACCCACTCGACCTCCCACACTCACCCACCTACTCACCAACCCACTCTCTCATCCAACGATTCATTCACCCCCTCAACCTCCCACATTCACCCACTCGGCCACCTACCAACTAACTCAACCACATACACCCGCTCACTCAACATTACCCACTCACCCTCTACCCACGCAATCAATCAATGCCTCCTTCACTCACCCAACCTGTCACTCACCCAACCCCTCAGCCACCTACCTCCGTCTCAAGCCTCGTGCAGTCCAAGCTCCAGGAGGGCCTCCTCGAACCCGCCGAGGTTGGGTCCCGTGTACGTGCCCTCGTGGCCCCGCACGCTCACGCGCACGCGGGGTCGCGCGTTTGTTCTCGCCACGCGAACCTCGGCCGTTATCTCCCACCCGAGTCCCCGCCCACTGGAGCCCCATTAGGGTCCCCGTCGGGGGGAACAATGAGGTGTCCATCCGCTGTGTCTCCTCCCCTCTCGACCCCGCTAGGACCCCCTGCGCCGCTCACGATATCCCCCCAGGAGGACCCTGTCCCTCCTGTTTCCATCTCGCGGGGTCGCCTCTCCGCACTCCCGCGCTTCAGCAGGCTCAGTGCTTGCACCACCATGCGGCGCTCCTCAGAACCTGCGGGGGTGGACGAGGGTGGGGGGGATCATCATCGTCAGCAGCAGATGCAGCATCATTATTATTATAAGCAGCTACAGCAAGTCGCAGCATCATAATCATCATCTGAATTACCACCACCAGCAGGAGCACTATCATCACCATCTTCAACTTGCCAAGCCATCATCATTACATCATCACCAGATTAATAGATCTCTACCATCACCATGCGTAAAGACATTAGCATTATAATCACTATCTCCTGCATATCCTAATCTCAACATAATTATCGTTAACATTATAATCAACATCATATCGATCAACGCACCGGTGTAAATTGTTCTAGTTGTATTCAATACAAATCAGTTAATATTTGCATCACTCGAACGTGCCACACCACTGCTCCACTCCCCGCTGCCCTTCTCCATCCTCCCCCTTGATCCTTGGCCCCTTACCATCTGCCAACTGCCCCCTTGCTGCCCGGGCTCGTGGGTACCCTCAGAGGATTTGTATTCAAGCTGTAATATCGAGGCTAGAATACATTTCCACGTGATAAGCCACTTCGTTGAGTTATCATTTGTGATAGCCAGGTCGCTTCAGAGAAACATCTATACAGCTCAGTGAGCTTTACCGGGTAAAATACAAAATTGTTTAGTTTTTTTGTCTGATGGTAAGGTACCACGCAAACCACCACCATCATGACTGCTGTCAGGCTCCGTAGAGCAGGGTGCGTGTTTGTTGTCATCGTCTACAAGAGCTACACGTGGCAAACCGGGGGTGCTGTCGCATGGCTCGGCGATTGCGCATTTGCAGAATTAATCTGGCAAGGGTCACATGATCAGAAAAGGGGCAGTCCAGCAACATGAACCCTTGCACTGTGCCGCTCCCCACACCTGCAACCAACCAGCGTGGTGAAGTATGGTCAAATACACCGCAACGATCCGCTAGGTTGTGGCGGTCCCCATACAGCAGCGGAATCGTGAAAGGGCCATAGCGTGGTCGCACATCCATCGTCCCACGTGATACCACCTGCGGGGCACGCCTCGCAACGCTCAGGTGAGCGTTACCTGCACTCGCTTCCTGCCGGATAGCTTCAACCACCTGCCAGCCATCGTATCCCGAGGGGAGGTCGGGTCGCTTCATTTGCTCGTCGCTCCACAATTGGAAGTTCCTGGCAAAGGTGCGCGAGGTGGATGAGCTGGAGTCCTGTCTGTGAGCATGTGGGTTTAGCACGCTGCGCTACAATGAATCCGGCGACCCGAGCTCGATTCCCGCTTACATCCACCATCACCAGTGCATCCTGGATCTTGAGAGGTCGGTTCAGCCTTAAATTAGTATCTGGTACGATGTGTACACATCGCAACTCGGCAGAAAAAGGCAGCTGAGGGTGGTCCCGGCCACCCACACAGAACATGTGTGAAACCCAGAGATTATGCGTGAAACACGTGCAGATCATTAGAAAAACAGGCAAATATCTTGTGTGATATCAAGTAAGGATCATGCGTAAAACACATACCGATCATACGCAAGAAACACACACTCAGGCAATGTATGAAAACACACTCATATGCTGCTGTAGGATATGTTGGTTCAGCAGATGTACAGGGTGATGGATTACAATGTTAAGTTTTTTTTAAATGGCGATGAAGAATATTGTCCATTCATTTGCAGTCCAGCCGTACACTCATTCATTCACGTGCTATCTTTTCGTCTATGCATCGGTCAATCCGCAAGTCAATTATGCAAGAGGACTCAGTCCCCCCCTGCCCCGCCCCCCTCTGCAAGTAGTAGCAGCTCCCTGCACCACCCAGCTAACCCCACACTGCATGCCGCGTTCTGCACGATGCCTCAAGTTCAAGGTCGTGTGGGTAACACATTACCGTGGTGATTATTTGAAATGTAACTTTTTATTTTACCAGGTAAGTGAGCCATATAGCTCTTTTTAAGAAGCGATCTGGTCACAAATGTTAGTTTTAACGGAGTGGCTCATCTTGTGGAAATTTATAGCAGTAAAATACTCTAAACCAGGGGTCTCAAACTCGCGGCCCGCAGGCCAATTGTGGCCCGCGGAACGATATTTTGTGGCCCACTATTTGACATCTTTTATTTATTTATTTATTATTATATTTTTCCCCCATAGCTCAGGCTCGTGACAGCTTCCGGTGTTTGTTGACAAGTTAGCCAACGCGAATTAGCAACGTTAGTCACATGGTTGAAACGTGATTCCGGAGTGACACCAAGTGGAAGGAAAATATATCCTGTCACCCAGTGCAAGGTACAGAGAACTTAGGAAGTGGGCGGAGTCAACAAGTGTAATCAGTGACCTAATAAAGACAACAGAGTGTTGCAATAGGAAAGGGAAAATAATTACATGGATAGCAAATAACATGAGATGGGTGGCAAGAACAAAAGCCAAATGGTGGTTAGAACCTGAATATTATAAAGAAGTTATAGATTATTATTACAAGAGAAACAAAGAAAAGGAAAAAGGACAGATATGTGCAATCGCAAAAGAAAATAATTTACCAAGAACAATTTAATCAAAAAGAGCAAGAAATAAAAAGATATAAAACATGAGACAATGCACTTTATGTTAAGAATTAAGACAGGTGGAGTAACATGGACGCCAGAGTTAGCTCAATGGCATCCAGAGAGATTCGGTAGAGCAGAAGGATATGTAGGATGTGAACAAAAAGAAGAAAATCTAGATCACTTTATTTATGAATGTGAAAGGTATAAACACCTGAGAGAGAACACGATTGATGAATTTAATAATGATAAGAAAAACGTGTGCTCAAAAAAAGCATGAACAATGATACAGTTTTCAAATACCTCTCAGAATATATAGAAAGGGCATACTAAATAAGATCCCAAATATTATTATGAGACCTCCTTTGCCAGAAACAAGATTTAGGAATAGGTTTTACCCTTTTAACTGGCACAAAAACTGACACCTTTATTCAAGGCATCATGTTTGCAATGACCACAACACAAGCAGTCAAAATGCAAACAAAAAAGACAACTCTGATAATAATATGCACTGTCCTTGAATTTGATTGGTCCACACCCGAGACAGCTTTTCTTAGAGCCTAGTCTCCATTGGTGTTGGACCAGAAGACGCCAAAAGGCGTACAACTCAAAAACAGCGCACTATCAGAGTATTGAGGGCTCGGGGTGAGCATTAACATTATGAGACCTCCTTTGCCAGAAACAAGATTTAGGAATAGGTTTTACCCTTTTAACTGGCACAAAAACTGACACCTTTATTCAAGGCATCATGTTTGCAATGACCACAACACAAGCAGTCAAAATGCAAACAAAAAAGACAACTCTGATAATAATATGCACTGTCCTTGAATTTGATTGGTCCACACCCGAGACAGCTTTTCTTAGAGCCTAGTCTCCATTGGTGTTGGACCAGAAGACGCCAAAAGGCGTACAACTCAAAAACAGCGCACTATCAGAGTATTGAGGGCTCGGGGTGAGCATTAACATTATGAGACCTCCTTTGCCAGAAACAAGATTTAGGAATAGGTTTTACCCTTTTAACTGGCACAAAAACTGACACCTTTATTCAAGGCATCATGTTTGCAATGACCACAACACAAGCAGTCAAAATGCAAACAAAAAAGACAACTCTGATAATAATATGCACTGTCCTTGAATTTGATTGGTCCACACCCGAGACAGCTTTTCTTAGAGCCTAGTCTCCATTGGTGTTGGACCAGAAGACGCCAAAAGGCGTACAACTCAAAAACAGCGCACTATCAGAGTATTGAGGGCTCGGGGTGAGCATTAACATTATGAGACCTCCTTTGCCAGAAACAAGATTTAGGAATAGGTTTTACCCTTTTAACTGGCACAAAAACTGACACCTTTATTCAAGGCATCATGTTTGCAATGACCACAACACAAGCAGTCAAAATGCAAACAAAAAAGACAACTCTGATAATAATATGCACTGTCCTTGAATTTGATTGGTCCACACCCGAGACAGCTTTTCTTAGAGCCTAGTCTCCATTGGTGTTGGACCAGAAGACGCCAAAAGGCGTACAACTCAAAAACAGCGCACTATCAGAGTATTGAGGGCTCGGGGTGAGCATTAACATTATGAGACCTCCTTTGCCAGAAACAAGATTTAGGAATAGGTTTTACCCTTTTAACTGGCACAAAAACTGACACCTTTATTCAAGGCATCATGTTTGCAATGACCACAACACAAGCAGTCAAAATGCAAACAAAAAAGACAACTCTGATAATAATATGCACTGTCCTTGAATTTGATTGGTCCACACCCGAGACAGCTTTTCTTAGAGCCTAGTCTCCATTGGTGTTGGACCAGAAGACGCCAAAAGGCGTACAACTCAAAAACAGCACACTATCAGAGTATTGAGGGCTCGGGGTGAGCATTAACATTATGAGACCTCCTTTGCCAGAAACAAGATTTAGGAATAGGTTTTACCCTTTTAACTGGCACAAAAACTGACACCTTTATTCAAGGCATCATGTTTGCAATGACCACAACACAAGCAGTCAAAATGCAAACAAAAAAGACAACTCTGATAATAATATGCACTGTCCTTGAATTTGATTGGTCCACACCCGAGACAGCTTTTCTTAGAGCCTAGTCTCCATTGGTGTTGGACCAGAAGACGCCAAAAGGCGTACAACTCAAAAACAGCGCACTATCAGAGTATTGAGGGCTCGGGGTGAGCATTAACATTATGTCTTTTTTGTTTGCATTTTGACTGCTTGTGTTGTGGTCATTGCAAACATGATGCCTTGAATAAAGGTGTCAGTTTTTGTGCCAGTTAAAAGGGTAAAACCTATTCCTAAATCTTGTTTCTGGCAAAGGAGGTCTCATAATGTTAATGCTCACCCCGAGCCCTCAATACTCTGATAGTGCGCTGTTTTTGAGTTGTACGCCTTTTGGCGTCTTCTGGTCCAACACCAATGGAGACTAGGCTCTAAGAAAAGCTGTCTCGGGTGTGGACCAATCAAATTCAAGGACAGTGCATATTATTATCAGAGTTGTCTTTTTTGTTTGCATTTTGACTGCTTGTGTTGTGGTCATTGCAAACATGATGCCTTGAATAAAGGTGTCAGTTTTTGTGCCAGTTAAAAGGGTAAAACCTATTCCTAAATCTTGTTTCTGGCAAAGGAGGTCTCATAATGTTAATGCTCACCCCGAGCCCTCAATACTCTGATAGTGCGCTGTTTTTGAGTTGTACGCCTTTTGGCGTCTTCTGGTCCAACACCAATGGAGACTAGGCTCTAAGAAAAGCTGTCTCGGGTGTGGACCAATCAAATTCAAGGACAGTGCATATTATTATCAGAGTTGTCTTTTTTGTTTGCATTTTGACTGCTTGTGTTGTGGTCATTGCAAACATGATGCCTTGAATAAAGGTGTCAGTTTTTGTGCCAGTTAAAAGGGTAAAACCTATTCCTAAATCTTGTTTCTGGCAAAGGAGGTCTCATAATGTTAATGCTCACCCCGAGCCCTCAATACTCTGATAGTGCGCTGTTTTTGAGTTGTACGCCTTTTGGCGTCTTCTGGTCCAACACCAATGGAGACTAGGCTCTAAGAAAAGCTGTCTCGGGTGTGGACCAATCAAATTCAAGGACAGTGCATATTATTATCAGAGTTGTCTTTTTTGTTTGCATTTTGACTGCTTGTGTTGTGGTCATTGCAAACATGATGCCTTGAATAAAGGTGTCAGTTTTTGTGCCAGTTAAAAGGGTAAAACCTATTCCTAAATCTTGTTTCTGGCAAAGGAGGTCTCATAATGTTAATGCTCACCCCGAGCCCTCAATACTCTGATAGTGCGCTGTTTTTGAGTTGTACGCCTTTTGGTGTCTTCTGGTCCAACACCAATGGAGACTAGGCTCTAAGAAAAGCTGTCTCGGGTGTGGACCAATCAAATTCAAGGACAGTGCATATTATTATCAGAGTTGTCTTTTTTGTTTGCATTTTGACTGCTTGTGTTGTGGTCATTGCAAACATGATGCCTTGAATAAAGGTGTCAGTTTTTGTGCCAGTTAAAAGGGTAAAACCTATTCCTAAATCTTGTTTCTGGCAAAGGAGGTCTCATAATGTTAATGCTCACCCCGAGCCCTCAATACTCTGATAGTGCGCTGTTTTTGAGTTGTACGCCTTTTGGCGTCTTCTGGTCCAACACCAATGGAGACTAGGCTCTAAGAAAAGCTGTCTCGGGTGTGGACCAATCAAATTCAAGGACAGTGCATATTATTATCAGAGTTGTCTTTTTTGTTTGCATTTTGACTGCTTGTGTTGTGGTCATTGCAAACATGATGCCTTGAATAAAGGTGTCAGTTTTTGTGCCAGTTAAAAGGGTAAAACCTATTCCTAAATCTTGTTTCTGGCAAAGGAGGTCTCATAATGTTAATGCTCACCCCGAGCCCTCAATACTCTGATAGTGCGCTGTTTTTGAGTTGTACGCCTTTTGGCGTCTTCTGGTCCAACACCAATGGAGACTAGGCTCTAAGAAAAGCTGTCTCGGGTGTGGACCAATCAAATTCAAGGACAGTGCATATTATTATCAGAGTTGTCTTTTTTGTTTGCATTTTGACTGCTTGTGTTGTGGTCATTGCAAACATGATGCCTTGAATAAAGGTGTCAGTTTTTGTGCCAGTTAAAAGGGTAAAACCTATTCCTAAGATCCCAAATACTCACGTATTGGGATAAAAACATGTAAATATATCACCCCCACCTTCCCTGAGCTTTCCAGGATGTTCAAGCGGACCATGTGCCTTTTTGGGAGCACATATCTGTGTGAAAAGCTCTTTTGCACCATGAACTTTAATAAGTCAAAGTACAGGTCCAAACTTACTGATGAGCATTTCAAGCCATACTGAGAGTCTCAATTGCTTCCTCCCTCAAGCCAAATGTGGCTCAGCTGTGTAAGAAGAGGAAGCGCTGCCAGGTATCTGGAAGCATGGAGTAGGTAAGAGAAGCCTATGTTCTGAAGAACCGTTCATGTTCTGAACTGTTATTAATAAAGATTGAGAAGATTGGATCAGTTGCACTTTTTTTTTGAATACTTGATGAGGCCCAGCCTCACCCAGACTCTACCTCCAGCGGCCCCCAGGTAAGTTGAGTTTGAGACTCCTGCTCTGAACGCATGTTTCTAAATATGGAGGGAAAAACTGGAAGACCTGGAGAACAATCCACGCGACCACGGGAGAGAGAGACATGCAAACTCCAAATATACAAGCGTCAGGGTCCAGATCGAACCCACGACCTCTTGCATACCAGGTGAAGGAGTTAACATCCCACCACCGCGGCACCCTTATGTACCAGGTTACACAGTCACGGACTCAAATGAAGACACAGTCCCTTCATTTAACAGTCTGTTCGATAAATAAGTGCTGTTAGCGAGCACCTATTAAGGCTAGCATGCCACACGAGGGGGTGGGTGGTCAGTTTTACCCAGGATAGCCCTACTGGCTCTTTTCAGGAGGGTTCTACCACATTTCCCAGCAATGATTACTAGGCACAGTATATTCCAACTGGGAAATTTGCGGGCAATTGTATTTAATTTGGTTAATCTGGTCCATGACGCTGGGATCTTCAACGTCCACTGAAGCAGACGGCACATGGTGTCTTTGCGGTGAACACGCCTGTAGCATTAAACAGGGCGGCCGCTGGATTCAAACCGCGAACATCTACGACAAACGGCACACGTACAACTGCTACAGACACACGCCGAGTGTGTAATCACTCAATATGTGAGTGATTACACGCAACATTGTTGCGTGATTAAACACAACATTGTTGTGTGTGTAATCACACACAAAAATATTGATGAGACGCAACGACGTTGTGTTGAGTGTAATCACAAACAACAACGTTGTGTTGAGTGTAATCACTCAAAACGACATTATGTTGAGTGTAATCACTCACAACGACGTTGTGTTGAGTGTAATTACACACAACGACATTGTGTTTAGTGTAATCACACACAACGACGTTGTGTTGTGTGTAATCACTAACAACGACGTTGTGTTTAGTGTAATCACTAACAACGACGTTGTGTTTAGTGCAGGGGTCGGGAACCTATGGCTCGCGAGCCAGATGTGGCTCTTTTGATGATTGCATATGGCTCGCAGATAAAACAAAATATTCTCACTTGTTTTAATCCATCCATCGATTTTTCACTGCGCATGTCCTGTTCAGGGCTGCAGGAGCAATTGTCCATTATTTTAATTGGATGATACTGGCCTACGTTTGCCGTTGCTGGGTAAAACAGGTAAACGCCCCCTTTTGAATCAGTCTGAGACTGCGTCTGCTCGGTCATTAGCTCAAAGCTAACCCTTTGACGAAGAAGATGGCGAAAAGAAAAAAAAGACGACGAGTATCGTACATTTCAGGACGAATGGACCGAAGAATTCGCCTTTGTGGAGAGAGCGGGTTCTGCGGTGTGTCTAATTTGCAATGACAAAATTACATCGTTGAAACGGTCGAATGTAAAGCGGCACTTCGGCACGCGCCACGCTACCTTTGCATCAAAATACCCTGCGGGAGACAGCAGAAAGAAAGCGTGCCAAGAGCTTCTGAGCAGGGTGCAAGCTAGCCAGCAGCAACTCCGCGTATGGACCCGGCAAGGTGACTATAATTCGGCTAGCTTTGCTGGTTCTTTAGCAATAGTGAGGAACGGAAAACCATTCACAGATGGCGAGTATGCTAAAACGTTCATGCTGGATGTAGCCAATGAACTTTTTGATGATCTTCCGAACAAAGACAAGATAATCAAACGGATACAAGACATGCCTCTGTCGGCAAGAACTGTTCATGATCGTACCATCGTGATGGCAAACAAAGTGGAGGAAACGCAAGTGAAGGACATAAATGCAGCGCCGTTCTTTTTTCTGGCTTTGGATGAGTCAACAGACGTGAGCCATTTGTCGCAGTTCAGCGTGATTGCAAGATATGCTGTTGGTGACACACTGCGTGAAGAAAGTCTTGCTGTTCTGCCATTAAAAGGGTCCACAAGAGGTGAGGATTTATTCAAGTCTTTCATGGAGTTTGCTCAAGAAAAAAGTCTACCTATGGATAAACTTCTCTCAGTGTGTACTGATGGTGCTCCGTGTATGGTGGGGAAAAACAAAGGATTTGTGGCGCTTCTCCGTGAACATGAAAATAGACCCATCCTAAGTTTCCATTGCATTATACACCAGGAGGCACTTTGTGCTCAGATGTGTGACAGGCAGTTTGGCGAAGTGATGTCGCTGGTCATTCGTGTGATCCACTTTATTGTTGCCCGAGCCTTAAATGATCGCCAGTTTAAAACACTGCTGGATGAAGTTGTAAATAACTATCCTGGTCTGCTTTTGCACAGCAATGTGCGTTGGTTGTCAAGAGGGAAGGTGCTTAGCCGTTTTGCGGCTTGCCTGAACGAAATCCCGACTTTCCTTGAAATGAAAGGCGTCGGGCATCCTGAGCTAGCCGACACCGAGTGGCTCCTCAAGTTTTACTATCTCGTAGATCTGACTGAACATCTGAACCAGCTCAACGTGAAAATGCAAGGCATTGGAAATACAGTGTTATCCCTTCAACAAGCTGTATTTGCTTTTGAAAACAAGCTGGAGCTTTTCATCACGGATCTTGAAACAGGTCGTTTACTACATTTTGAAAAACTGAGCCAATTTAAAGATGCATGCACAGCAAGTGAGCCCATTCAAAACCTTGATCTCCACCAGCTAGCTGGCTGCACATCCAGTCTCCTACAGTCCTTCAAAGCACGCTTTGGAGAATTTCGTGAGCACACTCGTCTTTTTAAGTTCATCACCCATCCAAACGAGTGTTCACTGAACACAGCCGACCTGAATTACATCCCTGGTGTCTCCGTCAGAGATTTTGAAGCAGAAGTGGCTGACCTGAAGGCCTCAGACATGTGGGTGAATAAGTTCAAGTCACTGAATGAAGATTTGGAAAGAATCACACGACAGAAAGCGGAGTTGGCGAGCAAGCACATGTGGACAGAAATGAAAAAACTCCAACCCGAAGACCAGCTGATTCTCAAAACTTGGAACGCGCTTCCTGTCACATACCACACACTGCAGCGTGTGAGTATTGCTGTATTGACCATGTTTGGATCTACGTATGCATGTGAGCAGTCATTCTCACATCTTAAAAACATCAAGTCCAACCTACGATCACGTTTAACGGATGAAAGCCTCAACGCTTGCATGAAGCTTAACCTCACCAAGTACCAACCCGACTACAAAGTACCAACCCGACTACAAAGACATCAGCAAATCCATGCAGCACCAGAAGTCGCATTAATGGTGAGTGTTATAACAACATTATTTTAAAGAATAAATTCAGAGGCTTATTATACTGACATTTAGTTGAATTCACTTTTAAAATATATTATATGGCTCTCACTGAAATAAATTTCCAAATTTTTTGCTTTCATGGCTCTCTTAGTCAAAAAGGTTCCCGACCCCTGGTTTAGTGTAATCACTAACAACGACGTTGTGTTGAGTGTAATCACTTACAACAACAACGTTGTGTTGAGTGTAATCACAGGCAACAATGTTGATGACACACAGCGTCCAACAGAGGGCGTCGTAGTCGTGCCATGGGGAGGCGGCGAGTGATGAACGCCACTGCGGCGCCGCAAAGAGATCAGAGCCGTGATATTTATTTATTTGTACACTGGAGGAGGAATCCGATGAGCTACGAAGTTCTTTATCACAAACGTCCAGCGTCTTGGCCGCCACGATAGAACGAGGCCGATAAACGTGGAGGTATAAATGAGGGTGATGCTAAGTCGGTGTGCCGTGCCCTAAGTGAGGTTGCCATGGGCGTGTGTGTTGGCCGTGTCAGGAGCGGGTGAGGAGGACGAGGCAAGGGGTGAGGAGGACGAGGTGAAGGGTAAGAAGAACGAGGTCAGGAGGTGAGGGGTGAGGAGGACGAGATGAGGTGTGAGGAGGACGAGATGAGGTGTGAGGAGGACGAGGTGTGAGGAGGACGAGGGGTGAGGAGGACGAGGGGTGAGGAGGACGAGAGGTGAGGAGGACGAGAGGTGCCGAAGACGAGGGGTGAGGAGGACGAGGGGTGAGGAAGACGAGGGGTGAGGAGGACGAGGGGTGAGGAGGACGAGGGGTGAGGAGGACGAGGGGTGAGGAGGACAGGAGTGAGGAGGACGAGGGGTGAGGGGTGAGGAGTAAGAAGAACGAGCTGTGGGGGTGAGGACGAGGTGAGGGGTGAGAACGAGGTGAGGGTTGAGGACAAGTGAGGTGGACGAGTTGAGGGGTGAGAATGAGGTGAGGGGTCAAGAGGGCGAGGTGAGGGGTCAAGAGGGCGAGGTGAGGGGTCAAGCGGACGACGTGAGGGGTAAGGAGGACGAGGTGAGGGGTGAGGAGGATGAGGAGCGGGGTGCGGTGGACGAGCGAGGGGTGAGGAGGACGAGGGGCGAGGAGGACGAGGTGAGGGCTGAGGAGAGCGAGGCGTGAGGAGAGCGAGGGGTGAGGAGAGCGAGGGGTGAGGAGAGCGAGGGGTGAGGACAGCGAAGGGTGAGGAGGACGAGGGGTGAGGAGGACGAGGGGTGAGGAGGTGAGAAGCAGGGTGCGGTGGACGAGCGAGGGGTGAGGACGAAGGGTGAGAAGAAAAACGAGGTGTGGGGGTGAGGACGAGGGTTGAGGAGAGCGAGGGTTGAGGAGAGCGAGGGGTGAGGAGAGCGAGGGGTGAGGAGAGCGAGGGGTGAGGAGAGCGAGGGCTGAGGAGAGCGAGGGATGAGGAGGACGAGGGGTGAGGAGGACGAGGGGTGAGGAGGACGAGGGGTGAGGAGGACGAAGGATGAAGAGGTGAGGAGCAGGGTGCGGTGGACGAGCGAGGGGTGAGGACGGGGGGTGAGAAGAAAAACGAGGTGAGGACGAGGGGTGAGGAGAGCGAGGGGTGAGGAAGACGAGGTGTGAGGAGAGCGAGGGGTGAGGAGGACGAGGGGTGAGGAGAACGAGCGGTGAGGAGGACGATGTGTGAGGAGGACGATGGGTGAGGAGGACGAGGGGTGAGGAGGACGAGGGGTGAGGAGGGTGAGGTGAGGGGTGAGTAGGACGAGTCGAGTGGTGAGGAGGACAAGATGAGGAATAAGAAGAACAAGGTGTGGGGTGAGGAGGACGAGGCAAATGGTGAGGACAGCGAGGGGAGGGGAGGACGAGGAGTGAGGACGAGCTAAGGATGAGGAGGACGAGGCGAGGGAGAGGTGAAGGGTGAGAAGGACGAGGTGAGCGGTGAGGACGACGACGGGTGAGGAGGACGAGCTGAGGTGAGAGGACGAGTCGAGGGGTGAGGGGGACAAGGTAAAAGGTGAGGCGGACGAGGGGTGAGGAGGACGATGGGTGAGAAAGATGAGGCGAGGGGTGAGGAGGACGAGGGTTGAGGAGGACGAGGGGTGAGGAGGACGAGGGGTGAGGAGGATGAGGGGTGAGAAGGACGAGTCGAGGGGTGAGGAGGACGAGGTGAGGGGTGAAGAAGACGAGTTGAGGGGTGAGGAGGACGAGGGGTGAGGAGGACGAGCTGAGGGGTAAAGCGGATGAGGTGAGGGGTGAGGAAGACGAGGTGATGGGTGAGGATGAGGTGAGGCGTGTGGACGAGGTGAAAGGTCAAGCGGACGACGTGAGGGGTGAGGACGAGGTGAGGAAGACGAGCTGAGGGGTGAGGAGGACGAGGGGTGAAGAGGACGAGCTGAGGAGGACGAGCTGAAGAGGACGAGGTGAGGGGTGAGGAGGACGAGGTGAGGGTGAGGAGGATGAGCTGAGGGGTAAAGATGACGAGGCAAGGGGCGAGGAGGACGAGGCGAGGACGAGGTGAGGGGTGAGGAGGACGAAGTGAGGGCGAGGTGAGGGGTGAGGAATACGAGCTGAGGGATGAGAAGGACGAGGTGAGGGGTGAGGAGGACGAGGGGTGAGGAGGACGAGGCGAGGGGTGAGGAGGAGGCGAGGGGTGAGAACGAGGGTTGAGGAGGACGAGGTGATGGGTGAGGACGAGGTGAGGAGAGCGAGGGGTTAGAGAAGGACGAGGTGAGGGTGAGGAGGATGAGCTGAGGGGTAAAGATGACGAGGCGAGGACGAGGTGAGGGGTGAGGAGGACGAAGTGAGGGCGAGGTGAGGGGTGAGGAATACGAGCTGAGGGTTGAGGAGGACGAGGCGATGGGTGAGGAGGACGAGGCGATGGGTGAGGAGGACGAGGTGATGGGTGAGGACGAGGTGAGGAGAGCGAGGGGTTAGAGAAGGACGAGGTGAGGATGAGGAGCAGGGTGCGGTGGACGAGCGAGGGGTGAGGAGAACGAGAAGTGAGGAGGACGGGGGGTGAGAAGTAAGAAGAACGAGGTGTGGGGGTGAGGAGGACGAGGGGTGAGGAGGACGAGGCGAGGGCTGAGGAGAGCGAGGCGTGAGGAGCGCAAGGGGTGAGGACAGCGAGGGGTGAGGAGGACGAGGGGTGAGGAGGTGAGGAGCAGGGTGCGGTGGACGAGCGAGGGATGAGGACGGGGGGTGAGAAGAAAAACGAGGTGTGGGGGTGAGGCCGAGGGTTGAGGAGAGCGAGGGGTGAGGAGGACGAGGCGAGGCGTGAGGAGGAGGCGAGGGGTGAGAACGAGGGTTAAGGAGGACGAGGCGATGGGTGAGGAGGAGGCGAGGGGTGAGAACGAGGGTTAAGGAGGACGAGGCGATGGGTGAGGAAGACGAGGTGAGGAGAGCGAGGGGTTAGAGAAGGACGAGGTGAGGGTGAGGAGGATGAGCTAAGGGGTAAAGATGACGAGGCAAGGGGTAAAGATGACGAGGCGAGGACGAGGTGAGGGGTGAGGAGGACGAAGTGAGGGCGAGATGAGGGGTGAGGAATACGAGCTGAGGGATGAGAAGGACGAGGTGAGGGGTGAGGAGGACGAGGCGACCCGAGCTCGATTCCCGCTTACAGCCACCATCACCACTGCGTCCTGGATCTCGAGAGGCCGGTTCAGCCTTAAATTAGTATCTGGTACGATTTGTACACATCGCAACTCGGGAGAAAAAGGCAGCTGAGGGTGGTCCCGGCCACCCACACAGAACATTTGTGAAACCCAGAGATTATGCGTGAAACACGTGCAGATCATTAGAAAAACAGGCAAATATCTTGCATGATATCAAATATGGATCATGCGTAAAACACATACCGATCATACGCAAGAAACACACACTCAGGCAATGTATGAAAACACTCATATGCTGCTGTAGGATACGTTGGTTCAGCAGATGTACAGGGTGATGGATTACAATGTTAAGTTTTTTTAAAATGGCGATGAAGAATATTGTCCATTCATTTGCAGTCCAGCCGTACACTCATTCATTCACGTGCTATCTTTTCGTCTATGCATCGGTCAATCCGCAAGTCAATTATGCAAGAGGACTCAGTCCCCCCCCTGCCCCGCCCCCCTCTGCAAGTAGTAGCAGCTCCCTGCACCACCCAGCTAACCCCACACTGCATGCCGCGTTCTGCACGATGCCTCAAGTTCAAGGTCGTGTGGGTAACACATTACCGTGGTGATTATTTGAAATGTAACTTTTTATTTTACCAGGTAAGTGAGCCATATAGCTCTTTTTAAGAAGCGATCTGGTCACAAATGTTAGTTTTAACGGAGTGGCTCATCTTGTGGAAATTTATAGCAGTAAAATACTCTAAACCAGGGGTCTCAAACTCGCGGCCCGCAGGCCAATTGTGGCCCGCGGAACGATATTTTGTGGCCCACTGTTTGGCATCATTTATTTATTTATTAAATGCTATATTTTTTTTTTACCATAGCTCAGGCTCGTGACAGCTTCCGGTGTGTGTTGACAAGTTAGCCAACGCGAATTAGCAACGTTAGTCACTTGGTTGAAATGTGATTCCGGAGTGACACCAAGTGGAAGGAAAATATATCCTGTCACCCAGTGCAAGGTACAGAGGACTTAGGAAGTGGGCGGACTCTACAAGTGTAATCAGTGACCTAATAAAGACAACACAGTGTTGCAATAGGAAAGGGAAAATAATTACATGGATAGCAAATAGCATGAGATGGGTGGCAAGAACAAAAGCCAAATGGTGGTTAGAACCTGAATATTATAAAGAAGTTATATTATTATTACAAGAGAAACAAAGAAAAGGAAAAAGGACAGATATGTGCAATCGCAAAAGAAAATAATTTACCAAGAACAATTTAATTAAAAAGAGCAAGAAATTAAAAGATATAAAACATGAGACAATGCACTTGATGTTAAGAATTAAGACAGGTGGAGTAACATGGACACCAGAGTTAGCTCAATGGCATCCAGAGAGATTCGGTAGAGCAGAAGGATATGTAGCATGTAAACAAAAATAAGAAAATCTAGATCACTTTATTTATGAATGTGAAAGATATAAACACCTGAGAGAGAACACGATTGATGAATTTAATAATGATGAGAAAAACGAAGTGCTCAAAAAAAGCATGAACAATGATAACGTTTTCAAATACCTCTCAGAATATATAGAAAGGGAATACTAAATAAGATCCCAAATACTCAGGTATTGGGATAAAAACATGTAAATATATCACCCCAACCTTCCCTGAGCTTTCCAGGATGTTCAAGCGGACCATGTGCCTTTTTGGGAGGACATATCTGTGTGAAAAGCTCTTTTGCACCATGAACTTTAATAAGTCAAAGTACAGGTCCAAACTTACTGATGAGCATTTCAAGCCATACTGAGGGTCTCAATTGCTTCCTCCCTCAAGCCAAATGTGGCTCAGCTGTGTAAGAAGAGGAAGCGCTGCCAGGTCTCTGGAAGCATGGAGTAGGTAAGAGAAGCCTATGTTCTGAAGAACCGTTCATGTTCTGAACTGTTATTAATAAAGATTGAGAAGATTGGATCAGTTGCACTTTTCTTTGGAATACTTGATGAGGCCCAGCCTCACCCAGACTCTACCTCCAGCGGCCCCCAGGTAAGTTGAGTTTGAGACTCCTGCTCTGAACGCATGTTTCTAAATTTGGAGGGAAGAACTGGAAGACCTGGAGAACAATCCACGGGACCACGGGAGAGAGAGAGACATGCAAACTCCAAATATACAGGCGTCAGGGTCCGGATCGAACCCACGACCTCTTGCATACCAGGTGAAGGAGTTAACATCCCACCACCGCGGCACCCTTATGTACCAGGTTACACAGTCACGGACTCAAATGAAGACACAGTCCCTTCATTTAACAGTCTGTTCGATAAATAAGTGCTGTTAGCGAGCACCTATTAAGGCTAGCATGCCACACGAGGGGGTGGGTGGTCAGTTTTACCCAGGATAGCCCTACTGGCTCTTTTCAGGAGGGTTCTACCACATTTCCCAGCAATGATTACTAGGCACAGTATATTCCAACTGGGAAATTTGCGGGCAATTGTATTTAATTCGGTTAATCTGGTCCATGACGCTGGGATCTTCAACGTCCACTGAAGCAGACGGCACATGGTGTCTTTGCGGTGAACACGCCTGTAGCATTAAACAGGGCGGCCGCTGGATTCAAACCGCGAACATCTACCACAAGCGGCACACGTACACCTGCTACAGACACATGCCGAGTGTGTAATCACTCAATATGTGAGTGATTACACGCAACATTGTTGTGTGATTAAACACAACGTTGTTGTGTGTGCAATCACACACAAAAATATTGATGAGACGCAACGACGTTGTGTTGAGTGTAATCACAAACAACAACGTTGTGTTGAGTGGAATCACTCAAAACGACATTGTGTTGAGTGTAATCACTCACAACGACGTTGTGTTGAGTGTAATCACACACAACGACGTTGTGTTGAGTGTAATCACTAACAACGACGTTGTGTTTAGTGTAATCACTAACAACGACGTTGTGTTGAGTGTAATCACTTACAACAACAACGTTGTGTTGAGTGTAATCACAGGCAACAATGTTGATGACACACAGCGTCCAACAGAGGGCGTCGTAGTCGTGCCATGGGGAGGCGGCGAGTGATGAACGCCACTGCGGCGCCGCAAAGAGATCAGAGCCGTGATATTTATTTATTTGTACACTGGAGGAGGAATCCGATGAGCTACGAAGTTCTTTATCACAAACGTCCAGCGTCTTGGCCGCCACGATAGAACGAGGCCGATAAACGTGGAGGTATAAATGAGGGTGATGCTAAGTCGGTGTGCCGTGCCCTAAGTGAGGTTGCCATGGGCGTGTGTGTTGGCCGTGTCAGGAGCGGGTGAGGAGGACGAGGCAAGGGGTGAGGAGGACGAGGTGAAGGGTAAGAAGAACGAGGTCAGGAGGTGAGGGGTGAGGAGGACGAGATGAGGTGTGAGGAGGACGAGATGAGGTGTGAGGAGGACGAGGGGTGAGGAGGACGAGGGATGAGGAGGACGAGGGGTGAGGAGGACGAGAGGTGCCGAAGACGAGGGGTGAGGAGGACGAGGGGTGAGGAAGACGAGGGGTGAGGAGGACGAGGGGTGAGGAGGACGAGGGGTGAGGAGGACGAGGGGTGAGGAGGACGAGGGGTGAGGAGGACGAGGGGTGAGGAGGACGAGGTTTGAGGAGGACAGGAGTGAGGAGGACGAGGGGTGAGGGGTGAGGAGTAAGAAGAACGAGCTGTGGGGGTGAGGACGAGGTGAGGGGTGAGAACGAGGTGAGGGTTGAGGACAAGTGAGGTGGACGAGGTGAGGGGTGAGAATGAGGTGAGGGGTCAAGAGGACGAGGTGAGGGGTCAAGCGGACGACGTGAGGGGTAAGGAGGACGAGGTGAGGGGTGAGGAGGATGAGGAGCAGGGTGCGGTGGACAAGCGAGGGGTGAGGAGGACGAGGGGCGAGGAGGACGAGGTGAGGGCTGAGGAGAGCGAGGCGTGAGAGCGAGGGGTGAGGAGAGCGAGGGGTGAGGACAGCGAGGGGTGAGGACAGCGAGGGGTGAGGAGGACGAGGGGTGAGGAGGTGAGGAGCAGGGTGCGGTGGACGAGCGAGGGGTGAGGACGGGGGGTGAGAAGAAAAACGAGGTGTGGGGGTGAGGACGAGGGTTGAGGAGAGCGAGGGGTGAAGAGAGCGAGGGGTGAAGAGAGCGAGGGGTGAAGAGAGCGAGGGGTGAAGAGAGCGAGGGGTGAGGAGAGCGAGCGGTGAGGAGAGCGAGGGGTGAGGAGGCAGAGGGGTGAGGAGAGCGAGGGGTGAGGAGAGCGAGGGCTGAGGAGAGCGAGCGGTGAGGAGAGCGAGGGGTGAGGAGGCCGAGGGGTGAGGAGGACGAGGGGTGAGGAGGACGAGTCGAGGGGCGAGGAGGAAGAGGCGAGGGGTAAGAAGAACGCGGTGTGGGTGAGAAAGACGAGGTGAGGGGTGAGGCGGGCGAGGCATGAGGATGACGAGGCGCGGGGTGCGGTGGACGAGGTGAGGTGAGGGGTGAGGATGACGAGCTGAGGGGTGAGGAGAACGAGGGGTGAGGAGAACGAGCGGTGAGGAGGACAATGGGTGAGGACAATGGGTGAGGAGGGTGAGGTGAGGTGAGGGGTGAGTAAGACGAGTCGAGTGGTGAGGAGGACAAGATGAGGGGTAAGAAGAACGAGGTGTGGGGTGAGGAGGACGAGGTGAAAGGTGAGGCGGACGAGGGGTGAGGACGATGGGTGAGGAAGATGAGGCGAGGGGTGAGGAGGATGAGAGGTGAGGAGGACGAGGGGTGAGGAGGATGAGGGGTGAGAAGGACGAACTGAGGAGTGAGGAGGATGAGCTGAGGGGTAAAGCGGATGAGGTGAGGGGTGAGGAAGACGAGGTGATGGGTGAGGATGAGGTGAGGGGTGTGGACGAGGTGAAAGGTCAAGCGGACGACGTGAGGGGTGAGGACGAGGTGAGGAAGATGAGCTGAGGAGGATGAGGTGAGGGGTGAGGAGGACGAGGTGAGGGTGAGGAGGATGAGCTGAGGGGTAAAGATGACGAGGCAAGGGGTGAAGAGGACGAGGCGAGGACGAGGTGAGGGGTGAGGACGAGGTGAGGGGTGAGGAGGACGAAGTGAGAAGTGAGTACGAGGCGAGGGGTGAGGAGAACGAGGGGTGAGGAGGACGAGGCGAGGGGTGAGGAGGAGGCGAGGGGTGAGGTGAGGTGAGGGGTGAGGAGGGTGAGGTGAGGTGAGGGGTGAGTAGGATGAGTCGAGTGGTGAGGAGGACAAGATGAGGGGTAAGAAGAACGAGGTGTGGGGTGAGGAGGACGAGGCAAATGGTGAGGACAGCGAGGGGAGGACGAGGAGTGAGGACGAGCTAAGGGTGAGGAGGACGAGGCGAGGGCGAGGTGAGCGGTGAGGAGGACGAGGTGAGCGGTGAGGACGAGTCGAGGGGTGAGGAAGACGAGGTAGAAGGTGAGGCGGAAGAGGGGTGAGGAGGACGATGGGTGAGGAAGATGAGGCGAGGGGTGAGGAGGACGAGGGGTGAGGAGGACGAGGGGTGAGGAGAGTGAGGGGTGAGGAGTAAGAAGAACGAGCTGTGGGGGTGAGGAGGACGAGGTGAGGGGTGAGAACGAGGTGAGGGTTGAGGACAAGTGAGGTGGACGAGGTGAGGGGTGAGAACGAGGTGAGGGGTCAAGAGGACGAAATGAGGGGTCAAGCGGACGACGTGAGGGGTAAGGAGGACGAGGTGAGGGGTGAGGAGGATGAGGAGCAGGGTGCGGTGGACAAGCGAGGGGTGAGGAGAACGAGAAGTGAGGAGGACGGGGGGTGAGAAGTAAGAAGAACGAGGTGTGGGGGTGAGGAGGACGAGGGGTGAGGAGGACGAGGCGAGGGCTGAGGAGAGCGAGGTGTGAGGAGAGCGAGGGGTGAAGAGAGCGAGGGCTGAGGAGAGCGAGGGGTGAGGAGGACGAGGGGTGAGGAGGACGAGGGGTGAGTAGAGCGAGGGGTGAGGAGGTGAGGGGTGCGGAGGACGAGTCGAGCGGTCAGGAGGAAGAGGTGAGGGGTAAGAAGAACGCGGTGTGGGTGAGAAGGACGAGGTGAGGGGTGAGGCGGGCGAGGCGTGAGGATGACGAGGCGCGGGGTGGGGTGGACGAGGTGAGGGGTGAGGAAGACGAGCTGAGGGGTGAGGAGAACGAGGGGTGAGGAGAACGAGCGGTGAGGAGGACAATGGTTGAGGAGGACAATGGGTGAGGAGGACGAGTCGAGTGGTGAGGACAGCGAGGAGAGGGGAGGACGAGGAGGACGAGCTAAGGGTGAGGAGGATGAGGCGAGGGAGAGGTGAGGGGTGAGGAGGACGAGGTGAGCGGTGAGGACGGCGACGGGTGAGGAGGACGAGCTGAGGTGAGAGGTGAGGTCCAGTCGAGAAGTGAGGAGGACGAGGTGAAAGGTGAGGCGGACGAGGGGTGAGGAGGACGATGGGTGGGGAAGATGAGGCGTGAAAGGTGAGGAAGACGAGGGGTGAGGGGTGAGGGGTGAGGAGGACGAGAAGTGAGGAGGACGGGGGGTGAGAAGTAAGAAGAACGAGGTCAGGAGGTGAGGTGTGAGGAGGACGAGATGAGGTGTGAGGAGGACGAGGAGAGGGGTGAGGAGAACGAGGAGTGAAGAGAACGAGGGGTGAGGAGGACGAGGGGTGAGGAGGACGAGGGGTGACGAGGACGATGGGTGAGGAGGACGAGGGGTGACGAGGACGATGGGTGAGGAGGACGAGGGGTGCCGAAGACGAGGGGTGAGGACGGGAGTGAGGAGGACGAGGGGTGAGGAGAGTGAGGGGTGAGGAGGACGAGGGGTGAGGAGGACGAGAGTGAGGAGGACGAGGGGTGAGGAGAGTGAGGAGTAAGAAGAACGAGCTGTGGGGGTGAGGACGAGGTGAGGGGTGAGAACGAGGTGAGGGTTGAGGACAAGTGAGGTGGACGAAGTGAGGGGTGAGAATGAGGTGAGGGGTCAAGCGGACGACGTGAGGGGTAAGGAGGACGAGGTGAGGGGTGAGGAGGATGAGGAGCTGGGTGCGGTGGACGAGCGAGGGGTGAGGAGGACGAGGGGTGAGGAGGACGGGGGGTGAGAAGTAAGAAGAACGAGGTGTGGGGGTGAGGAGGACGAGGGGTGAGGAGGACGAGGTGAGGGCTGAGGAGAGCGAGGCGTGAGAGGGAGGGGTGAGGAGAGCGAGGGGTGAGGACAGCGAGGGGTGAGGAGGACGAGGGGTGAGGAGGTGAGGAGCAGGGTGCGGTGGACGAGCGAGGGGTGAGGACGGGGGGTGAGGAGAGCGAGGGGTGAGGAGAGCGAGGGGTGAGGAGGACGAGGGGTGAGGAGGACGAGTGGTGAGGAGGACGAGGGGTGAGGAGGACGAGGGGTGAGGAGGGTGCGGTGAGGGGTGAGTAGGACGAGTCGAGTGGTGAGGAGGACAAGCTGAGGGGTAAAGATGACGAGGCAAGGGGTGAGGAGGACGAGGCGAGGACGAGGTGAGGGGTGACGAGGACGAAGTGACGGGTGAGGAGGATGAAGTGAGGGGTGAGTACGAGGCGAGGGGTGAGGAGAACGAGGGGTGAGGAGGACGAGGCGAGGGGTGAGGTGAAGAGGACGAGCTGAGGAGGACGAGGTGAGGGGTGAGGAGGACGAGGTGAGGGGTGAGGAGGACGAGGTGAGGGGTGAGGAGGACGAAGTGAGGGGTGAGGAGAACGAGGGGTGAGGAGAACGAGGGGTGAGGAGGACGAGGCGAGCGGTGAGGAGGAGGCGAGGGGTGGAACGAGGGTTGAGGAGGACGAGGCGATGGGTGAGGAGGACGAGGTGATGGGTGAGGACGAGGTGAGGAGAGCGAGGGGTTAGAGAAGGACGAGGTGAGGGTGAGGAGGATGAGCTAAGGGGTAAAGATGACGAGGCAAGGGTTGAGGACGAGGCGAGGACGAGGTGAGGGGTGAGGACGAAGTGAGGGCGAGGTGAGGGGTGAGGAATACGAGCTGAGGGATGAGAAGAACGAGGTGAGGGGTGAGGAGGACGAGGTGAGGGGTGAAGGAGAACGGGGTGAGGAGGACGAGGCGAGATGCGAGGACGGGGTGAGGACGAGGTGAAGGGTGAGGAGGAGGTGATGTTTGATTCGTGACAAAACATGTAATAAAGTTAATAACAATCTGAATTATAGTCAATTGTTCACGTTTACTACATAGAGTGCAGGTAGCCGTGTGAGGATGAGGTGAGAACGAGGTGAGGGGTAACGACGAGGTGAGTAGAACGAGAGGCGAGGGGTGAGAACGAGGTGAGGGTTGAGGACGACGGGTGAGGTGGACGAGGTGAGGGGTGAGGATGAGTCGAGGGGTGAGGAGGACGAGGTAAAACGTGAGGCAGACGAGGGGTGAGGAGGACGATGGGTGAGAAAGATGAGTCGAGGGGTGAGGAGGACGAGGGGTGAGGAGGACGAGGGGTGAGGAGGATGAGGGGTGAGAAGGACGAGTCGAGGGGTGAGGAGGACGAGGTGAGGGGTGAGGAAGACGAGCTGAGGGGTGAGGAGGACACGGGGTGAGGAGGACGACCTGAGGGGTAAAGCGGATGAGGTGAGGGGTGAGGAAGACGAGGTGATGGGTGAGGATGAGGTGAGGGGTGTGGACGAGGTGAAAGGTCAAGCGGACGACGTGAGGGGTGAGGACGAGGTGAGGAAGACGAGCTGAGGGGTGAGGAGGACGAGGTGAGGAGGACGAGGGGTGAAGAGGACGAGCTGAGGAGGACGAGGTGAGGGGTGAGGAGGACGAGGTGAGGGTGAGGAGGATGAGCTGAGGGGTAAAGATGACGAGGCAAGGGGTGAGGACGAGGCGAGGACGAGGTGAGGGGTGAGGAGGACGAAGTGAGGGGTGAGTACGAGGCGAGGGGTGAGGAGAACGAGGGGTGAGGAGGACGAGGGGTGAGGAGAACGAGGGGTGAGGAGGACGAGGCGAGGGGTGAGGAGGCGAGGGGTGAGAACGAGGGTTGAGGAGGACGAGGCGATGGGTGAGGAGGACGAGGCGATGGGTGAGGAGGACGAGGTGATGGGTGAGGACGAGGTGATGGGTGAGGACGAGGTGAGGAGAGCGAGGGGTTAGAGAAGGACGAGGTGAGGGTGAGGAGGATGAGCTAAGGGGTAAAGATGACGAGGCGAGGACGAGGTGAGGGGTGAGGAGGACGAAGTGAGGGCGAGGTGAGGGGTGAGGAATACGAGCTGAGGGATGAGAAGGACGAGGTGAGGGGTGAGGAGAACGATGGGGTGAGGAGGACAAGGCGAGGGGTGAGGAGGAGGCGAGGGGTGAGAACGAGGGTTGAGGAGGACGAGGTGATGGGTGAGGACGAGGTGAGGAGAGCGAGGGGTTAGAGAAGGACGAGGTGAGGGTGAGGAGGATGAGCTAAGAGGTAAATATGACGAGGCGAGGACGAGGTGAGGGGTGAGGAGGACAAAGTGAGGGCGAGGTGAGGGGTGAGGAATACGAGCTGAGGGATGAGAAGGACGAGGTGAGGGGTGAGGAGGACGAAGTGAGGGCGAGGTGAGGGGTGAGGAATACGAGCTGAGGGATGAGAAGGACGAAGTGAGGGGTGAGGAGGACGAGGGGTGAGGAGGACGAGGCGAGGGGTGAGGAGGAGGCGAGGGGTGAGAACGAGGGTTGAGGAGGACGAGGTGATGGGTGAGGACGAGGTGAGGAGAGCGAGGGGTTAGAGAAGGACGAGGTGAGGGTGAGGAGGATGAGCTGAGGGGTAAAGATGACGAGGCGAGGACGAGGTGAGGGGTGAGGAGGACGAAGTGAGGGCGAGGTGAGGGGTGAGGAATACGAGCTGAGGGTTGAGGAGGACGAGGCGATGGGTGAGGAGGACGAGGCGATGGGTGAGGAGGACGAGGTGATGGGTGAGGACGAGGTGAGGAGAGCGAGGGGTTAGAGAAGGACGAGGTGAGGATGAGGAGCAGGGTGCGGTGGACGAGCGAGGGGTGAGGAGAACGAGAAGTGAGGAGGACGGGGGGTGAGAAGTAAGAAGAACGAGGTGTGGGGGTGAGGAGGACGAGGGGTGAGGAGGACGAAGCGAGGGCTGAGGAGAGCGAGGCGTGAGGAGCGCGAGGGGTGAGGACAGCGAGGGGTGAGGAGGACGAGGGGTGAGGAGGTGAGGAGCAGGGTGCGGTGGACGAGCGAGGGATGAGGACGGGGGGTGAGAAGAAAAACGAGGTGTGGGGGTGAGGACGAGGTTTGAGGAGAGCGAGGGGTGAAGAGAGCGAGCGGTGAGGAGAGCGAGGGGTGAGGAGGACGAGGGGTGAGGAAAGCGAGGGGTGAGGAGAATGAGGGGTGAGGAGGACGAGGGGTGAGGAGGTGAGGAGGTGAGGGGTGCGGAGGACGAGTCGAGGGGTGAGGAGGAAGAGGTGAGGGGTAAGAAGAACGCGGTGTGGGTGAGAAGGACGAGGTGAGGTGTGAGGCGGGCGAGGCGTGAGGATGACGAGGCGCGGGGTGGGGTGGACGAGGTGAGGGGTGAGGAAGACGAGCTGAGGGGTGAGGAGAACGAGCGGTGAGGAGGACAATGGGTGAGGAGGACGAGGGGTGAGTAGGATGAGGTGAGGGGTGAGTAGGACGAGTCGAGTGGTGAGGAGGACAAGATGAGGGGTAAGAAGAACGAGGTGTGGGGTGAGGAGGACGAGGCAAATGGTGAGGACAGCGAGGGGAGGGGAGGACGAGGAGTGAGGACGAGCTAAGGGTGAGGACGACGAGGCGAGGGAGAGGTGAGGGGTGAGGACGACGACGGGTGAGGAGGACGAGCTGAGGTGAGAGGTGAGGACGAGTCGAGGGGTGAGGAGGACGAGGTGAAAGGTGAGGCGGACGAGGGGTGAGGAGGACGATGGGTGAGGGGTGAGGAGGACGAGAGGTGACGATGACGAGAGTGAAGAGGACGAGGGGTGAGGAGAGTGAGGGGTGAGGAGTAAGAAGAACGAGCTGTGGGGGTGAGAACGAGGTGAGGGGTGAGAACGAGGTGAGGATTGAGGACAAGTGAGGTGGACGAGGTGAGGGGTGAGAACGAGGTGAGGGGTCAAGAGGACGAGGTGAGGGGTCAAGAGGACGAGGTGAGGGGTCAAGCGGACGACGTGAGGGGTAAGGAGGACGAGGTGAGGGGTGAGGAGGATGAGGAGCAGGGTGCGGTGGACGAGCGAGGGGTGAGGAGGATGAGAAGTGAGGAGGACGGGGGGTGAGACGTAAGAAGAACGAGGTGTGTGGGTGAGGAGGACGAGGCGAGGGCTGAGGAGGACGGGGGGTGAGGACGGGGGGTGAGAAGAAAAACGAGGTGAGGACGAGGGTTGAGGAGAGCGAGGGGTGAAGAGAGCGAGGGGTGAAGAGAGCGAGGGGTGAGGAGACCGAGGGGTGAGGAGACCGAGGGGTGAGGAGACCGAGGGGTGAGGAGGATGAGGGGTGAGAAGGACGAGTCGAGGGGTGAGGAGGACGAGGTGAGGGGTGAGGAAGACGAAGTGATGGGTGAGGATGAGGTGAGGGGTGTGGACGAGGTGAAAGGTCAAGCGGACGACGTGAGGGGTGAGGACGAGGTGAGGAAGACGAGCTGAGGGGTGAGGAGGACGAGGTGAGGAGGACGAGGGGTGAAGAGGACGAGCTGAGGAGGACGAGGTGAGGGGTGAGGAGGACGAGGTGAGGGTGAGGAGGATGAGCTGAGGGGTAAAGATGACGAGGCAAGGGGTGAGGACGAGGCGAGGACGAGGTGAGGGGTGAGGAGGACGAAGTGAGGGGTGAGTACGAGGCGAGGGGTGAGGAGAACGAGGGGTGAGGAGGACGAGGCGAGGGGTGAGGAGGCGAGGGGTGAGAACGAGGGTTGAGGAGGACGAGGCGATGGGTGAGGAGGACGAGGCGATGGGTGAGGAGGACGAGGTGATGGGGGAGGACGAGGTGAGGAGAGCGAGGGGTTAGAGAAGGACGAGGTGAGGGTGAGGAGGATGAGCTAAGGGGTAAAGATGACGAGGCGAGGACGAGGTGAGGGGTGAGGAGGACGAAGTGAGGGCGAGGTGAGGGGTGAGGAATACGAGCTGAGGGATGAGAAGGACGAGGTGAGGGGTGAGGAGGACGAGGGGTGAGGAGGACAAGGCGAGGGGTGAGGAGGAGGCGAGGGGTGAGAACGAGGGTTGAGGAGGACGAGGTGATGGGTGAGGACGAGGTGAGGAGAGCGAGGGGTTAGAGAAGGACGAGGTGAGGGTGAGGAGGATCAGCTAAGAGGTAAATATGACGAGGCGAGGACGAGGTGAGGGGTGAGGAGGACGAAGTGAGGGCAAGGTGAGGGGTGAGGAATACGAGCTGAGGGATGAGAAGGACGAGGTGAGGGGTGAGGAGAACGAGGGGTGAGGAGGACAAGGCGAGGGGTGAGGAGGAGGCGAGGGGTGAGAACGAGGGTTGAGGAGGACGAGGTGATGGGTGAGGACGAGGTGAGGAGAGCGAGGGGTTAGAGAAGGACGAGGTGAGGGTGAGGAGGATGAGCTAAGAGGTAAATATGACGAGGCGAGGACGAGGTGAGGGGTGAGGAGGACGAAGTGAGGGCGAGGAGGGGTGAGGAATACGAGCTGAGGGATGAGAAGGACGAGGTGAGGGGTGAGGAGGACGAAGTGAGGGCGAGGTGAGGGGTGAGGAATACGAGCTGAGGGATGAGAAGGACGAGGTGAGGGGTGAGGAGGACGAGGGGTGAGGAGGACGAGGCGAGGGGTGAGGAGGAGGCGAGGGGTGAGAACGAGGGTTGAGGAGGACGAGGTGATGGGTGAGGACGAGGTGAGGAGAGCGACGGGTTAGAGAAGGACGAGGTGAGGGTGAGGAGGATGAGCTGAGGGGTAAAGATGACGAGGCGAGGACGAGGTGAGGGGTGAGGAGGACGAAGTGAGGGCGAGGTGAGGGGTGAGGAATACGAGCTGAGGGTTGAGGAGGACGAGGCGATTGGTGAGGAGGACGAGGCGATGGGTGAGGAGGACGAGGTGATGGGTGAGGACGAGGTGAGGAGAGCGAGGGGTTAGAGAAGGACGAGGTGAGGATGAGGAGCAGGGTGCGGTGGACGAGCGAGGGGTGAGGAGAACGAGAAGTGAGGAGGACGGGGGGTGAGAAGTAAGAAGAACGAGGTGTGGGGGTGAGGAGGACGAGGGGTGAGGAGGACGAGGCGAGGGCTGAGGAGAGCGAGGCGTGAGGAGCGCGAGGGGTGAGGACAGCGAGGGGTGAGGAGAATGAGGGGTGAGGAGGACGAGGGGTGAGGAGGTGAGGAGGTGAGGGGTGCGGAGGACGAGCGAGGGATGAGGACGGGGGGTGAGAAGAAAAACGAGGTGTGGGGGTGAGGACGAGGTTTGAGGAGAGCGAGGGGTGAAGAGAGCGAGCGGTGAGGAGAGCGAGGGGTGAGGAGAATGAGGGGTGAGGAGGACGAGGGGTGAGGAGGTGAGGGGTGCGGAGGACGAGTCGAGCGGTGAGGAGGAAGAGGTGAGGGGTAAGAAGAACGAGGTGTGGGGTGAGGAGGACGAGGCAAATGGTGAGGACAGCGAGGGGAGGGGAGGACGAGGAGTGAGGACGAGCTAAGGGTGAGGAGGACGAGGCGAGGGAGAGGTGAGGGGTGAGGACGACGACAGGTGAGGAGGACGAGCTGAGGTGAGAGGTGAGGACGAGTCGAGGGGTGAGGAGGACGAGGTGAAAGGTGAGGCGGACGAGGGGTGAGGAGGACGATGGGTGAGGGGTGAGGAGGACGAGAGGTGACGATGACGAGAGTGAAGAGGACGAGGGGTGAGGAGAGTGAGGGGTGAGGAGTAAGAAGAACGAGCTGTGGGGGTGAGAACGAGGTGAGGGGTGAGAACGAGGTGAGGATTGAGGACAAGTGAGGTGGACGAGGTGAGGGGTGAGAACGAGGTGAGGGGTCAAGAGGACGAGGTGAGGGGTCAAGAGGACGAGGTGAGGGGTCAAGCGGACGACGTGAGGGGTAAGGAGGACGAGGTGAGGGGTGAGGAGGATGAGGAGCAGGGTGCGGTGGACGAGCGAGGGGTGAGGAGGATGAGAAGTGAGGAGGACGGGGGGTGAGACGTAAGAAGAACGAGGTGTGTGGGTGAGGAGGACGAGGCGAGGGCTGAGGAGAGCGAGGGGTGAGGACGGGGGGTGAGAAGAAAAACGAGGTGAGGACGAGGGTTGAGGAGAGCGAGGGGTGAAGAGAGCGAGGGGTGAAGAGAGCGAGGGGTGAGGAGACCGAGGGGTGAGGAGACCGAGGGGTGAGGAGACCGAGGGGTGAGGAGACCGAGGGGTGAGGAGGACGAAGTGAGGGGTGAGTACGAGGCGAGGGGTGAGGAGAACGAGGGGTGAGGAGGATGAGGGGTGAGAAGGACGAGTCGAGGGGTGAGGAGGACGAGGTGAGGGGTGAGGAAGACGAAGTGATGGGTGAGGATGAGGTGAGGGGTGTGGACGAGGTGAAAGGTCAAGCGGACGACGTGAGAGGTGAGGACGAGGTGAGGAAGACGAGCTGAGGGGTGAGGAAGACGAGCTGAGGGGTGAGGAGGACGAGGTGAGGAGGACGAGGGGTGAAGAGGACGAGCTGAGGAGGACGAGGGGTGAGGAGGACGAGGTGAGGGTGAGGAGGATGAGCTGAGGGGTAAAGATGACGAGGCAAGGGGTGAGGACGAGGCGAGGACGAGGTGAGGGGTGAGGAGGACGAAGTGAGGGGTGAGTACGAGGCGAGGGGTGAGGAGAACGAGGGGTGAGGAGGACGAGGCGAGGGGTGAGGAGAACGAGGGGTTAGAACGAGGGTTGAGGAGGACGAGGCGATGGGTGAGGAGGACGAGGCGATGGGTGAGGAGGACGAGGTGATGGGTGAGGACGAGGTGAGGAGAGCGAGGGGTTAGAGAAGGACGAGGTGAGGGTGAGGAGGATCAGTTAAGAGGTAAATATGACGAGGCGAGGACGAGGTGAGGGGTGAGGAGGACGAAGTGAGGGCGAGGTGAGGGGTGAGGAATACGAGCTGAGGGATGAGAAGGACGAGGTGAGGGGTGAGGAGAACGAGGGGTGAGGAGGACAAGGCGAGGGGTGAGGAGGAGGCGAGGGGTGAGAACGAGGGTTGAGGAGGACGAGGTGATGGGTGAGGACGAGGTGAGGAGAGCGAGGGGTTAGAGAAGGACGAGGTGAGGGTGAGGAGGATGAGCTAAGAGGTAAATATGACGAGGCGAGGACGAGGTGAGGGGTGAGGAGGACGAAGTGAGGGCGAGGTGAGGGGTGAGGAATACGAGCTGAGGGATGAGAAGGACGAGGTGAGGGGTGAGGAGGACGAAGTGAGGGCGAGGTGAGGGGTGAGGAATACGAGCTGAGGGTTGAGGAGGACGAGGCGATGGGTGAGGAGGACGAGGCGATGGGTGAGGAGGACGAGGTGATGGGTGAGGACGAGGTGAGGAGAGCGAGGGTTTAGAGAAGGACGAGGTGAGGATGAGGAGCAGGGTGCGGTGGACGAGCGAGGGGTGAGGAGAACGAGAAGTGAGGAGGACGAGGGGTGAGGAGGTGAGGAGCAGGGTGCGGTGGACGAGCGAGGGATGAGGACGGGGGGTGAGAAGAAAAACGAGGTGTGGGGGTGAGGACGAGGTTTGAGGAGAGCGAGGGGTGAAGAGAGCGAGCGGTGAGGAGAGCGAGGGGTGAGGAGGACGAGGGGTGAGGAGAGCGAGGGGTGAGGAGGACGAGGGGTGAGGAGGTGAGGGGTGAGGAGGTGAGGGGTGCGGAGGACGAGTCGAGCGGTGAGGAGGAAGAGGTGAGGGGTAAGAAGAACGCGGTGTGGGTGAGAAGGACGAGGTGAGGGGTGAGGCGGGCGAGGCGTGAGGATGACGAGGCGCGGGGTGGGGTGGACGAGGTGAGGGGTGAGGAAGACGAGCTGAGGGGTGAGGAGAACGAGCGGTGAGGAGGACAATGGGTGAGGAGGACAATGGGTGAGGAGGACGAGGGGTGAGTAGGATGAGGTGAGGAGTGAGTAGGACGAGTCGAGTGGTGAGGAGGACAAGATGAGGGGTAAGAAGAACGAGGTGTGGGGTGAGGAGGACGAGGCAAATGGTGAGGACAGCGAGGGGAGGACGAGGAGTGAGGACGAGCTAAGGGTGAGGAGGACGAGGCGAGGGAGAGGTGAGGGGTGAGGACGACGACGGGTGAGGAGGACGAGCTGAGGTGAGAGGTGAGGACGAGTCGAGGGGTGAGGAGGACGAGGTGAAAGGTGAGGCGGACGAGGGGTGAGGAGGACGATGGGTGAGGGGTGAGGAGGACGAGAGGTGACGATGACGAGAGTGAAGAGGACGAGGGGTGAGGAGAGTGAGGGGTGAGGAGTAAGAAGAACGAGCTGTGGGGGTGAGAACGAGGTGAGGGGTGAGAACGAGGTGAGGATTGAGGACAAGTGAGGTGGACGAGGTGAGGGGTGAGAACGAGGGTTGAGGAGGACGAGGTGATCGGTGAGGACGAGGTGAGGAGAGCGAGGGGTTAGAGAAGGAGGAGGTGAGGGTGAGGAGGATCAGCTAAGAGGTAAATATGACGAGGCGAGGACGAGGTGAGGGGTGAGGAGGACGAAGTGAGGGCGAGGTGAGGGGTGAGGAATACGAGCTGAGGGATGAGAAGGACGAGGTGAGGGGTGAGGAGGACGAAGTGAGGGCGAGGTGAGGGGTGAGGAATACGAGCTGGGTGATGAGAAGGACGAGGTGAGGGGTGAGGAGGACGAGGGGTGAGGAGGACGAGGCGAGGGGTGAGGAGGAGGCGAGGGGTGAGAACGAGGGTTGAGGAGGACGAGGTGATGGGTGAGGACGAGGTGAGGAGAGCGAGGGGTTAGAGAAGGACGAGGTGAGGGTGAGGAGGATGAGCTGAGGGGTAAAGATGACGAGGCGAGGACGAGGTGAGGGGTGAGGAGGACGAAGTGAGGGCGAGGTGAGGGGTGAGGAATACGAGCTGAGGGTTGAGGAGGACGAGGCGATGGGTGAGGAGGACGAGGCGATGGGTGAGGAGGACGAGGTGATGGGTGAGGACGAGGTGAGGAGAGCGAGGGGTTAGAGAAGGACGAGGTGAGGATGAGGAGCAGGGTGCGGTGGACGAGCGAGGGGTGAGGAGAACGAGAAGTGAGGAGGACGAGGGGTGAGGAGGTGAGGAGCAGGGTGCGGTGGACGAGCGAGGGATGAGGACGGGGGGTGAGAAGAAAAACGAGGTGTGGGGGTGAGGACGAGGTTTGAGGAGAGCGAGGGGTGAAGAGAGCGAGCGGTGAGGAGAGCGAGGGGTGAGGAGGACGAGGGGTGAGGAGAGCGAGGGGTGAGGAGGACGAGGGGTGAGGAGGTGAGGGGTGAGGAGGTGAGGGGTGCGGAGGACGAGTCGAGCGGTGAGGAGGAAGAGGTGAGGGGTAAGAAGAACGCGGTGTGGGTGAGAAGGACGAGGTGAGGGGTGAGGCGGGCGAGGCGTGAGGATGACGAGGCGCGGGGTGGGGTGGACGAGGTGAGGGGTGAGGAAGACGAGCTGAGGGGTGAGGAGAACGAGCGGTGAGGAGGACAATGGGTGAGGAGGACAATGGGTGAGGAGGACGAGGGGTGAGTAGGATGAGGTGAGGAGTGAGTAGGACGAGTCGAGTGGTGAGGAGGACAAGATGAGGGGTAAGAAGAACGAGGTGTGGGGTGAGGAGGACGAGGCAAATGGTGAGGACAGCGAGGGGAGGACGAGGAGTGAGGACGAGCTAAGGGTGAGGAGGACGAGGCGAGGGAGAGGTGAGGGGTGAGGACGACGACGGGTGAGGAGGACGAGCTGAGGTGAGAGGTGAGGACGAGTCGAGGGGTGAGGAGGACGAGGTGAAAGGTGAGGCGGACGAGGGGTGAGGAGGACGATGGGTGAGGGGTGAGGAGGACGAGAGGTGACGATGACGAGAGTGAAGAGGACGAGGGGTGAGGAGAGTGAGGGGTGAGGAGTAAGAAGAACGAGCTGTGGGGGTGAGAACGAGGTGAGGGGTGAGAACGAGGTGAGGATTGAGGACAAGTGAGGTGGACGAGGTGAGGGGTGAGAACGAGGTGAGGGGTCAAGAGGACGAGGTGAGGGGTCAAGAGGACGAGGTGAGGGGTCAAGCGGACGACGTGAGGGGTAAGGAGGACGAGGTGAGGGGTGAGGAGGATGAGGAGCAGGGTGCGGTGGACGAGCGAGGGGTGAGGAGGATGAGAAGTGAGGAGGACGGGGGGTGAGACGTAAGAAGAACGAGGTGTGTGGGTGAGGAGGACGAGGCGAGGGCTGAGGAGAGCGAGGGGTGAGGACGGGGGGTGAGAAGAAAAACGAGGTGAGGACGAGGGTTGAGGAGAGCGAGGGGTGAAGAGAGCGAGGGGTGAAGAGAGCGAGGGGTGAGGAGACCGAGGGGTGAGGAGACCGAGGGGTGAGGAGGATGAGGGGTGAGGAGGACGAGGGTGAGGAGGACGAGGGGTGAGGAGGACGAGAGGTAAGGAGGTGAGGGGTGCGAAGGACGAGTCGAGGGGTGAGTAGGAAGAGGTGAGGGGTAAGAAGAACGCGGTGTGGGTGAGAAGGACGAGGTGAGGGGTGAGGTGGGCGAGGCGTGAGGATGACGAGGCGCGGGGTGCGGTGGACGAGGTGAGGTGAGGGGTGAGGAGAACGAGGGGTGAGGAGAACGAGCGGTGAGGAGGACGATGTGTGAGGAGGACGATGTGTGAGGAGGACGAGGGGTGAGGAGGACGAGGGGTGAGGAGGGTGAGGTGAGGGGTGAGTAGGACGAGTCGAGTGGTGAGGAGGACAAGATGAGGGGTAAGAAGAACGAGGTGTGGGGTGAGGAGGACGAGGCAAATGGTGAGGACAGCGAGGGGAGGGGAGGACGAGGAGTGAGGACGAGCTAAGGGTGAGGAGGACGAGGCGAGGGAGAGGTGAGGGGTGAGAAGGACGAGGTGAGCGGTGAGGACGACGACGGGTGAGGAGGACGAGCTGAGGTGAGAGGACGAGTCGAGGGGTGAGGAGGACGAGGGGTGAGGAGGACGATGGGTGAGGAAGATGAGGCGAGGAGTGAGGAAGATGAGGCGAGGGGTGAGGAGGACGAGGGGTGAGGAGGATGAGGGGTGAGAAGGACGAGTCGAGGGGTGAGGAGGACGAGGTGAGGGGTGAGGAAGACGAAGTGATGGGTGAGGATGAGGGGTGGGGTGTGGACGAGGTGAAAGGTCAAGCGGACGACGTGAGGGTTGAGGACGAGGTGAGGAGGACGAGGGGTTAAGAGGACGAGCTGAGGAGGACGAGGTGAGGGGTGAGGAGGACGAGGTGAGGGTGAGGAGCATGAGCTGAGGGGTAAAGATGACGAGGCAAGGGGTGAGGAGGACGAGGACGAGGTGAGGGGTGAGGAGGACGAAGTGAGGGGTGAGGAGAACGAGGGGTTAGAACGAGGGTTTAGGAGGACGAGGCGATGGGTGAGGAGGACGAGGCGATGGGTGAGGAGGACGAGGTGATGGGTGAGGACGAGGTGAGGAGAGCGAGGGGTTAGAGAAGGACGAGGTGAGGGTGAGGAGGATGAGCTAAGGGGTAAAGATGACGAGGCAAGGGGTGAGGACGAGGCGAGGACGAGGTGAGGGGTGAGGAGGACGAAGTGAGGGCGAGGTGAGGGGTGAGGAATACGAGCTGAGGGATGAGAAGGACGAGGTGAGGGGTGAGGAGGACGAGGCGAGGGGTGAAAACGAGGGGTGAAGGAGAACGGGGTGAGGAGGACGAGGCGAGATGCGAGGACGGGGTGAGGACGAGGTGAAGGGTGAGGAGGAGGTGATGTTTGATTCGTGACAAAACATGTAATAAAGTTATTAATAACAATCTGAATTATAGTCAATTATTCACGTCTACTACATAGAGTGCAGGTAGCCGTGTGAGGATGAGGTGAGAACGAGGTGAGGGGTAAGGACGAGGTGAGTAGAACGAGAGGCGAGGGGTGAGAACGAGGTGAGGGTTGAGGACGACGGGTGAGGTGGACGAGGTGAGGGGTATGAGGCGAGGGGTGAGGATGAGGCGAGCGGTGAGGACGAGGTGAGTAGAACGGGGGTGAGGACGAGGCGAGGGGTGAGGAGAACGAGGTGAGAAGATGAGGGGTGAGGAGAACGAGGGGTGAGGAGAACGAGGGGTGAGGAGGGCGAGGTGAGGGGTTAGGGGTGAGGAGGACGAGGCTAGGGGTGAGGAGGACGAGGTGAGGTCGGTAAGGGAGGTGTCCGTCTCCGGAGTGTTGCATGATATTTGTTGCTATGCTCGATGTTTGGTTGGTGACATAACATTCAATACAGTTCTAAATAACATCCTGAAAGATAATAAATTACTCGTGTCTGCTGCATAGAGGCCAGGTACCCGCGTTTGCCTTCCGCGTGTGCGTGTAGATAAATCAGAATCTGTATTTTACATGAGTTTTGACGTTCTCTTTCACACACGTCCAGAAGGGTCGGGTTAGCCAGTTGCATCAACAACAAAATGCAATTAAAGATACTCGAGTAAGGATTGAGAAAATGTAGTCAAGTCACGAATAAATGTCATGTAAAATCAAACTGTGCAAGCTCATACCTTCTTGTAGATTTGTCAACATCAAATCCAAGCTTGGACAAGATGGCAAAACACCAACAGTCAAAGGACCATACCAAGACAGTGGCCTCGATTAAATTGCATTCAAACATTGAACTCTCGACACGTGGGTGAAGAGGTTCCGAGTTTCAAATCGCAGACGCAAAAGCCGCGTCGAGAACTTTGAGCCCTGGCTGATACGGAGGCAGCTTCCTCTGCCCCCATAGGGTGCCTGGGGGCACGTGATCTGGCTCCGCCCATGGTAGGCGGGGCCAATTGCGTCACTTCCTGCGCTCTCACCTCCGACCCCAATGGCGTTACGTCACTCCAGCAGGGCGAGCGAGCTGAGCGGCTGCGTTTGTCTCTTGCGCCCCCAACAGGAGCCATGAAGTTCTTCAAGAGACGGCAGCAGATGCAAGCGACGCTGGAGACTCCAAATTCGTCAACAGCGGAGGTGAGTGGCGCCACCTCTTGCGTTGGAGTTATACGAAGTAACAAATATAGTACTGTGATCACATCGAGAAAAAATATTATTTTTTAAAATATTTAAATTTTACTTTAAATTGAGCGCTTGATGCGTGGGTAACGAGGTTCATAGTTTAAGATCACAGATTGAGAGTTTCATCAAGGATTTTAGTCGGAGAAAGCTTTCTCTGGGCAGTTGGTCCTTGTTTGCGTTGCCAAGGTGATAGCATCTCGTGTCAACTGCCATTTCCCAGCAGCTGTGCCTGGGGGTCACGTGACGTTTGGTGACGCAATAAGGCCCGAGCCATTGGCTCCGCCCTTTTTGGGTAAAGCCAGTGACGTAATCACTGCCATTGATGACGTCATCACTGTATTCGATGCCTTCACTGAAATTGACGTCGTCACTGTAATTGATGACGTCATCACTAATCGATGTCATCGCTGTAGTCGATGGCGTAATCGCTGCATCTGATGACGTCATCGCTGCATTTGTTTACGTCAGCGCTGCGGGCTCCTTATCGCTGCGTGGTGGCCTGTAATTCGGGCAAAGCCAGCGATCTGAGCACCTGTGTTTCTTTATCTGCGTCGGCAAGAATATACATGATATTCTTCAACAGACCACAGTTGAGAAAGCAACACATGAGACAATGAATGTGTCAACAGAGTAGGTGCGTAGTGCCACCTCTTGGGGGCCGTCCATAAATGACGTCACGCACTTGGGGGGGGGGCAGACATTTGTGACGATGTGTGACGGGGGGGGGGGGTTTGAGAAATGTGATGTCACATCAAAATGCGCAATTTTAAATAAAAATAGACAACACGTTCTGCTTAATTAAATAGACTTTTTAATAAATGTTCTACAACATCAGAGTGCAGCACCACATTAATACGCACTACAAGGCAATAGTTTAAGATGTTTTCTTGTTCATGTTTTTGTTTGTTGCGGTTGCACCCGATTTGGGGGGGGGGGGGTCTGACTTTTTGTGACACCGTGTGACAAAGGGGGAGGGGTCCAAAATCGCGTGACGTCATTTATGGACGGCCCCTTGTGTTTTGATGTCAGAGGAGTTGTACTCGGTAAGAGAGGTAGGGGACAGACACAAATCTAGGCTGGAGTGGAGGCCACCACTCTGCCACTTAGCAGCTAAAATGCAAACGTGTATGGAATGATAAAAAAAAGCTTTGCCCCAACACCAGATTGACACCTTTTACAAGGCAGCAAGTCCGCATGAACCACAAATACCTGCTAACACCAGTGGCGAGGGATATCTGAGCCAGTGTTGGGACTCCCCTATGTCGACTTAGGCTGAAATGAATACAGGCAGTCTCGCTTAGCGCTCAAGATGCCTATGTGGAGAAGTGAGCATTCAGGAAATCAGCGCGAAAAGGGTTATACCATTATATATGGGGATGACTTCTCGACAGCGTTATCTCTTATGAACAATAAATGAGGGCTTCATTGGAGTATCAGCGCTATTTTATAAGAGTAATAAAACAGATGGTAAACATTCCATCAAAACGATTTTTTTAATAATAGCATCAGGAAGTATTATGTACTGTACTCACCAGTGTAACCGCCATATGCTCACTCACCTCGACCGGCCTTATCACTGGCATGTTGACATTCCCAGACATTTTGGGGCTAAGGCAGAGAGACCAAGGAGGAGCAAACACGTCGGCGGACGAGTTTGTCTTTTAAAAATTGGCGAGCGCTGTGTGGCTCAGAGCGTACTGTGATAAAACTGAATATCAAATTAACCTTATGGCGGGACCCCGAGGTCCCGAATAAACGTAAGTCAAAATCGTAATGAATAAATTTTTGGTGACTCCGTCACACCGCGCACATAAACGGCGCGACCTACCTGGCGCGGATCATTCTGTTGTCATGCCGTCCAAGCGCAGCGAGGACGAATGCGCAGAAGAAACCAAACTTTGAAACTTTGATTAGCGCATCGTGTAGAGCTCGTCGAGAGGATTAGATTGCCGTTTCATTCGCCTTCAACAGACAAAATGACGTCGCAACGCAGTTTATGCGAGAGCCGGGGGCTTATGGGACCCCATAAGGTTCAAATATTGTATTAACATTGACAAAAATATTGATTTTTTTAAAGTACTCATGGCCATGAATGCTGGTTGTCTTGGAGCGTTTGTCACTCTCATTGGCTGAGCGAATGTAAATGAAGATGGTGTGGGTGCGTTTCCTAGGCCAGCGCTGCTGCGCATTCTACCACTCTGTTTAGGCTGTGCGGGGAATCGTGGTGTTGCCTTTGCTTGGGTGTGTGGGTGTCAGCCCATCTGTCCTATGTGTGTCTACCTGTGTATTAGGCACCTCACTTGCCATGTGCCATGGTGTTGTCTCCACCATCCGATGGCGAATGGCATGTCACGATGCGATTGAAGGCAGGATTTACGCTGGGAGGAGCTAACGTGCCCATGCCATGTGCCCTTGCTCCCGTCGCAGTTGGAAATGCCGGAAAAGGAAACGCACCACCTGTCCCGGGAGGTGTCAACCCTGCGGGACAATCTGAGCAGGGCAAGAGCGCAGTTCGCCACCCTGCGTGGCGCACTGAGCCAGACAGAGAAGAGTCTCCTCGAGATGCTGCACCAACTCAAGAAAAACCATGCTGAGGAGGTACTGTGGCCACCACCAACCCCCCTGTCCCCTTGTTACACGGAGCACGGCTAAAGTGAAACTTCGTTTGTCAAGACTTCGCCGATCTTACATTTACATGCAAATTTCATCAAGCCCTGCCCACTGACCCTTGAGCTACACCCATCTCAAACCTTTTTAACTCCCTACCTTAGCAGCGCTCCCGCCATATATTTTTTCCTGCCTCGGCAGCTCTCCTGCCATATCCTTCACTTGATGACGATTGCTTGTGTTGCGATCGAAACGTCGTGATATTGTTATTATTTTATTATTTTTGTATCTACATGGCCTTACTGAAAGACCCAAATAATGTGTTCACGTTGTGAAGCTGCGTGGCACACAAGCAGAGATAACAACACCTCAACATATTCGTCAATAACACTGCAATGGATATTGCTTTGACTTCTCTGATGTGATGAAGGCCCATTGCCTGAAACATCACCTTTTAGAAGCTCTGCCCTATTAAGTGCATCATTATTGATTCATGCGTTGAGTTTTTATTCAGAGTTACGATCTGAACGTCAAGGAAATGGCACATTAAATGAGTGCATTCTGGGAGGTAGCTAGGTGCCCCAGGGGTCAGACATGCTGTGCCAGCATGGCTGAGATGCCAGGATTGAATGTGGATTACAGCTGCCCAACCACAGTGATTAAACCGGATTCTCAAGCATAGTGGTCTCAGCCTAGTTGCAAATGAGTGCACAAAAAACCCATCGAATTATATTTTGGTTCCGTAATAAATTTTGCTAAATTCACTGTAGCGAGTGGTCCATGGTTTTATTCCCAATAATGTTGAAAATGAACGATAAAAGCAGATCAAACTAATTTTTTGTATCATAGCATCTCCCCAAATAATGTGCATGTATTATGTTTTATTGATTAATACATCTGTACGGTGCTGACCAGCATGGGGAAGTATAGTCAAACAAATTCCCATGACCGACATGGTGTGAGGAGGCGTTGTGAGTTATTTGTTTTGAATATTGACTCAATTTGAAGATGAACATTTGGGTGCAACGAGTTTCTTCATTATCTTATGATGAAGAACGTTGCCATGTTGTATGCACGCTTACCAATCGTTGATTGATGTATACAAGTATCATGGTTCTATTTTTTGACTTTCTATTATTCTAAATATTTTAAACGTGATTGTGGTATGTTCAATAAGACCACAGGTGTTTACCTTGCATATTTTTGTAGTTCTTGATTTGTTTACAATAGAATCTCAATTTCTTATTTTCATCTTGAAAAGCGTCCACTGCACGTGTGCATCCGTCTGCATGCGAAGCGCCTGTATGTGCGTCTCTGTACTCAATGATGTATACAAGTATCATGGTTCTATTTTTTGACTTTCTATTATTCTAAATATTTTAAACGTGATTGTGGTATGTTCAATAAGACCACAGGTGTTTACCTTGCATATTTTTGTAGTTCTTGATTTGTTTACAATAGAATCTCAATTTCTTATTTTCATCTTGAAAAGCGTCCACTGCACGTGTGCATCCGTCTGCATGCGAAGCGCCTGTATGTGCGTCTCTGTACTCAATGCCCGTGTCTCCGCATTCTTATCTTGTCTCCCTCTGCATGTTCTGCCTTTGGCTATGTACATCTCTCTCCACATGCACTGTCTTTCCATAATGTGTCCAAATTTGTATGACTTGCTTGTGTCTTTGTGTGTATGTCTCTGCATCTGTAATTTATTTTCTTGTGCCTCCTGCCCATGTCTATAGTCTCTTATCTCTCTGTACAACTACATGCTCCGTGTGTCTGTATGTCTGTACCTGTCCTCATCTGCACGCTGCATGTGTCTGTGATGAAGGGCTGCCCACCTATGCATGCACGTGCCTGTGACACTGTGCCCTTCTGCCCGTGAGCAGCTAATGGCACACTCGCAGGCCATCAACAGCCTGCAGGTGGAGTTGGAGGCAGTGCGGTGGGGCGAGCGCGAGGAGCAGCTGAGGCGTGAGCACGATGCGACTCTGCATCTGGCATACATAGAGCTGGCCGAATATCGTGCATCACATATGCACGACGATTCAGAGTACGACGCTCACGTTGTGCACATCACGGTCCTCCAGAAGGTGAGGCCTCCACTCTCGCAACAGCCACCCCCCTTCTTGCAACAGCAATGTGTCCTGCCCAAGCCCACTTATTTTCTCAATATTTTGGATGAATGCTAAACAATTTATTAATATATTCAAATTACATGTTGTAATTACGTGTAATTTAGATGCTGCCCGTCTCCGCCCGCAGGCGCTGAAGGAGCGTGACGAGCTGCTGCGGCGCTCAGAGGCAGACCTGGTGGCGGCGCGGGAAGAGGCGCGAGAGCGCGGGACTGAAACCGAGCGGCTGGGCACCGAGGCCGCGGAGCTGAGAGCGAACATGCGCGACCTCTTTACCAACCAAGAGGTGCAGCAGACCGAGGTGGACAACCTGCGGCATGAAGTACTGGAGCTGCAGCAACGACTGCAGGAGGCTAACGCTTGCTGCGAGGAGACCGGTGGGTAGGGGCCTGTGCTCCAAAATCTTTCTGAATCCACGGACCCATTGAACACTAATTTTTGTCGAGCACTGTGCACCAATAACTTCTTTTTACGAGTTAAAACGAGTAATTCCTCGTTTTTATTTCATTTCCCACATGGACCACTTCCGCTGTCTAACATAGGACTGCACTGGGTTTACTAACTGCTCTCTCACTAGGCCCTTCCTGTGCATATATTATTATTCTGGACCCTGTGTTTGCATGCAAGCTGGTGAATAGGTCTGAGGGACCTCAGACCTATTCTGTCTGCTACTACTCCCGCTGCTGGTACTCTTCCTCCTGAGCTGCTGCTCCTTCTCTGTCTGCTGCCACTGGTGGCTGTACTGTCTTCATCGCCATGGTTTTGTGTCCCTTCCGACAGGCAATTCTCTGGAGCAACAGACGGACTTTCTCAAGGCCGAGCTGGGAGTCTCCAGGGCAGAGGAGGCCGCGAGGGCACAGGAGGTGGTGCAGCTGCAGCACACACTTCAGCACACGTATGCTGAGATGGAGTGCATGCACGGCCAGATCGCCGGGCTGCAGCACCAGGTAACCAGAGCCTTATGCGGCAGCCCCCCCACCTCCATGTGTGTGCATGAGGCCTGTCCTCATCGCCTGAGCAGTGCACCATCGCATGTTAGAGAATGTTTTTTTAGGTAAAGTCACGTAGAAATAAGAAATAATAAAATTAATAATAAAAAGACAAAGAATAATTCCTGCAGTCACGAAAGCTCCAAATTCAAGTTTCATGTTAGAGAATGGTTTGCAGAAGCATAAATCACATAACTACTTCTGAGAAATATTTAAGTGCCCTCTGGTACCCACACAATAGGAGGAAATACTTTGATATCTGCCCTGCTATGGAGAGTAATGAGTAATGTTCATCACAAAACAGTCTGATCTTTGGTTTTCAGAGCTGGAACTTAGCTCGATTTAGTGTAAAGCCGACATTGTTTTCATGGGCTTTTCTGTGAAGTCATTGATGATCAGGCTGAGATCATTAACTCACTGCACATGTGAACCTGGCTTAATCACAGGTGGCTGAAACCTGAAGTGGTTATATAAGTAATATGGATGCAGCCAGGAAGGCAGACAGCCAGAATGTTTTTTTTTTCGAATGTAGTATGATAATGCATTTCTATATGGCAAAAGGTATAATTGTGACCACAGGATCGGTCCTCCCCTCATGGCTCTTAATTTTGTCTGCAGATAGGTGAATGTTGGATGAGGTAATTACACTAGACAAGGCAATTCCTGACTAGGCCTTTAACTAATTCACTCTCTCTCATAATTTGTCATGATTCAGAGTTGCGAATGTATTTTCTCACATTTTAATACTTTCAGTTAGAATAAATACAATTTAATTATAAAGTCAGCTGCAGTTTACAGGACTTTTTCTAAAATGTGATTGGCTTGCATTTGTTAGAGAAACAATATAGGCTTGCAGACACAACTATATGCACACCACAGAGTTTAAATGACTTAAGTGGTAATTATTTATCTGTTTGCAAGCCGGGCTTAATTACAGCTGGGTCTTTTCCAACCCAGAAAAGATTTCCACATTCTGCACACCATATTCAGTATACTTCCCCAGACATGAATCCAGCATTGTGGAACGTGTGCGTGCCTGTAGCTGAAGGAGTCGGAGGGGCACGTCCAGGCACTTGGGATGGAGAAGGCGCAGCAGCAGGACGCGCATCGGAAAGAGGCCTGCGAGCTGGCGACAGGGCTGGAGGAGGTCCGGCTCACCCTCACCGATGCTTTTAAGCAGTTCGAGCGCAACTCCAAGAAGGTATCGGCTCGCAAGGACACGCGTGGTGAAGCCGCGATTGGCACTGAAGAGGGGCGCCACGGTGGCGAGATGTTAACTACCTCGCCTGTATACAGGAGGTTGTGGGTTTGATCCCAAACTCGACACCTGTATATTTGGAGTTTGCATGTTCTCCCTGTGGTCACGTGGATTTTTTCCGGGTCCTCCGGTTCTTCCTCCACATTTAGAAACGTGCGTTTAGATTCTATAGCTGCAATACATTTCCACATGATAAGCCACTTCGTTGAACTTTCATTTGTGGGCAGGTCGCTTCTGAAAAAGAGCTATATAGTTCAGTAGGCCTTAGCTGGTAAAATAAAGATAATGAAAGTTTGAGTTTTAAGACATTTGTGGCAGCGTTCACAAGAGGAGGAGACCCTTGTGCGGCGAAATATTTATGATGATATACAACGTATTAATTTACTGTGATGAGCCTTCTGCACTCTGAACCAAGCTGTCCGAGTTTGATTACCAACCATGGCTAGCATTGGTGGGCAGTGAAATCTGACCCAGTCTTGGGTGTACCACTTCGTGCTGACCAGTGTGATGAAGTATGATCAATTAATTCCCATGACCGGTATGGCTCAGGGAAACTTTCATCCAGCAGTATCACAAAAACACATTCAGAGGTGGACGGATCATGGCTGTTCATGATGATGATGGTGATGATTACGATGGTAAAACGAACGTTGCCTGTATTAAGGCTCAGGAGGACGAGGACACAATCACTCGGCTGAGGGAGGAGCTCAAGGCGAGCAAGGAGGAGCTCGCAGCGAGTGAGGCGGAGCGCGCCAGTGCCCAGCCGGAGCTCTCCACCCCCCAACAGGGACTGTCGGCGCTGCAGGATCAGCTGACCACGTCCCAAGCTGAGAATGAGGACACTCTGCGTCAGGTAATGCTCCCAGCCTCGTTCCCACGGCCGCTGAGAACCCAGGCTCTCCTGGCCCCGGAACGGCCCAGGTCTGACCGTGACACAGCACTTGAGTCGTCAGGCTGTGTAGGGTCTGACCATCTGCTCCCCTCTGCTACGTGCATGTCCATGCCCTCCCTGTCCTGGTTTGGGAAGCGATTTTAATCTGACCTTTTACTGCAGATTTTGGGTTACTTAATCCATATATGTGGGCTTTTATAGGCGTAATCATGGGTTGTGTGCATGATGGTCTGACAAGATTGGGTGCATCCTGGGTGATTTGGTCAAACATGGTGTATGGACATCTGTGAAAAATATTTTCACAGCTCATCAGACTCCTCCAATATGAATAAAGATTCTGGTTCTAAATGTGTCTGTTGTTGCATCTGTATGTTCTACAATAACCGCACACAGTCGTTAAAATGCTTTTCTCTGTCCCTCTGCCTGTGGCCCAAGCAGCTGTTCGAAAGGAGCCAGGAGCTGGGATTCCTGCATGCGGGAATTCTTTGGTATCAGCGTATGCTGGCCGAGCTGCACACAGAGCTGGAGCAGTACCGCGAAAACGCACAGATCGGACGCTCACAGCTGCAGCATTTGGACATGCTGCGCCAGCAGAGCGAGGCGGAGGTGAGTACACTGCATTCGCACGTCGCAGACAAAGACTCCCCGTATAGCCTTAATAGACTGTTGGGGAAAGTACTGTTAGTGAGCAGCACCTATGAAGGCCGGCATGGCACACAAGGGGGTGATTGGCCAGCACCATGCCTCGCTGCCTTTGTCTCTCCAGTGGTGATGTTTACACATCGCACCAGGTACTCATTTGAGGCTGTGTCAATCTAGGGGACGCCCAGGACCGGTTCACATAATCGTCACTGGTGTTGGCCATGAACGGGAATCGAACTCGGGTCGCCGCATTCGAAGGCTAATCGCTACACTACCGCTCCCCACACATTCACTTTCATACACATAGACACGTGCGCGTGCACACACACACACACTTATAGGCAAACACTTGCTCCAAGCGCCATCCTGAATTATTACATGTCGCGGAGGATTGCTCCACTGAACAAAATAGTGACGCGGTTCAATTTTCAAGTGCGAGTTCGCGTTTAAAGTCAATGTTATAAAATATATATTTGATGGAAGCAGGTTCGTAAGTGCAGGTGTTTGTAAGTTGAGGACTGCCTATATATACACTTATTTTTCACACAGATGTGTATATGCGCACTGGGTTACTGAGCATCCTCTGTTTAGGGACTGTACCACATTACAATCCACCATCCCACCTCTAGTAAAAGTACCTACTACTGCTAGAACATCTGCTTCCCTCTGCTACGTGCATCTCCATCCCCTCCCTATTTTTGGTTGGGAAGCAATTATAATCGGACATTTTAAAGTAGCTTTTTGGTTAATTAATCCATATATCTGGGCTTTTATAGGTGTTATCTTGGGTTGTATGGATGGTGGTCACCCATCCAAGTACCATCAAAGTTCAACCCTGCTTTTCTTCCAAGATCTTATAATATTGGGTGCATTCCGGGTCATTTGGTCATAGGTGGTGTGGTGTATGGACATCTGTGAAAAAGAGTTTCATAGCTTATCAGATTCCTTCATTTAAAATAAAGATACTGGTTCTGTATGTGTTTGTTGGATTTGTATGTTCTTTAACAACTGCACGCAGTCGTTAAAATGCTTAGCCATGTCCTTCTGCTGCCGTTTGTCCGTGGCCCATGCAGCTCATCGAAAAGAATGAGCATCTGGGATCCCTGCAGGTGGGGATTTTGGGTTACCAGCGTGTGGTGGCAGAGCTGCACGCTGAGCTGGCGCCATACCAAGAAAACCTGCAGAGCATTCACTGTCAGCTCCAGGATCTGCAAGTGCTGCACCAGCAGAGTGAGGCGAAGGTGAGCAAGTGCTGTTAGCGAGCACCTATGAAGTCCGGCATGGCACAAACGCACATATATACAGTAATACCATTATTTACGCCCTCCCGTTGTACGTACTTTCACTATTAACGTACTCAAGTCATTGATAGCCAATCACATGTTATGTACTGTGGTACCTTGCCATAGCGTACTTGAGATTTACGAACTTTACTATAAAGACCCAAATAGTTTACGCTGGTTGGCGACAGTAAGGCACCAGATGACGCCCAAGCGTTTGCATCTCTGACTACAGTAGTCACTTTCATGTGTACATGTGTAGTGACTAACTCAGAGACAGTAAGACTTTTAGGCGCTTCTTTTATTTAACGAGCACCATTGGGATAATACAGACACCCTACGTGGGTACACACTATTACCGTTGCTTGCCTATACACAACACTAACCATCTAACACTGACAGCACTGAACGGAGACAGCGAACACCTATCTAGCAGCGTAATATCGAGTGAAGACGGCAGCGACGATGGCGACAAGACGACAGCGACGAGACGAAAACGACGATGACGAGATGGTGACGACTATCTTAAATATACGAACAGCACGACGAGGATCCCACTTCCAGCAACAGCCACAAGGTCCCTCACAGGGGCCCTTCTTATACTCTCAGCGTGGCCTCGCTCCGCCACGGCCACGCCCCCTCTCTGGAACCTACTAGCGGGTTCCCGATGGCCCCCCCTCTGTGACCTTTCCCCTAGATGTCCCCCTCTCGTGTCTATCGTGGCCTGCTGACGTGGGTACTACCATACACCGCAGTTACCCTTTTTTACCAGCAGCCAGCGCTATGCCACTACACATACTCTATCAATATTTTTTCCCCACATACCGGATTTATGGTGAATATTTTTCAAGTGTAAACTAATTTTACATGATAAACAACTAATAATACACATAGTATGATAGACAAATGTATCAATAATATGGCAGTCCTCGACTTACGAACGCATTTAGTTCCTGAGGCCCGTTCATAAGTCGGAACGGTTCGTAAGTCGGAATACAATAATGTGCGATATTTAAATTCCCATATTGTCAGTGTTATAAAATGTGTTAAGGTTCAACAAAAGAGTCAAGCATTGTTAAACTCATAAATAAGAAATCATGTACATTTGCATTAACACTAAAATTAGTGTATCATAAGTAATACATAAAATGTAGTAAAAATATTTTTTATTTTCACTCACCGCTTTCAAATCACAAGCGTGCTCACCGCTACACTTCCGATCCGCACAAAGATCCACCGTGTAGCTTTAATAGGCTGTTGGGGTACGTGCTGTTAGCGATAGCCTATGAAAGCCAGCACGGCATGCGAGGGGTTGTGTGCCAGCACCACACCCAGCTGCATTTGTGTTCCGAGTGGTGATGTTTATACAGCGCGCTAGGTGCTCATTTGAGGCCGAGTTGACCTACGGGAGGCCCAGGAATGGTTCAGATAATCGTCACTGGTGTTGGCCGTGAGTTGGAATTGAACTTGGGTCGGTGGGTTTGTAGCGCAGCGCGTGAACTGCAAAACTACCGCTCCCCACACAATCACTTTCACATATACGCACATGTGTGCGTGCACGAGGCTGACTCATAACACCTTGTGGAGGATCGCAGCATTGAACAAAATAGTTCTGTGGTTCAGTTTGGAAGTGCAAGTTCGCGTTTTAAAGTCAATGGTAACCAAAAATTAATACATTTCATAGAAACAGATTCGGAAGTCGGGTATCCGTAAGTCGGGTCTCCGTAAGTATGGTGTTCCTAAGTCGAGGACTGTATGTATACACTTATTTTTCACACTGATGGTTGTACAGAATGGATGCGCCCTAGGTTACTGAGCATTCTCTGTTTAAGGACTGTACCACGTTACGATCCACCATCCCACCTCTAGTAGAAGGACCTACGACTACTAGACCATCTGCTCCCCTCTGCTACATGCATCTCCATCCCCTCCCCCTTTTTGGTTGGGAAGCGATCTTAATCTATTCTTTTAATCCAGATTTTGGGTTAATTAATTCCTAAAAAATGTTTAACATAAAACTTTTGTGACTGCAGGAATTCATATTCTTGATTCTTTCGGTAAAGTCACGTACTTTTTTTTTTAAATATAAAAAACCCGACGACGTTTCGATTGCAACACAAGCGGTCTTCATCATGCTTTTATAGGTGTTATCTTGGTTTGTATTGATGGTGGTTGCCCATCCAAGCACTTGAAGTTCAACCATGCTTTTCTTCCAAGATCTGAGATGATTGGATGCATTTCGGTTTATTTGGTCAAAGGTGGTGTATGGACATCTGTGTAAAAGAGCTTTGTAGCTCATTACATTACTCAATTATAAATTAAGATCCTGGTTGTGTGTGTGTTATTATACCTGTATGTTCTGCAATAACCTCACGCAGTCGTTAAAATGCTTTCCTGTGTCCCTCTGCCGCCATTTGCCCGTGGCCCACGCAGCTCATTGACAGGAACTGGCAACTGGAATCTCTGCAGGCAGAGATTCAGTGGTATCAACGTGTAGTGGCGGAGCTGCACGCTGAGCTGGCGCCCTACCGCGACGAGCAGAGTGAACACTCGGAGCAGCAGCGTCTGCAGAGCGAGGTGCAGGTGAGTGCACAGCACTCGCGCATCGCACACACACACACACGTATATAATTTGCGTTTAACGTAAATAATAGATTCATGCACACACGATTCAGTGTATTATGATAATGATGAGCTGGTCTAACCATCACGTTAAGCCGTCATGATCCCCGTTTACAAATACAGATTATATATCTATAGACAATTTCATTATTGCTGGACACAGTGATAACGATGAGAATGATTTAGCAACTTTCTGTACACCGGGGCATCTCAGAGCGCTTTACATCACATCTCATCTCAACACGTGTGAAAGGGCACACCCAATGACAGATGTCCCTGTGGGCACAAGGTGACTCAGCACCTGGTGTGCAATTGGCATTTGTCTGCCAGTAGGGGGTGCTGATTGTTGTGTGTAATCCCAGTTGAGCTGGTAGAAGTACTGAGTTGTGTGTAGTGTCTAATGGGTCAGTATGTCCACAGCTTGTCACGGTTGAGGAGGAAGAGGACATCTCTGGCTGCTCACTGGAGCCCGGCATTCAAGAAGCCTCCCAAGACCTGCCCCCCCAGGCCTCGAACACCCTCTGAGCATCTCACAGCCCCCCACACTTCCAGCACCACCCACCCCCACCAGCACCCCCCCTTCCTTACAAGGCGTCGCGTTTTAATAATAAATATTTGTATCTAATACTATCGCCTCGTCTCAATTCTTTTGAGTGTTTGGGACACGCGAGTGGCTCACATTTATAACGCTAAGGGCTGTCTACATCCACAGTGTGGCTGTTGCGGAGCTTCTAGAAACCAAATGTGAGGCAGAGTTCTGTGTCCCTTGGGTAATGCCAGCCCTCCAAGGGGTTTGCACTGAGCTTGAGTTGGGGGCGACAAGCACAAGGTTGTGGAGGTGGTGATGGTGGTGGAAATTTAGGAGGATGGCAAGGAGGAGATGCCCATCAATAAACTAGTTGGCCACGGTGAAGCCAGCAACCATAGTCGTTCCTACGTCCCCTGATGTGAGCGGCAGTGCTGGAGGGCAGTTCCACGGTCTCAGACGGACGTGGATACTCATTACCATAATCGCACAGTTATCTTACCTTGGGCAAAGTATTTCAACCAAGAGATTCAGATAGAAATCATCTGTGTGAATAATGTCATTTCTAAAGCAATAATTACCTTCTATATTATATCCCATATAAATATATAAAATTAAGATGATGCTGAAATTGTGATGTTTTCCTAATATGTGGAACTGCCCTACATGTAGTGCCAAACACTGACGCTCTGAAAAATATTTCTGCAGCAAATCTGTAGCCCTATCCCTAACTCCAAGCCTGAATAGACTATGGAATATATGAAAACTCAATGTCCAATTCACAAATTCGGAGGCATCATCACAGCGATGCACCAACTCTACTTCTTACACAATGATTTGGCTCAACCACCTCAATCCAATATAGTTGTTGCTCTACATAAACGTCGACCATACGAAGAACATGACTCCAACCCCTGTTCGTCCCCTTGTGCTAATTCATTGCTCGAGACAATGCGTTTCTATGTAGTTCTCCCCTCTTCGGGTTTTGAGAGATCCTTCTTCCCATGATGTGTCCCCAGGTTGTGTACGTCACAGATGGCAACTCTTATCCTCGTACATGGACGGTCACGTTGCGTCCCTTGTCTCCTCCCATCACCCATCACTTGCCATCCCTCCCCCCCCACCCCAATGTAATCACTCAAAACCAACTGTGATTGACTGCAGCAGTGTTTTTAACAGACACCAGTCGTGTTACGGCTATTGGTGTTGTTATCGTTTATTGTAATAAACGCATTGCCTCCAAGAGAAGTCTCGCTCTACGTTCATACCCACAACACAGGCGCAAAATACATTACAGAAGTTATGTTAAGCAGCGGCAAAGTTTGAGTGATAGCTCATCTGACACTGACTCCTCTCACAACGACCAACTTTCCGAATACTCATTCAGTAGTAAGACTCTTAAATTGACGGAGAAAGCTCTCGTCAGAATCCCCTATTTTGATCCACACAATAGGAACAGAGACATACACTCATATCACAACAGTCGAAGTGGAGGCAATGATCAGAGGTCTGAGGAAGTTGGACGAGAAAACAAGTGCTGAAAAGAAGGTTACATGAACATTCTATACCATGGGTAAAGTCGCTGCCATACAAGGTTAGGAATTATTTAAAAAAACTCAGCCTAACAGTGATTACGAAGTTTGGAGAATATTCAACACTGAGGGGTTTAATGCTGCCAAATTTATGACCCAGTGCGTAAACGAGGAGTGTATTACGCAGGTGATGTTGATCAATACCACGAAGGTGACAAAATGTTCAAGATTGTTTTTTTAATCCTTGAGTCTAGAGATTACAGAAATTGTGGGAATGGTTTTGGACCCAGAGACGGCCTCCTTACACCACATACAGAATAGGGTTCACACGGCATGGCTATATATATCATTCGGACAAAACACAGGGAGAGAGATAATGCACCCCGCCATCTAGGGGGAAGTAAAAATCACGTGAGCAGCTACAGCACCTCACACCAAGCCCCACAATACAGAGAGGAGCAAGCACCCACGAACTACCAACATAATTACACGCAGAGATGGCAAGGTAACAATCCAGCGAGAGAGTGGCACACCAATCCGAAGCAACCACAGCACACAAAGACATGGTAATTATTGGAATGTCTGGGTGTGGAAGCCAAGAGCGGAATCATACCAGCACCCCATGCCACGACAAACTCAAGGTTAAACACAATCTGCCCATTCCCCCTTCGATACCCCCACCCGGCTATACCAGGAGGGAGTAGAGAAACAGGAAAGGAAACAAAAATGGACTCAACTCAGATACAAAATGTGGCACAAACACGTGGTGAATCAGCCACATTAATTGAGAATGAGCTGCCAGTGAGAGCACTGCCCACTGAATTACTGAAAAATTGTTTTTCATCCAAAGGCCGATGCCTGCATTCCTCAGGGCGTGTCCCTGTAGCACGTTCCTCTGCCCCATCCATCAATCATGCAAATCCGCGAGACAATGGGCGACTTTTCCAATTACCTGGCGATTAGGTTTTACTCCCCCTCCCTGCGGTTTATCATCTCCTGTCGGATGTAGATCGGAGTGCTGAAATGTGGGAAGGGAAGATTCACAATGGATCGGGAATTATGTTGAAACCCAGCACACCCAAAAGCACAAAAGTGGGGAGGACCCAACGGGGCACGGAATCGAATCGACTCATCGAGTTAAATGTACGGATCAATGAGTGGTGGCCCACTTTACTCCAGTGACCCGGGTGCTGCTGCGGGGTCCACTTTCTGCCCCGCCTCCTTCCCTCCCCCCTTCTCTCTCCCCCCTACTGCCGAGGCCTATATAACCTCGTGCCACGGCAGATCTCTCGCCTACTTCAGCAGTTTTTTCTTGCTGTGGTTGTCCCACCTGATGGGAGGGACTTGATCACATCAGCCGCGTCACAGGAAGTAAGATGTGGGGATGGCTGTCATTTTAAAGGGGTCTGAGTAATTGACCATACACAAGGAATCGGTTATAATCGACTTGGTAATCGAATCGTTCCAGCTTTAGTACTCGCACATATAATACACTAGCTATTCCAGATTTAAAGCTTTCGTGACTGCTAGGATCCATACTCTTTGGTTCTATTGGGTAAAGTCACGTAGGTGAAAATAAAATAACAAAATATCACGACATTTCGGCCACAACACAAGCGGCTTTCATCAGGTGAAGGGACGAGACTGTCTGGAGGACAGCGCTGGAGTGGAAGAAGCCATGCTTAGATCACGACCTTTAAGCTGTGTGAGAAGAAAACACCAAGTGCCTTGACAAAGGAATTAGCATATAATTTAGCATTGAAATGGCTAATTGAAATAGCTAAGTGAAAGTATACACATCCGCAGAGGTACCCCTTGACAAAGGAATTAGCATATAAGTTAGCATTGAAATATCTGAGTGATTAGCTTGTAACTGGTCACAGAAATAGCTATGTTAAAGTTAGAGCATATGCATTCACCGAGGCACCTAGTACTCATCAAACAGGAGAATTTAGCGAAACACAACCACGCTCAGACAGCGGACCTTTAAACTGTGTGCGAGCAAACAAGGTGTTCTGACAAAAAAAATTAGCATAAAAATTAGCATTTGATTGGCGGATTTTAGGAAAGAGGTGGTGTACGTGCCGGTGGACTTGCCGTTTGGCGCGGGGGGAGGGGGGGGGAAGGGGGGAGGGGGAGTTTACCTATTGATGGTGTGAAAAGGGAATTTATAAGAGCTGCGAAAGTTTGGGGTACCACTACTTGAAAAATATACTGTACAATTGAAATTAGTGTAATGTTTAGTTCGATTTAGAACATCTTTCCAATGGTTGCTCAATTTGAAACCATCCTCTCGGTTGAAATTATGTCTGTGTTTGTAGATCTGAATTGCTTCATGAACAAATCTCAGATAAAAGCCCGTGGGTTTGCAAAGAACCTTGGTATCGGAGAAAATTATATCGTGATCCCCCACAGCGTTGTAACAGTGATCAGCCACGGCAGAAGAATTCGTTTTGCCGTGTTTCAAATCTGATTTGTGCTCGCGAATTCGGTCAGAGACATGTCGCTTTGTCTCACCGATATAGCAATCACCGCAGGTACAACTCAATTTGTAAACCCCGGGGTACTGTAAATCAGGAATGACATCCTTCACGGATGGGATCAGATCACGAATTTTGTGTACTGTATTGAACCGGACCTGGATCTTGTGTTTGTTTAGAATTTTGGAAATCTTTTTAGTAACGCCTGCTATATATGGAAGTGTGATGGTTTTGACCGGAGTATCAAGTGGTTGTTTCTGTATGGAGGGAGAGACAGCTTGGCGGATGGTACGGTCAGAGTAACCATTCCTTTTGAGGGCCAGGTGTACATGTTTTAATTCACTGGTCAGGTGGTGTTGGTCCGAAATGCAATGAGCCCTATGGTATAAAGTTTTGATGAGAGAATTATTTTGGGCTGGGTGGTGGTGGGAATCAGGTTTCAAGTAGGAATATGTGTGGGTGGGTTTCCTGAAGACAGAATGCCCCAATGAGCCATCAGGTCTCCTCTCAAACAGAACATCTAAGAATGGTAGCTTGCCATCTTTCTCCACTTCCATGGTGAACTTGATGGCGGGATGTCTGGAATTGATGTGGTGTAGGAAAAGGTTCAGAGCTGGGAGGCCATGTGGCCAAATGACGAAAGTGTCATCCACATATCTCTTCCACAGGGAAGGTCTGAGGGTGGAAGTCTGGATGGCATCTGATTCAAATTTCTCCATGAAAATATTGGCTATCACTGGTGATAAGGGGGATCCCATGGGGGAACCCTCATTTTGTTTGTAGAAGGAGCCATTCCAAGTAAAGTAGGTATTGTTGAGGCAGTGCCTAACCAGTGCAGGTGTGTCGGGGTCTAGTCCATGTTGGACCAAATTTTAAATTATTTTAATGGTATCAGGTACTGGGACCTTGGTGAACAAAGAGACCACATCGAAGCTGACAAGGATATCGTCAGGGGACAGTACAACGTCTTTGACCATAGAGACCAATTGGGCTGAGTTAAGTACTGCTGAGGCGGTCTTGCCAGTGAAATATATATATATTATATAATTTATTATTTTGTTGTTTCCCTTCAACGTGACTTTACCGAAAGAACTAAGATTATAATACCTACTTTACTTGGAATGGCTCCTTCTACAAACAAAATGAGGGTACCCCCATGGGATCCCCCTCATCACCAGTGATAGCCAATATTTTCATGGAGAAATATGAATCAGACGCCATCCAGACTTCCACCCTCAGACCTTCCCTGTGGAAGAGATATGTGGATGACACTTTCGTCATTTGGCCACATGGCCTCCCAACTCTGAACCTTTTCCTACACCACATCAATTCCAGACACATCAATTCCAGACATCCCGCCATCAAATTCACCATGGAAGTGGAGAAAGATGGCAAGCTATCATTCTTAGATGTTATGTTTGAGAGGAGACCTGATGGCTCATTGGGGCATTCTGTCTACAGGAAACCCACCCACACAGATTCCTACTTGAAACCTGATTCCCACCACCACCCAGCCCAAAAGAATTATCTCATCAAAACTTTATACCATAGGGCTCATTGCATTTCGGACCAACACCACCTGACCAGTGAATTAAAACATGTACACCTGGCCCTTAAAAGGAATGGTTACTCTAACCGTACCATCCGCCAAGCTGTCTCTCCCTCCATACAGAAACAACCACTTGATACTTCGGTCAAAACCATCACACTTCCATATATAGCAGGCGTTACTAAAAAGATTTCCAAAATTCTAAACAAACACAAGATCCAGGTCCGGTTCAATACAGTACACAAAATTTGTGATCTGATCCCATCCGTGAAGGATGTCATTCCTGATTTACAGTACCCCGGGGTTTACAAATTGAGTTGTACCTGCGGTGATTGCTATATCGGTGAGACAAAGCGACATGTCTCTGACCGAATTCGCGAGCACAAATCAGATTTGAAACACGGCAAAACGAATTCTTCTGCCGTGGCTGATCACTGTTACAACGCTGTGGGGGATCACGATATAATTTTCTCCGATACCAAGGTTCTTTGCAAATCCACGGGCTTTTATCAGAGATTTGTTCATGAAGCAATTCAGATCTACAAACACAGACACAATTTCAACCGAGAGAATGGTTTCAAATTAAGCAACCATTGGAAAGATGTTCTAAATCGAACTAAACATTAAAATAATTTCAATGGTACAGTATATTTTTCAAGTAGTGGTACCCCAAACTTTCGCAGCTCTTATAAATTCCCTTTTCACACCATCAATAGGTTAACTCCCCCTCCCCCCTTTCCCCCCCCCCCCCCGCGCCAAACGGCAAGTCCACCGGCACGTACACCACCTCTTTCCTAAAATCCGCCAATCAAATGCTAATTTTTATGCTATTTTTTTTGTCAGAACACCTTGTTTGCTCGCACACAGTTTAAAGGTCCGCTGTCTGAGCGTGGTTGTGTTTCGCTAAATTCTCCTGTTTGATGAGTACTAGGTGCCTCGGTGAATGAATATGCTCTATCTTTAACATAGCTATTTCTGTGACCAGTTACAAGCTAATCACTCAGCTATTTCCATGCTGAATTCTATGCTAATTCCTTTGTCAAGGGGTACCTCTGCGGATGTGTATACTTTAACTTAGCTATTTCAATGAGCCATTTCAATGCTAAATTTTATGCTAATTCCTTTGTCAAGGTGCTTGGTGTTTTTCTTGTCACACAGCTTAAAGGTCGTGATCTAAGCGTGGCTTCTTCCACTCCAGCGCTGTCCTCCAGACAGTCTCGTCCCTTCACCTGATGAAGGCTGCTTGTGTTGTGGCCGAAACGTCGTGATTTTTTGTTATTTTATTTTCACCTACGTGACTTTACCCAATAGAACCAAAGAGTATGAATACACTAGCTGTACTACCCAGCTTCTCCTGGGACTTGGATCCACCACGCCCGGCCGCCTTTGTCTCCCCAGTGGCGATGTTTACACACCACAGCAGTTACTCGTTTTGAGGCTGAGTCGACATAGGGGACGCCCAGGACCGGTTAAACTAATCGTCACTGGTAGTGGCCGTGAGCGGGAATCGAACTCGGGTGGCCGGATTCGCAGCGCAGCGTGCTAACCACTACACAATGCGTTACGCTTCCACATGTGCGGGTCACGTGACAGATTTGACGTCACAGCTCACTTGCCGTACAAAAAATAAATGCATTATTGAGCTCCCCCCCCACAAAAAAGTGTGTTTTCATAACTTTTGCATGGTGTACAGTCTGGAAAGTACCCACATGGCAAATTTCAAGTTTGTTGCATGTCGGGAAGTACGCTAAACATTTTGAACAGGCACACATATTCACAACTTTTATATATATGGAGATAACACAAAATAATCATTACCACATTTGCGTTCGTTTGAGCATTCAGTGTCTCAAACCGACGCTGGTGAACTGCCAGATATTTGCAGGCAAGGATGCTCTCTGTTAGTTACAGGTCCTAGTTCTATGCAAAACTGTGGAATACTTCACAAAAAGTCATCATGAGCTTTGCAGCGCTGAAAACCATTCTGACGTTTGCTCGTGTTGAACCAATGCTGCTGAAATAAAAATCACGGCCAGAAAGGCCGTAGGCTTTCACGACCAATATTATTCATAATAAACGTTTTTGGGTTAGACCGCATTATTCATAAATGTGTCGTAACCCTCCACTACCCGACACGGCCAATCAGTAAAAAATGTGTCACATTGACAAAAGAGAAATAGATCACTTCTTCAGCCCACCGGTGTGTTGAAGAGTGAATCCACAACATTTACAATTTTTGAGTACGACGTTTCGCTGGTAATTACATCCAGCATCATCGGGCAATTTGCCAGAAAGGTGAAGCCCTCACTTCCTCCCGGTCTTAAAAAACCGGGAGCACCGTCACCATCGCAGCATGACACACGTGTGCCTGTTGAAACGTGCAGCCCTCGATTGCAATAGAACCGATAATAATTATTGTTGGTACAAGTTTCTTACTCATGAAAGCTCTGCGAAGTTTCAATATAATAATTGGCTTACATCGTGGATATGAGTAACAAAATTAACACGCAAACGATGATTCCCCTCCTTCACATATCTGTCTTTCCACTTAAAAAATACATTTGTACACATCCCATTAGCCACACGGTTTTCCTTCTGGGAGTGCATCATTTCAGCAGTATTGGTTGTACATAAACCAAGCTCTGGTCCGGTTTTTATATTCATCAGCACGCTCCAGCTCACTTGAAGCAATGCTGGTGAACTGCCAGCTGTTATAGATTAGGGCCCGCTCTGTGAGATATGGGTGCTCTAAGGTTGTTGTATATGTAGGTTATGAAAATTTGATGAAAATAATGAAAATTTGATTAAATTTGAAATTTTAATAATTTATCTGAATTAATTGGTGTAATTATGTGCATAAACTATGCTAATTCGAGAGATAATCGTATTAATTCAGGCGAGTGGGCGTGGTTATGATGCAGGTCGTTATGATAATTAGGTCCAGCCTCGGTGACGAAGGTTGGTTATTAATGGCAACAACGCAATTAAGCGTATGCAGTTGTGCAGGTATTGTGAGCGTGAATGAGAGAGAGTCGACTCGACTTGCTATTTAATTGCGTATTTTCAATAAGGATACAATTATCTTCGATTTAACGCTTACTGATTATGTGCTGGATTAGTGATTAGTGTGCTTATGATAGGTAACTGAGATTCAGATCTCATTCGCAGAACAATTCTATGCAGAATCAAGGAAAGAATCACACACAACTCTTCTGCTTTAATCAATGTTATTTTCTAGCTCAACTTAAATTTTTGGATAATATGAGAACTCTCAACTTCGGAATTTCAACACAGCATTAACATGGTACACATCACGATTGCGTTGTTTCACTTCGATAACGGCACCTGTGGTTAATTCCCGACGCGTAACGCAATGTTGTTGTTGTTGAGAGAGATTAAAACATGCAAACTATTCTATCAAAACCTTAACCTTATAATATGTAATTCGTATTTAAATTGTTACACAACACGGCATTCGGTCATTGATCATATGGGACCCTTAATGCAGATTCTTGTCACGTTGTTAACAGTAGGACGATTGATTATTATGCAACGCTGTTCATATGGAAAGACACTCAAACCATTATTATTCCTAAAGGCACAAATATGCGTTCATAGATTCGTCTTGTTCATTCATGGATACCAGCAAGATTATGCAATAGAAAAAAACGAACCACTCAAATACCATGAACTGTGATATGGTCGCTGAGGTGAATGAGAACATGTGGGGGCACCGCGCTACAGACACATGCGCGACACTTTCCGCAATACGCTTTGATGCTTCGTTGCAATAACGAGCAACAATTATTCTTCAAACATTGAGGGCCTTGTGGCTCTATGGCCACAAATCCTTTCATTACTCCGACCACTTCCCACCCTCCCTTTTGCCCACAGCCAGATGAAAGCGACAATATTTATTTTTCAATTATTATTAACGTGGTTGAGATGACTTACACATATACCCAGCTGGAATCTGTTTTTTTTACATTTATTGCCATAAACTTCACCTTAATCATCACTAACTTGACGATTGCCTCTCTTTTGCATTGACTCCGTGACATCACGACCGTTTCCAAGGTCGGCCAACATCAAAGCGAGCAGCTCCCATAGGAAAGTGGGCCAAGTGGCACAGTTTAAGGGGCCTGCGTGGCCCACTTGGGGCAGGCGTCGCCCACTGAGGCTGCCGTGGGCATCCAGGCTGGGCCTAGATACCTGGTTGACAAACTGGATTGTTACATTGGCTTCTCTCTTGTGCATGTGTGCGCCCACTCTCAGGTGTCTGCAGGACACCTTCATGGAAGTGGACGCGAGCACCGTCCCACCCATGGACATGACTGATCGCAAACGGTTTGGGGCGCGTTCGCGCGTCACCAATGATACCGCTCATCTCCCCTTCCGTTCTGCCCCCGCCACTCGCTCCCCCCCCTTCCTTCATCACTGTTGCCGCTCCGGCCCCAGCTACGATCTCCAAAAACCATGGTCGCCTACCATCATCGTTTCCGTCGACAAACTGCTGGATGGATTCCACAGGAGGCGTTTGTGCAGCGAGCGGGAGTCCACCTGGGATTACTGGCGATCTCTGCACACGTCCCACCAACCCTTTCCTCAATTGTTGATTGTTTTAACCCCAGTTGGGGGGAAGAGGACAAGATAAAAAATAATTGTATTTGAAACTTGCGTCCTCAAACACACTAACACCTAGTACCCTGGTTGTTATTTCCCCCCACCCTTATAAACGTGACATCACAGGATGTTGCCATGATGTAATGGTTGGTACACAATATAGAAGTCGCCGGTTCGATTTATCGTGGCCATTTTAATCAATGTGGACTTTTCTTAAATCCCTCCGGCTTCTGTCCACACAACCGGTACGAATGAGTGGATAAACAATTGGGAGAACTCAAACATCCCCAAGAAGTGCCTCATCGTGGATCAAACCATCAAGAAGCTCGCTGGCCCCCCACCACCGCAAGCAGTGGGGGGCCACCGTACACCGGATCCAACCTGGCCATGGCACGAGCAATTGCCTCCACAAATGGAAAACAAAAGCATCACCAAAATGCCACGGCGGGGCACCGCAACGGTGAAAAACGCACAAACGCATCAGGAAGCTCTCTTCACCTGCTGGAGGCCTGCATTACCATTAAGAGGCTATGGTCTTGGATTATTCTTCGTGTTATTTAGGGTCCCTGACTCTGTTCACGACCATTAAAGACCATGATGGTGGGCAGGCCCATGTAACGCTGCATGGCCGGGTGTCAGAGCCATTTCCTCATGTTTACTGTGGGGTGTGATGGGGATGTCCTCTGGCCCCGACACTATTTCAAGTATTCTTGATCGCAGTCTTACGAGATATAATTCCCGGTTGTGGCCAAAATCAGTGATGAATTATATTCTAATCGACCCTATGCCTCCCCTAAGTCGACTTAACCTTAAATTAGTATCAGGTGTGGTTGGTAAACATCACCACTGGAGAGACAAAGGTGGCTGAGTGTGTTTCTGGAAACAAATCCCCACCATGACAAGTTTGCCTCTGAATGCCAGTTTCTTGGCCCAAGCCACTGTATAAAGTCCAGCAAATATGCATCCGACACAAGATCCTAACCTTTTATATAGTCATATTCATAGCCAGTGTAATGTCATCATTTTTTTTACTCAAAATTATTCACCTCAATTTTGGTTCACAAGACGAACAAATAATGCTACTCAGCTGATTCGGCGTGAGACCTCTGCTGCCTGCATAAGTACGGAAACTTCTCCACTTTCTCTACGACTGCCCCATCACTCATACAAAGATCCCCCTAGAGTGACGGTGATGTCACGTCGACCCACGCGGCACAGCAATCACACGTGGCACAGCAGCCTCACGCGGCACAGCAGCCTCACGCAGAAACCTCACGTGGCACAGCAGCCTCACGCAGCAGCCTCACACGCGGCGCAGCAGCCTAATGCACAAGCCGCACGTGGCACAGTAACCTCATGCAGAAGCTGCACGTGGCACAGCAGGCATGAAGGAAGCTGTGGAACAACTCGAGGAGCTGCTTGGCCTCGTCTGGCAACCCTGGTCAGCTGGTTCAGAACTGGAGGAGGAGAAGCAGCTGTTGTGAATCCCTGCAACAGCTGTCCCTGTGAGCTGCCCCTCACTACAGAGAGCTCCATGGAGAGCATGGCGATGATCACACCCACTCACCCAGCCACCCAATCACCCACCGACCCACTCACCCTGTAACTCACCCTCATAACTTACCCAATCATTTACCCAGTCATCCACCCATCCACTCAATCACCCACTCACTCACCCACCCATCCACTCACTAACTCACTCACCAACCCACTTATCCACCAACCCCACACCCACTCACCCACTTATTAACACAGGCATTCATTCACTAACTCAACCACTAACTCACCCACCCACCAACTCACCCACAAACTCACTAACCAACCCAACCACCCACTCATTCACTTAACAAACCACCTACTCACTCAAGAACCAACCCACTCACCACCCACTCACCTACTACCAACGAAACCTCTCACCCACTCACCCACCCATTCACACTGACGTATCCACTCACTAACTCACTCATCCCAACCACTCCTTCACGCACCCACCAACCGATTAACCACCCACTCACTCACCCTCTCACTTGCCAACACACTCACCCAATCAATCACCCACCCATCCACTCACTCACTCACTAACCTACCCACGCACCGTTTCACCCACTCACTCACCCATCAACTCACTCAACAACCCATCCACTCACTCAAAAACCCATCCATGAACTCAACCATCCACCGAGCCACCAGCACAGACTCACCCAGTCACCGACTCCATCACCCACAGACTAACACACAAATTAACTCAAACACCCACTAACTCACCCACTGAATCACCAATCCACTCAACCACTCACTCAATCTCTAACCCATCCACTCACTCGTGCACTCACCCACCCACTCACCAATCCACTCACTAACTCACCCACTCACTCATTCACCCCACTCAATCAACAACCCATCCACTCTGACTCACTATCGCATCTTCACTATCGCATCCACTAAGTCACCTGTCACTAACGAACCCACGCACGTAGTCACCCAGTGAACAACCCACCCACTCACCCATTACCCAGGCTACCACTCCACTACTCCCCCACCCACCTAGTCACTCCTGACCCACCCACAAACCCACTCACCTACCCGCCAACCCACTCACCTACCCGCCAACCCACTCACCTACCTGCCAACCCACTCACCTACCCGCCAACCCACTCACCTACCCCCAACCCACTCACCCACCCCCCAAACCCACTCCCTGCCAATCCACTAACCCACCCGCCAACCCCCTCACCCACCCACCCGCCAACCCACTCCCCTTCCCGCCAACCCACTAACCCATCCACAAACCCACTCACACACCCACCAACCAATTCACCCACCCACTAACCCACCCAACTACTCACTCACATACCCACCCACTCATTCAGCCACACTCACGCATAAACTCACCGACTCAACCTCCCACACTCACCCACCCATCCACTCCGCCAGTGGTGGGGGGGGGGGGGGGGGTGTGATGGCACGTGGCCCCCCCAATGATCCGACCAAAATCCCTAATTTCGATCGGATCATTGAGGTTTATTAGTAATAAATCGGCATTTTGCGACCCCTACTGCCACTGTGTAGCATATTATTACGTGCCAGGAACTCTATGAGATGATAGGATAATAGTCTGAGTCCATAATTGGCAATAAGTAACGGCAAAGCAGTTATAAGTGACTCACAGAATTGTGCGAAGTTGCGCATAGTAAATTTCGATTTAAAGCTTTCGTGACTGCAATGATTCATCTTCTTTGGTTCTTTCGGTAAAGTCACGTAGAATGAGAATAAAATAATAAATTGATAAAATAAAATAACACAATGCTAAATTTTATGCTAATTCCTTCGTCAAGGCTCTTTGTTCCTCTCACACAGCTTAAAAGCCGTGATCTGAACGTGGCTCTCTCACTCCAGCGCTGTCCTACCAGACAGTCTCGCTCCCTTCACCTGATGAAGGCCGCTTGTGTTGTGGCCGAAACGTCGTGAGAATATTATTGTGTTATTTTATTTTATCAATTTATTATTTTATTCTCATTCTACGTGACTTTACCGAAAGAACCAAAGAAGTTGCGCATAGTACACAACTCCCCTCAAGGCATTCACCTTTAGTGAGCGCGATGCCGATCACACAACACGTTAGAATCCGACCCTCGATCGATGGCTGCGCCATCGCTGGACACGCGTCGGATAAAAAGCAAGGGACAAGTTCTTACTTACTAACAACTCCTATGATTTTTCATTGCTGGAGGGGTTTCCCCCCTACCTGAAAATCCTGGCTCTGCCATTGCACCCGCCCAATCACAAACCCATCCTGTCATCCAACCACACCCACAAATCACTCACTCATTCACTCACCCCTCCGCTCACCCACTCAATCTCTAACCCACCCACTAGCTTACCCACTTACTCAATCTCTAACCTGCCCGCCCACCCACAAACTCACCCATCCTGACGCACTCATCAAGCAACCCACTCAATCTTGTACCCACGAGCTCACTCACCCACCCACCCACTCACCCACCCACACACTTATGCACAGACTCACTCACCCACCCACTCACTCACCCTCCCACTCACTCACCCACAGACTCAATCACCAACCCACCCACCCAATAACTCACCAACTGACCCACCCACAAACTCCCTAACCAACCCAAACACTCATTCACTCAACCAACCACCCACTGAGCCACCCACCTATTCACCCCCACTCACTCACTCACCCCACTAACTCAATAAGCCACCCACTCACTCACCCACCCACTCATTCAGCTACACACCGACACATTAACTCATCCACTCAAAAAAACCACACTCACACACTCATTCACCAATCCATCCATCCTCTCATTCAACCACTGACTCACCCATCCACTCACACCCTCAACCTCCCACACTCATCCACTCACCCACCCTCCCACTAAGTCAACCACATACACCTATTCACCACCCACTCACCCATTACCCATGCAACAACTCACCCGCTTGCCCACCCACTCACTCATCCACCCATCCACTCACTCACTCAACCACCCATTCACTCACCCACCCATTCCATCCATTCACTAACCCACGAACTGACCGACCCCTTCACTCACCAAACCCCTCACTCACCCAAACCCTCACTCATCCACACACTCACCCACTCAACCCCCCACATTCACCCACCCACTCACCAACCCACCCTCTCATCCAGCCATTCAATTACCCATCCACTCACCCCTTCAACATTGCACACTCATCCAATCACCCACCCACTAACTCAAACACCCTCACACTTACCAATGCACTCACCCACTCACTCATCCATCCACTCAATCACCCACACACCACATCACTGACCTAACCCATCAACTCACGAACCCACCCATTATTCAGAAACTCACCCAGGCACTGACCTACTCACCCACGACGCACTACACACGTAACTACTCACCCATTCTCCCACCAACTGACTCAATTTCTCACCCACCCACCCACCCGCTTGATTCACTTACTCAATCACTCTCCCACTCACTCACCCAGTCATCCACCCATCCAGTCACTCACTCAGCCACACAACTCACTCACTTAATCACTCACCCACCCACTAGCGCTCCTACCAACTCATTCACCCACCCCTCACTCACCTAACCACTCACTCCCTTCAAGCTCCCACACTGTTCGCATCAGCCACCGACTTAATCAACCACAAATATCCACACACTCACCCGTCCACTCACCCACTCAATCACACAACCACCCACTCCGTCACACAACCACCCACTCAATCTCTAACCCACCCACTCACTCACCAACCCCCACACCCACCTACTCATCCACCCACGTATTAACAGGCATTCGTTCACTCTCTCACCCACGAACTCACCTTCTCACCCACCCACAAAGTCACGAACCAACCCAACTACCCACTCACTCACTCAACATCCCATCCACTCACTCAACAATCCACTCACTCAAATAACTACCCACGCACTCACAAACTCACCGTATCATCCAACCACTAACTCACCCATCCCCTCACCCACTAATGCACTAACTCACTATCGCATCCACTAATTCTCCTGCCACGAACTCATCCACCCACATACTCACCCAGTCACTCACCCACTACTGAGGCTACAACTCCACTACACCCACTGCCACCCACTCACTCACCCACCCACCAACCCACTCACCCATTCGCCAACCCACTCACCTACCCGCCAATCCACTCACCTACCCGCCAACCCAACACCTAGCCGCCAACCCACTCACCTACCCGCCAACCCACTCACCTACCCGCCAACCCACTGACCTACCCGCCAACCCACTGACCTACCCGCCAACCCACTGACCTACCCGCCAACCCACTCACCTACCCGCCAACCCACTCACCTACCCGCCAACCCACTCACCTACCCGCCAACCTACTCACCTACCCGCCAACCCACTCACCTACCAGCCAACCCACTCACCTACCAGCCAAACCACTCACCAACCAGCCAACCCACTCGCCTACCAGCCAACACACTCACCTACCCGCCAACCCACTCATACACTCAGCAACCCACTCGCGCATAAACTCACCGACTCAACCTCCCACACTCACCACCTACCCACTCACTCAACCAACTATTCACTCACCCACCCCCTCACTCACCGAACCCTTCACTCATCCACACTCACCCAATAACTCACCCACTGAACCTCCCACATTCACCCACCCACTAACCAACCCACCCTCTCATCCAACCATTTAATCACCCATCGACTCATCCCTTCAACCTTGCACAGTCATCCAATCACCCACCCACTAACTCAAACACCCATTCACTCACCCATCCCTCCACTCACCTACTCAATCACATAACCACCAACTCAATCTCTAACCCAAACACTCACCAACTCACCCATCTTCTTATTCACTCAATCTTGTACCCATTAACTCTAATCACTCACCCACCCTCCCATTCACCAACTCACTCACCGACACACTCACACACCAACTCAGCCAGCCACGACCCACTACCCACGTAACCACTCACCCACCCAAGCATTAAATCAACCATCCACTCACCTTTTCAACCTCCCACTCATCCAATCACCCACCCACTAACTCAAACACAAACATCCATTCACTCACCCACCCACCTGCTCACTCACCCACCCACCTGCTCACTCACCCACCCACCTGCTCACTCACCCACGCACCAAACCACCCACCCACCCAATCACTCACCCACCCACCTTTTCACCCAGCCACCCTCTCAAACCCGTACCCACTAACACACCCACTGACCCACCCTCACCCACCCACTCATGAACTCACCCATCCAATTATTAACCCACCCACTAACCCACTAACTCACCCACTAATTCACCAACCCGACCACTCACCAACACAGCCTAAATATAAATTATGTTTGTTTTACCAGGCAAGGCCCACTGAGATATATGGATTGTTTTCAGAAGCAACTTCGCCACAAATGATAGCTCAACAGAGTGGCTTATCACGTATACATTTATAGCAGCCAACTCCTCTAAATGCATGTTTTTAAATGTGGAATCGAACCCACAACATCCTGTATACGCGGCGAGGTAGTTAACATCTTGCCACCATGACACTCCATTCTCTGACTCTCCCACCCACGAAACCACACACTCAAACACCGACCCACTAACTCAACCATCCATTAATTCAACCACCGAGCCTTGCACACACTCACTCACCCAGCCACGCACTCGCCAAGCCACGCACTCAATCTCTAATCCACACTCACTCACCAAGCCTCTCACCTACTACCCATCGAACGTCGCACTCACTCATCCACGCACCCACCCACAAAACCGCCCATCTACACACCAAATAAAAATGTAGCTTTTTTTTTACTTTACTAGGTAAGGCTCATGCTATATACATCTTTTTCAGAAACAAGCAGAGTACAAATGATTGCTCAATGGAATGGCTTTTCACATAGAACGTTATAGCAGTCAAAGTCTATAAATGAATGTTTCTAAATGTGGAGGGGCAACCTGGAGCACCCAGAGAAAATTCCATGCAACCACGGAGGAGAATGTGCAAACTCTAGATATACAGGCGAGGTTCTTAAAATTTTGCCACCTTGACATTCCACTCTTTAACTCAACCACCCACTCAAACACCCACCCACCCACACACAAACCACTTGTAGAGTAAAATGGGGACGTGACGTCATGTGTGCAGTATAGTGCGATGACGTCACGGAACGTGGCGTCATGCGTGCTGGGCGGCTCGATGACGTCATGTCTCCTCTAGTATTTAAGGGGGACCCCCCGTGACGAAAGCGGGGTCACTGTGGGAACGGGTAGAGTGAGAAGGGTGGAGAGGGAACCAGGGGTAAAGAGGGATCGACGAAGAGTCAGGAGTGAAGCCGGTGGTAGCCGTAGGATGTGCTGCTCTTCCCGGTCGGTGGGGTTGGCAAGTTCCCCCATCCGACTCGAGGGAGAGAGACCGGAGCTAGCCGGGCTGGACCAGGACTTAGTGTAGGACCCCTAACCCCTGGGAAGTTGTCACACCCTTTGTGTTATTGTAATATACTTAATAAACCTTTGGCGAAAGCCCTTACCTTCAAGCCGTCTCCGAGTCGTCGTCGGGAACTCCTCAACACACTAACCAAATCAATCTCTAACCGACTGACTCACCCACACACCCACAAACTAATTCACCAACCCACTCACCAGCCCACCCACTACCTAACTCAACAACCCACTCACTCAACAATCCACTCACCCACCAGGTCACCTGAGAAGGACGAGGTGAGCGGTGAGGACGACGACGGGTGAGGAAGACGAGCTGAGGTGAGGACGAGTCGAGGGGTGAGGAGGACGAGGTGAAAGGTGAGGCGGACGAGGGGTGAGGAGGACGATGGGTGAGGAAGATGAGGCGTGAGGGGTGACGAGGACGAGGGGTGAGGGGTGAGGAGGGGTGAGGAGGACGAGAAGTGAGGAGGATGGGGGGTGAGAAGTAAGAAGAACGAGGTGTGGGGGTGAGGAGGACGAGGCGAGGGCTGAGGAGAGCGAGGGATTAGGAGGACGAGGGGTGAGGAGGACGAGGGGTGAGGAGGACGAAGGATGAGGAGGTGAGGAGCAGGGTGCGGTGGACGAGCGAGGGGTGAGGACGGGGGGTGAGAAGAAAAACGAGGTGAGGACGAGGGTTGAGGAGAGCGAGGGGTGAAGAGAGCGAGGGGTGAGGAGAGCGAGGGGTGAGGAGAGCGAGGGGTGAGGAGAGCGAGGGGTGAGGAGAGCGAGGGGTGAGGAGGACGAGGGGTGAGGAGGACGAGGGGTGAGGAAAGCGAGGGGTGAGGAAGACGAGGGGTGAGAGCGAGGGGTGAGGAAGACGAGGGGTGAGGAAGACGAGGGGTGAGGAGAGCGAGGGGTGAGGAGGATGAGGGGTGAGGAGGACGAGGGGTGAGGAGGACGAGTCGAGAGGTGAGGAGGAAGAGGTGAGGGGTAAGAAGAACGCGGTGTGGGTGAGGACGAGGTGAGGGGTGAGGCGGGCGAGGCGTGAGGATGACGAGGCGCGGGGTGCGGTGGACGAGGTGAGGGGTGAGGAAGACGAGCTGAGGGGTGAGGAGAACGAGGGGTGAGGAGAACGAGCGGTGAGGAGGACAATGGGTGAGGACGAGGGGTGAGGAGGGTGACGTGAGGTGAGGGGTGAGTAGGATAAGTCAAGTGGTGAGGACAAGATGAGGGGTAAGAAGAACGAGGTGAGGGGTGAGGAGGACGAGGTGAGCGGTGAGGACGACGACGGGTGAGGAGGACGAGCTGAGGTGAGAGGTGAGGACGAGTCGAGGGGTGAGGAGGACGATGGGTGAGGAGGACGATGGGTGAGGAGGACGAGGGGTGAGGAAGACGAGGGGTGAGGAGGACGAGGGGTGAGGAGGACGAGGGGTGACGATGACGAGAAGTGAGGAGGACGGGGGGTGAGAAGTAAGAAGAACGAGGTGTGGGGGTGAGGAGGACGAGGGGTGAGGAGGACGAGGCGAGGGCTGAGGAGAGCGAGGGGTGAGGAGAGCGAGGGGTGAGGAGAGCGAGGGGTGAGGAGAGCGAGGGGTGAGGAGGACGAGGGGTGAGGAGGACGAGGGGTGAGGAGGACGAGGGGTGAGGAGGTGAGGGGTGCGGAGGACGAGTCGAGGGGTGAGGAGGAAGAGGTGAGGGGTAAGAAGAACGCGGTGTGGGTGAGAAAGACGAGGTGAGGGGTGAGGCGGGCGAGGAGTGAGGATGACGAGGCGCGGGGTGCGGTGGACGAGGTGAGGTGAGGGGTGAGGAAGACGAGCTGAGGGGTGAGGAGAACGAGGGGTGAGGAGAACGAGCGATGAGGAGGACAATGGGTGAGGAGGACAATGGGTGAGGAGGGTGAGGTGAGGGGTGAGTAGGACGAGTCGAGTGGTGAGGAGGACAAGATGAGGGGTAAGAAGAACGAGGTGTGGGGTGAGGAGGACGAGGCAAATGGTGAGGACAGCGGGGGGAGGACGAGGAGTGAGGACGAGCTAAGGGTGAGGAGGACGAGGCGAGGGAGAGGTGAGGGGTGAGGAGGACAGGTGAAAGGTGAGGCGGACGAGGGGTGACGACGATGGGTGAGGAAGATGAGGCGAGGGGTGAGGAGGACGAGGGGTGAGGAGGATGAGCGGTGAGGAGGACGATGTGTGAGGAGGACGATGGGTGAGGAGGACGAGGGGTGAGGAGGACGAGGGGTGAGGAGGGTGAGGTGAGGGGTGAGTAGGACGAGTCGAGTGGTGCGGAGGACAAGATGAGGGGTAAGAAGAACGAGGTGTGGGGTGAGGAGGACGAGGCAAATGGTGAGGACAGCGAGGGGAGGGGAGGACGAGGAGTGAGGACGAGCTAAGGGTGAGGAGGACGAGGCGAGGGAGAGGTGAGGGGTGAGAAGGACGAGGTGAGCGGTGAGGACGACGACGGGTGAGGAGGACGAGCTGAGGTGAGAGGACGAGTCGAGGGGTGAGGAGGACGAGGGGTGAGGAGGACGATGGGTGAGGAAGATGAGGCGAGGGGTGAGGAAGATGAGGCGAGGGGTGAGGAGGACGAGGGGTGAGGAGGATGAGGGGTGAGAAGGACGAGTCGAGGGGTGAGGAGGACGAGGTGAGGGGTGAGGAAGACGAAGTGATGGGTGAGGATGAGGTGAGGGGTGTGGACGAGGTGAAAGGTCAAGCGGACGACGTGAGGGTTGAGGACGAGGTGAGGAGGACGAGGGGTTAAGAGGACGAGCTGAGGAGGACGAGGTGAGGGGTGAGGAGGACGAGGTGAGAGTGAGGAGGATGAGCTGAGGGGTAAAGATGACGAGGCAAGGGGTGAGGAGGACGAGGCGAGGACGAGGTGAGGGGTGAGGAGGACGAAGTGAGGGGTGAGGAGAACGAGAGGTGAGAACGAGGGTTGAGGAGGACGAGGCGATGGGTGAGGAGGACGAGGGGTGAGGAGGACGAGGGGTGAGGAGGACGAGGGGTGAGGAGGACGAGGGGTGAGGAGGACGAGGGGTGCCGAAGACGAGGGGTGAGGAAGACGAGGGGTGAGGAGGACGAGGGGTGAGGAGGACGAGGGGTGAGGAGGACGAGGGGTGAGGAGGACGAGGAGTGAGGAGAGTGAGGGGTGAGGAGTAAGAAGAACGAGCTGTGGGGGTGAGGACGAGGTGAGGGGTGAGAACGAGGTGAGGGTTGAGGACAAGTGAGGTGGACGAGGTGAGGGGTGAGAATGAGGTCAGGGGTCAAGAGGACGAGGTGAGGGGTCAAGCGGACGAGGTGAGGGGTGAGGAGGATGAGGAGCAGGGTGCGGTGGACGAGCGAGGGGTGAGGAGGACGAGGGGCGAGAAGGACCGGGGGTGAGAAGTAAGAAGAACGAGGTGTGGGGGTGAGGAGGACGAGGGGTGAGGAGAGCGAGGGGTGAGGAGAGCGAGGGGTGAGGAGGACGAGGGGTGAGGAGGACGAGTCGAGGGGTGAGGAGGAAGAGGTGAGGGGTAAGAAGAACGCGGTGTGGGTGAGAAGGACGAGGTGAGGGGTGAGGCGGGCGAGGCGTGAGGATGACGAGGCACGGGGTGCGGTGGACGAGGTGAGGTGAGGGGTGAGGAAGACGAGCTGAGGGGTGAGGAGAACGAGGGGTGAGGAGAACGAGCGGTGAGGAGGACGAGGGGTGAGGAGGGTGAGGTGAGGTGTGAGTAGGATGAGTCGAGTGGTGAGGACAAGATGAGGGGTAAGAAGAACGAGGTGAGGGGTGAGGAGGACGAGGTGAGCGGTGAGGACGACGACGGGTGAGGAGGACGAGCTGAGGTGAGAGGTGAGGACGAGTCGAGGGGTGAGGAGGACGAGTCGAGGGATGAGGAGGACGAGGTGAAAGGTGAGGCGGACGAGGGGTGAGGAGGACGATGGGTGAGAAAGATGAGGCGGAGGACGAGAGGTGACGATGACGAGAGTGAGGAGGACGAGGGGTGAGGAGAGTGAGGGGTGAGGAGTAAGAAGAACGAGCTCTGGGGGTGAGGAGGACGAGGTGAGGGGTGAGAACGAGGTGAGGGTTGAGGACAAGTGAGGTGGACGAGGTGAGGGGTGAGAAAGGGGTGAGGGGTCAAGAGGACGAGGTGAGGGGTCAAGCGGATGACGTGAGGGGTAAGGAGGACGAGGTGAGGGGTGAGGAGGACGAGAAGTGAGGAGGACGGGGGGTGAGAAGTAAGAAGAACGAGGTGTGGGGGTGAGGACGAGGGGTGAGGAGAGCGAGGGGTGAGGAGAGCGAGGGGTGACGAGGGCGAGGGGTGAGGAGGACGAGGGGTGAGGAGGGTGAGGTGAGGGGTGAGTAGGACGAGTCGAGGGGTGAGGAGGACGAGGGGTGAGGAGGATGAGGGGTGAGAGAAGGACGAGTCGAGGGGTGAGGAGAACGAGGGGTGAGGAGAACGAGCGGTGACGAGGACGAGGGGTGAGGAGGGTGAGGTGAGGTGAGGTGTGAGTAGGATGAGTCGAGTGGTGAGGACAAGATGAGGGGTAAGAAGAACGAGGTGAGGGGTGAGGAGGACGAGGTGAGCGGTGAGGACGACGACGGGTGAGGAGGACGAGCTGAGGTGAGAGGACGAGTCGAGGGGTGAGGAGGACGAGGGGTGAGGAGGACGATGGGTGAGGAAGATGAGGCGAGGGGTGAGGAAGATGAGGCGAGGAGTGAGGAGGACGAGGGGTGAGGAGGATGAGGGGTGAGAAGGACGAGTCGAGGGGTGAGGAGGACGAGGTGAGGGGTGAGGAAGACGAAGTGATGGGTGAGGATGAGGTGAGGGGTGTGGACGAGGTGAAAGGTCAAGCGGACGACGTGAGGGTTGAGGACGAGGTGAGGAGGACGAGGGGTTAAGAGGACGAGCTGAGGAGGACGAGGTGAGGGGTGAGGAGGACGAGGTGAGAGTGAGGAGGATGAGCTGAGGGGTAAAGATGACGAGGCAAGGGGTGAGGAGGACGAGGCGAGGACGAGGTGAGGGGTGAGGAGGACGAAGTGAGGGGTGAGGAGAACGAGAGGTGAGAACGAGGGTTGAGGAGGACGAGGCGATGGGTGAGGAGGACGAGGGGTGAGGAGGACGAGGGGTGAGGAGGACGAGGGGTGAGGAGGACGAGGGGTGAGGAGGACGAGGGGTGAGGAGGACGAGGGGTGAGGAGGACGAGGGGTGCCGAAGACGAGGGGTGAGGAAGACGAGGGGTGAGGAGGACGAGGGGTGAGGAGGACGAGGGGTGAGGAGGACGAGGAGTGAGGAGAGTGAGGGGTGAGGAGTAAGAAGAACGAGCTGTGGGGGTGAGGACGAGGTGAGGGGTGAGAACGAGGTGAGGGTTGAGGACAAGTGAGGTGGACGAGGTGAGGGGTGAGAATGAGGTCAGGGGTCAAGAGGACGAGGTGAGGGGTCAAGCGGACGAGGTGAGGGGTGAGGAGGATGAGGAGCAGGGTGCGGTGGACGAGCGAGGGGTGAGGAGGATGAGGGGCGAGAAGGACCGGGGGTGAGAAGTAAGAAGAACGAGGTGTGGGGGTGAGGAGGACGAGGGGTGAGGAGAGCGAGGGGTGAGGAGAGCGAGGGGTGAGGAGGACGAGGGGTGAGGAGGACGAGTCGAGGGGTGAGGAGGAAGAGGTGAGGGGTAAGAAGAACGCGGTGTGGGTGAGAAGGACGAGGTGAGGGGTGAGGCGGGCGAGGCGTGAGGATGACGAGGCGCGGGGTGCGGTGGACGAGGTGAGGTGAGGGGTGAGGAAGACGAGCTGAGGGGTGAGGAGAACGAGGGGTGAGGAGAACGAGCGGTGAGGAGGACGAGGGGTGAGGAGGGTGAGGTGAGGTGTGAGTAGGATGAGTCGAGTGGTGAGGACAAGATGAGGGGTAAGAAGAACGAGGTGAGGGGTGAGGAGGACGAGGTGAGCGGTGAGGACGACGACGGGTGAGGAGGACGAGCTGAGGTGAGAGGTGAGGACGAGTCTAGGGGTGAGGAGGACGAGTCGAGGGATGAGGAGGACGAGGTGAAAGGTGAGGCGGACGAGGGGTGAGGAGGACGATTGGTGAGAAAGATGAGGCGGAGGACGAGAGGTGACGATGACGAGAGTGAGGAGGACGAGGGGTGAGGAGAGTGAGGGGTGAGGAGTAAGAAGAACGAGCTGTGGGGGTGAGGAGGACGAGGTGAGGGGTGAGAACGAGGTGAGGGTTGAGGACAAGTGAGGTGGACGAGGTGAGGGGTGAGAAAGGGGTGAGGGGTCAAGAGGACGAGGTGAGGGGTCAAGCGGACGACGTGAGGGGTAAGGAGGACGAGGTGAGGGGTGAGGAGGACGAGAAGTGAGGAGGACGGGGGGTGAGAAGTAAGAAGAACGAGGTGTGGGGGTGAGGACGAGGGGTGAGGAGAGCGAGGGGTGAGGAGAGCGAGGGGTGACGAGGGCGAGGGGTGAGGAGGACGAGGGGTGAGGAGGACGAGTCGAGGGGTGAGGAGGAAGAGGTGAGGGGTAAGAAGAACGCGGTGTGGGTGAGAAGGACGACGTGAGGGGTGAGGCGGGCGAGGCGTGAGGATGACGAGGCGCGGGGTGCGTTGGACGAGGTGAGGTGAGGGGTGAGGAAGACGAGCTGAGGGGTGAGGAGAACGAGGGGTGAGGAGAACGAGCGGTGAGGAGGACGATGGGTGAGGAGGACGAGGGGTGAGGAGGACGAGGGGTGAGGAGGACGAGGGGTGAGGAGGACGAGGGGTGAGGAGGGTGAGGTGAAGGGTGAGTAGGACGAGTATAGGGGTGAGGAGGACGAGGGGTGAGGAGGATGAGGGGTGAGAGAAGGACGAGTCGAGGGGTGAGGAGAACGAGGGGTGAGGAGAACGAGCGGTGACGAGGACGAGGGGTGAGGAGGGTGAGGTGAGGTGAGGGGTGAGTAGGATGAGTCGAGTGGTGAGGACAAGATGAGGGGTAAGAAGAACGAGGTGAGGGGTGAGGAGGACGAGGTGAGCGGTGAGGACGACGACGGGTGAGGAGGACGAGTCGAGGGATGAGGAGGACGAGGTGAAAGGTGAGGCGGACGAGGGGTGAGGAGGACGATGGGTGAGAAAGATGAGGCGGAGGACGAGAGGTGACGATGACGAGAGTGAGGAGGACGAGGGGTGAGGAGAGTGAGGGGTGAGGAGTAAGAAGAACGAGCTGTGGGGGTGAGGAGGACGAGGTGAGGGGTGAGAACGAGGTGAGGGTTGAGGACAAGTGAGGTGGACGAGGTGAGGGGTGAGAAAGGAGTGAGGGGTCAAGAGGACGAGGTGAGGGGTCAAGTGGACGACGTGAGGGGTAAGGAGGACGAGGTGAGGGGTGAGGAGGACGAGAAGTGAGGAGGACGGGGGGTGAGAAGTAAGAAGAACGAGGTGTGGGGGTGAGGACGAGGGGTGAGGAGAGCGAGGGGTGAGGAGAGCGAGGGGTGACGAGGGCGAGGGGTGAGGAGGACGAGGGGTGAGGAGGACGAGTCGAGGGGTGAGGAGGAAGAGGTGAGGGGTAAGAAGAACGCGGTGTGGGTGAGGACGAGGTGAGGGGTGAGGCGGGCGAGGCGTGAGGATGACGAGGCGCGGGGTGCGGTGGACGAGGTGAGGGGTGAGGAAGACGAGCTGAGGGGTGAGGAGAACGAGGGGTGAGGAGAACGAGCGGTGAGGAGGACAATGGGTGAGGACGAGGGGTGAGGAGGGTGACGTGAGGTGAGGGGTGAGTAGGATGAGTCGAGTGGTGAGGACAAGATGAGGGGTAAGAAGAACGAGGTGAGGGGTGAGGAGGACGAGGTGAGCGGTGAGGACGACGACGGGTGAGGAGGACGAGCTGAGGTGAGAGGTGAGGACGAGTCGAGGGGTGAGGAGGACGATGGGTGAGGAGGACGAGGGGTGAGGAAGACGAGGGGTGAGGAGGACGAGGGGTGAGGAGGACGAGGGGTGACGATGACGAGAAGTGAGGAGGACGGGGGGTGAGAAGTAAGAAGAACGAGGTGTGGGGGTGAGGAGGACGAGGGGTGAGGAGGACGAGGCGAGGGCTGAGGAGAGCGAGGGGTGAGGAGAGCGAGGGGTGAGGAGAGCGAGGGGTGAGGAGAGCGAGGGGTGAGGAGAGCGAGGGGTGAGGAGGACGAGGGGTGAGGAGGACGAGGGGTGAGGAGGACGAGGGGTGAGGAGGTGAGGGGTGAGGAGGACGAGTCGAGGGGTGAGGAGGAAGAGGTGAGGGGTAAGAAGAACGCGGTGTGGGTGAGAAAGACGAGGTGAGGGGTGAGGCGGGCGAGGAGTGAGGATGACGAGGCGCGGGGTGCGGTGGACGAGGTGAGGTGAGGGGTGAGGAAGACGAGCTGAGGGGTGAGGAGAACGAGGGGTGAGGAGAACGAGCGATGAGGAGGACAATGGGTGAGGAGGACAATGGGTGAGGAGGGTGAGGTGAGGGGTGAGTAGGACGAGTCGAGTGGTGAGGAGGACAAGATGAGGGGTAAGAAGAACGAGGTGTGGGGTGAGGAGGACGAGGCAAATGGTGAGGACAGCGAGGGGAGGACGAGGAGTGAGGACGAGCTAAGGGTGAGGAGGACGAGGCGAGGGAGAGGTGAGGGGTGAGGAGGACAGGTGAAAGGTGAGGCGGACGAGGGGTGACGACGATGGGTGAGGAAGATGAGGCGAGGGGTGAGGAGGACGAGGGGTGAGGAGGATGAGCGGTGAGGAGGACGATGTGTGAGGAGGACGATGGGTGAGGAGGACGAGGGGTGAGGAGGACGAGGGGTGAGGAGGGTGAGGTGAGGGGTGAGTAGGACGAGTCGAGTGGTGCGGAGGACAAGATGAGGGGTAAGAAGAACGAGGTGTGGGGTGAGGAGGACGAGGCAAATGGTGAGGACAGCGAGGGGAGGGGAGGACGAGGAGTGAGGACGAGCTAAGGGTGAGGAGGACGAGGCGAGGGAGAGGTGAGGGGTGAGAAGGACGAGGTGAGCGGTGAGGACGACGACGGGTGAGGAGGACGAGCTGAGGTGAGAGGACGAGTCGAGGGGTGAGGAGGACGAGGGGTGAGGAGGACGATGGGTGAGGAAGATGAGGCGAGGGGTGAGGAAGATGAGGCGAGGGGTGAGGAGGACGAGGGGTGAGGAGGATGAGGGGTGAGAAGGACGAGTCGAGGGGTGAGGAGGACGAGGTGAGGGGTGAGGAAGACGAAGTGATGGGTGAGGATGAGGTGAGGGGTGTGGACGAGGTGAAAGGTCAAGCGGACGACGTGAGGGTTGAGGACGAGGTGAGGAGGACGAGGGGTTAAGAGGACGAGCTGAGGAGGACGAGGTGAGGGGTGAGGAGGACGAGGTGAGAGTGAGGAGGATGAGCTGAGGGGTAAAGATGACGAGGCAAGGGGTGAGGAGGACGAGGCGAGGACGAGGTGAGGGGTGAGGAGGACGAAGTGAGGGGTGAGGAGAACGAGAGGTGAGAACGAGGGTTGAGGAGGACGAGGCGATGGGTGAGGAGGACGAGGGGTGAGGAGGACGAGGGGTGAGGAGGACGAGGGGTGAGGAGGACGAGGGGTGAGGAGGACGAGGGGTGCCGAAGACGAGGGGTGAGGAAGACGAGGGGTGAGGAGGACGAGGGGTGAGGAGGACGAGGGGTGAGGAGGACGAGGAGTGAGGAGAGTGAGGGGTGAGGAGTAAGAAGAACGAGCTGTGGGGGTGAGGACGAGGTGAGGGGTGAGAACGAGGTGAGGGTTGAGGACAAGTGAGGTGGACGAGGTGAGGGGTGAGAATGAGGTCAGGGGTCAAGAGGACGAGGTGAGGGGTCAAGCGGACGAGGTGAGGGGTGAGGAGGATGAGGAGCAGGGTGCGGTGGACGAGCGAGGGGTGAGGAGGACGAGGGGCGAGAAGGACCGGGGGTGAGAAGTAAGAAGAACGAGGTGTGGGGGTGAGGAGGACGAGGGGTGAGGAGAGCGAGGGGTGAGGAGAGCGAGGGGTGAGGAGGACGAGGGGTGAGGAGGACGAGTCGAGGGGTGAGGAGGAAGAGGTGAGGGGTAAGAAGAACGCGGTGTGGGTGAGAAGGACGAGGTGAGGGGTGAGGCGGGCGAGGCGTGAGGATGACGAGGCGCGGGGTGCGGTGGACGAGGTGAGGTGAGGGGTGAGGAAGACGAGCTGAGGGGTGAGGAGAACGAGGGGTGAGGAGAACGAGCGGTGAGGAGGACGAGGGGTGAGGAGGGTGAGGTGAGGGGTGAGTAGGATGAGTCGAGTGGTGAGGACAAGATGAGGGGTAAGAAGAACGAGGTGAGGGGTGAGGAGGACGAGGTGAGCGGTGAGGACGACGACGGGTGAGGAGGACGAGCTGAGGTGAGAGGTGAGGACGAGTCGAGGGGTGAGGAGGACGAGTCGAGGGATGAGGAGGACGAGGTGAAAGGTGAGGCGGACGAGGGGTGAGGAGGACGATGGGTGAGAAAGATGAGGCGGAGGACGAGAGGTGACGATGACGAGAGTGAGGAGGACGAGGGGTGAGGAGAGTGAGGGGTGAGGAGTAAGAAGAACGAGCTGTGGGGGTGAGGAGGACGAGGTGAGGGGTGAGAACGAGGTGAGGGTTGAGGACAAGTGAGGTGGACGAGGTGAGGGGTGAGAAAGGGGTGAGGGGTCAAGAGGACGAGGTGAGGGGTCAAGCGGACGACGTGAGGGGTAAGGAGGACGAGGTGAGGGGTGAGGAGGACGAGAAGTGAGGAGGACGGGGGGTGAGAAGTAAGAAGAACGAGGTGTGGGGGTGAGGAGGACGAGGGGTGAGGAGGACGAGGTGAGGGCTGAGGAGAGCGAGGGGTGAGGAGAGCGAGGGGTGAGGAGGACGAGGAATGAGGAGGTGAGGAGCAGGGTGCGGTGGACGAGCGAGGGGTGAGGACGTGGGGGTGAGAATAAGAACGAGGTGTGGGGGTGAGGACGAGGGGTGAGGAGAGCGAGGGGTGAGGAGAGCGAGGGGTGAGGAGAGCGAGGGGTGAGGAGAGCGAGGGGTGAGGAGAGCGAGGGGTGAGGAGAGCGAGGGGTGAGGAGAGCGAGGGGTGAGGAGAGCGAGGGGTGAGGAGAGCGAGGGGTGAGGAGAGCGAGGCGTGAGGATGACGAGGCGCGGGGTGCGGTGGACGAGCTGAGGGGTGAGGAGAACGAGGGGTGAGGAGGACAATGGGTGAGGCGGACAATGGGTGAGGACGAGGGGTGAGGAGGGTGACGTGAGGTGAGGGGTGAGTAGGATGAGTCGAGTGGTGAGGACAAGATGAGGGGTAAGAAGAACGAGGTGAGGGGTGAGGAGGACGAGGTGAGCGGTGAGGACGACGACGGGTGAGGAGGACGAGCTGAGGTGAGAGGTGAGGACGAGTCGAGGGGTGAGGAGGACGATGGGTGAGGAGGACGAGGGGTGAGGAAGACGATGGGTGAGGAGGACGAGGGGTGAGGAAGACGATGGGTGAGGAGGACGATGGGTGAGGAGAGCGAGGGGTGAGGAGAGCGAGGGGTGAGGAGGACGAGGGGTGAGGAGGACGAGGGGTGAGGAGGACGAGGGGTGAGGAGGACGAGGGGTGAGGAGGTGAGGGGTGCGGAGGACGAGTCGAGGGGTGAGGAGGAAGAGGTGAGGGGTAAGAAGAACGCGGTGTGGGTGAGAAAGACGAGGTGAGGGGTGAGACGGGCGAGGCGTGAGGATGACGAGGCGCGGGTGCGGTGGACGAGGTGAGGGGTGAGGAGAACGAGGGGTGAGGAGAACGAGGGGTGAGGAGAACGAGCGGTGAGGAGGACAATGGGTGAGGAGGACAATGGGTGAGGAGGGTGAGGTGAGGTGAGGGGTGAGTAGGACGAGTCGAGTGGTGAGGAGAACAAGATGAGGGGTAAAAAGAACGAGGTGTGGGGTGAGGAGGACGAGGCAAATGGTGAGGACAGCGAGGGGAGGACGAGGAGTGAGGACGAGCTAAGGGTGAGGAGGACGAGGCGAGGGAGAGGTGAGGGGTGAGGAGGACGAGGTGAAAGGTGAGGCGGACGAGGGGTGAGGACGATGGGTGAGGAAGATGAGGCGAGGGGTGAGGAGGACGAGGGGTGAGGAGGACGAGGGGTGAGGAGGACGAGGGGTGAGGAGGACGAGGGGTGAGGAGGATGAGAGGTGAGGACGAGGGGTGAGGAGGATGAGGGGTGAGAAGGACGAGTCGAGGGGTGAGGAGGACGAGGGGTGAGGAGGACGAGCTGAGGAGTGAGGAGGATGAGCTGAGGGGTAAAGCGGATGAGGTGAGGGGTGAGGAAGACGAGGTGATGGGTGAGGATGAGGTGAGGGGTGTGGACGAGGTGAAAGGTCAAGCGGACGACGTGAGGGGTGAGGACGAGGTAAGGAAGACGAGCTGAGGGGTGAGGAGGACGAGGTGAGGGGTGAGGAGGACGAGGTGAGGGTGAGGAGGATGAGCTGAGGGGTAAAGATGACGAGGCAAGGCGTGAGGAGGACGAGGCGAGGACGAGGTGAGGGGTGAGGACGAGGTGAGGGGTGAGGAGGACGAAGTGAGGGGTGAGTACGAGGCGAGGGGTGAGGAGGGTGAGGGGTGAGGAGGGTGAGGTGAGGGGTGAGTAGGATGAGTCGAGTGGTGAGGAGGACAAGATGAGGGGTAAGAAGAACGAGGTGTGGGGTGAGGAGGACGAGGCAAATGGTGAGGACAGCGAGGGGAGGGGAGAACGAGGAGTGAGGAGGAGCTAAGGGTGAGGAGGACGAGGTGAGCGGTGAGGAGGACGACGGGTGAGGAGGACGAGCTGAGGTGAGGACGAGTCGAGGAGTGAGGACGAGGTGAAAGGTGAGGCGGACGAGGGGTAAGGACGATGGGTGAGGAAGATGAGGCGAGGGGTGAGGAAGATGAGGTGAGGGGTGAGGAAGATGAGGCGAGGGGTGAGGAGGACGAGGGGTGAGGAGGACGAGGGGTGAGGAGGACGAGGGGTGAGGAGGACGAGGGGTGAGGAGGACGAGGGGTGACGATGACGAGAGTGAGGAGGACGAGGGGTGAGGAGAGTGAGAGGTGAGGAGTAAGAAGAACGAGCTGTGGGGGTGAGGAGGACAAGGTGAGGGGTGAGAACGAGGTGAGGGTTGAGGATAAGTGAGGTGGACGAGGTGAGGGGTGAGAACGAGGTGAGGGGTCAAGAGGACGAGGTGAGGGGTCAAGCGGACGACGTGAGGGGTAAGGAGGACGAGGTGAGGGGTAAGGAGGATGAGGAGCAGGGTGCGGTGGACGAGCGAGGGGTGAGGAGAACGAGAAGTGAGGAGGACGGGGGGTGAGAAGTAAGAAGAACGAGGTGTGGGGGTGAGGAGGACGAGGTGAGGGGTGAGGAGGACGAGGTGAGGGTGAGGAGGATGAGCTGAGGGGTAAAGATGATGAGGCAAGGCGTGAGGAGGACGAGGCGAGGACGAGGTGAGGGGTGAGGACGAGGTGAGGGGTGAGGAGGACGAAGTGAGGGGTGAGTACGAGGCGAGGGGTGAGGAGGGTGAGGGGTGAGGAGGGTGAGGTGAGGGGTGAGTAGGATGAGTCGAGTGGTGAGGAGGACAAGATGAGGGGTAAGAAGAACGAGGTGTGGGGTGAGGAGGACGAGGCAAATGGTGAGGACAGCGAGGGGAGGGGAGAACGAGGAGTGAGGACGAGCTAAGGGTGAGGAGGACGAGGTGAGCGGTGAGGAGGACGACGGGTGAGGAGGACGAGCTGAGGTGAGGACGAGTCGAGGGGTGAGGACGAGGTGAAAGGTGAGGCGGACGAGGGGTAAGGACGATGGGTGAGGAAGATGAGGCGAGGGGTGAGGAAGATGAGGCGAGGGGTGAGGAGGACGAGGGGTGAGGAGGACGAGGGGTGAGGAGGACGAGGGGTGAGGAGGACGAGGGGTGACGAGGACGAGGGGTGACGATGACGAGAGTGAGGAGGACGAGGGGTGAGGAGAGTGAGGGGTGAGGAGAGTGAGAGGTGAGGAGTAAGAAGAACGAGCTGTGGGGGTGAGGAGGACAAGGTGAGGGGTGAGAACGAGGTGAGGGTTGAGGATAAGTGAGGTGGACGAGGTGAGGGGTGAGAACGAGGTGAGGGGTCAAGAGGACGAGGTGAGGGGTCAAGCGGACGACGTGAGGGGTAAGGAGGACGAGGTGAGGGGTGAGGAGGATGAGGAGCAGGGTGCGGTGGACGAGCGAGGGGTGAGGAGAACGAGAAGTGAGGAGGACGGGGGGTGAGAAGTAAGAAGAACGAGGTGTGGGGGTGAGGAGGACGAGGGGTGAGGAGGACGAGGCGAGGGCTGAGGAGAGCGAGGCGTGAGGAGAGCGAGGGGTGAGGACAGCGAGGGGTGAGGAGGACGAGGGGTGAGGAGGTGAGGAGCAGGGTGCGGTGGACGAGCGAGGGATGAGGACGAGGGGTGAGAAGAAAAACGAGGTGTGGGGGTGAGGACGAGGTTTGAGGAGAGCGAGGGGTGAGGAGGTGAGGGGTGAGGAGGTGAGGGGTGCGGAGGACGAGGTGAGGGGTGCGGAGGACGAGTCGAGGGGTGAGGAGGAAGAGGTGAGGGGTAAGAAGAACGCGGTGTGGGTGAGAAAGACGAGGTGAGGGGTGAGACGGGCGAGGCGTGAGGATGACGAGGCGCGGGTGCGGTGGACGAGGTGAGGGGTGAGGAGAACGAGGGGTGAGGAGAACGAGGGGTGAGGAGAACGAGCGGTGAGGAGGACAATGGGTGAGGAGGACAATGGGTGAGGAGGGTGAGGTGAGGTGAGGGGTGAGTAGGACGAGTCGAGTGGTGAGGAGAACAAGATGAGGGGTAAAAAGAACGAGGTGTGGGGTGAGGAGGACGAGGCAAATGGTGAGGACAGCGAGGGGAGGACGAGGAGTGAGGACGAGCTAAGGGTGAGGAGGACGAGGCGAGGGAGAGGTGAGGGGTGAGGAGGACGAGGTGAAAGGTGAGGCGGACGAGGGGTGAGGACGATGGGTGAGGAAGATGAGGCGAGGGGTGAGGAGGACGAGGGGTGAGGAGGACGAGGGGTGAGGAGGACGAGGGGTGAGGAGGATGAGGGGTGAGAAGGACGAGTCGAGGGGTGAGGAGGACGAGGTGAGGGGTGAGGAAGACGAGCTGAGGGGTGAGGAGGACGCGGGGTGAGGAGGACGAGCTGAGGGGTAAAGCGGATGAGGTGAGGGGTGAGGAAGACGAGGTGATGGGTGAGGATGAGGTGAGGGGTGTGGACGAGGTGAAAGGTCAAGCGGACGACGTGAGGGGTGAGGACGAGGTGAGGAAGACGAGCTGAGGGGTGAGGAGGACGAGGTGAGGAGGACGAGCGGTGAAGAGAACGAGCTGAGGAGGACGAGGTGAGGGGTGAGGAGGACGAGGTGAGGGTGAGGAGGATGAGCTGAGGGGTAAAGATGACGAGGCAAGGGGTGAGGACGAGGCGAGGACGAGGTGAGGGGTGAGGAGGACGAAGTGAGGGGTGAGTACGAGGCGAGGGGTGAGGAGAACGAGGGGTGAGGAGAACGAGGGGTGAGGAGGCCGAGGCGAGGGGTGAGGAGACGAGGGGTGAGAACGAGGGTTGAGGAGGCCGAGGCGAGGGGTGAGTACGAGGCGAGGGGTGAGGAGAACGACGGGTGAGGAGGACAAGGCGAGGGGTGAGGAGGAGGCGAGGGGTGAGAACGAGGGTTGAGGAGGACGAGGCGATGGGTGAGGAGGACGAGGCGATGGGTGAGGAGGACGAGGTGATGGGTGAGAATGAGGTGAGGAGAGCGAGGGGTTAGAGAAGGATGAGGTGAGGGTGAGGAGGATGAGCTAAGGGGTAAAGATGACGAGGCGAGGACGAGGTGAGGGGTGAGGAGGACGAAGTGAGGGCGAGGTGAGGGGTGAGGAATACGAGCTGAGGGATGAGAAGGACGAGGTGAGGGGTGAGGAGGACGAGGGGTGAGGAGGACGAGGCGAGGGGTGAGGAGGAGGCGAGCGGTGAGAACGAGGGTTGAGGAGGACGAGGCGATGGGTGAGGAGGACGAGGCGATGGGTGAGGAGGACGAGGTGAGGAGAGCGAGGGGTTAGAGAAGGACGAGGTGAGGGTGAGGAGGATGAGCTAAGGGGTAAAGATGACGAGGCAAGGGGTGAGGACGAGGCGAGGACGAGGTGAGGGGTGAGGACCAAGTGAGGGCGAGGTGAGGGGTGAGGAATACGAGCTGAGGGATGAGAAGAACGAGGTGAGGGGTGAGGAGGACGAGGTGAGGGGTGAGAACGAGGGGTGAAGAAGAACGGGGTGAGGAGGACGAGGCGAGATGCGAGGACGGGGTGAGGACGAGGTGAAGGGTGAGGAGGAGGTGATGTTTGATTCGTGACAAAACATGTAATAAAGTTAATAACAATCTGAATTATAGTCAATTATTCACGTCTACTACATAGAGTGCAGGTAGCCGTGTGAGGATGAGGTGAGAACGAGGTGAGGGGTAACGACGAGGTGAGTAGAACGAGAGGCGAGGGGTGAGAACGAGGTGAGGGTTGAAGACGACGGGTGAGGTGGACGAGGTGAGGGGTGAGGATGAGTCGAGGGGTGAGGATGAGTCGAGGGATGAGGATGAGTCGAGGGGTGAGGATGAGGCGAGCGGTGAGGACGAGGTGAGTAGAACGGGGGTGAGGAGAACGAGGGGTGAGGAGAACGAGGGGTGAGGAGAACGAGGGGTGAGGAGAACGAGGGGTGAGGAGGGCGAGGGGTGAGGAGGGCGAGGTGAGGGGTTAGGGGTGAGGAGGATGAGGTGAGGTCGGTAAGGGAGGTGTCCGTCTCCGGAGAGTTGCATGATATTTGTTGCTATGCTCGATGTTTGGTTGGTGACATAACATTCAATAAAGTTCTAAATAACATCCTGAAAGATAATAAATTACTCGTGTCTGCTGCATAGAGGCCAGGTACCCGCGTTTGCCTTCTGCGTGTGCGTGTAGATAAATCAGAATCTGTATTTTACATGAGTTTTGACGTTCTCTTTCACACACGTCCAGAAGGGTCGGGTTAGCCAGTTGCATCAACAACAAAATGCAATTAAAGATACTCGAGTAAGGATTGAGAAAATGTAGTCAAGTCACGAATAAATGTCATGTAAAATCAAACTGTGCAAGCTCATACCTTCTTGTAGATTTGTCAACATCAAATCCAAGCTTGGGCAAGATGGCAAAACACCAACAGTCAAAGGACCATACCAAGACAGTGGCCTCGATTAAATTGCATTCAAACATTGAACTCTCGACACGTGGGTGAAGAGGTTCCGAGTTTCAAATCGCAGACGCAAAAGCCGCGTCGAGAACTTTGAGCCCTGGCTGATACGGAGGCAGCTTCCTCTGCCCCCATAGGGTGCCTGGGGGCACGTGATCTGGCTCCGCCCATGGTAGGCGGGGCCAATTGCGTAACTTCCTGCGCTCTCACCTCCGACCCCAATGGCGTTACGTCACTCCGGCAGGGCGAGCGAGCTGAGCGGCTGCGTTTGTCTCTTGCGCCCCCAACAGGAGCCATGAAGTTCTTCAAGAGACGGCAGCAGATGCAAGCGACGCTGGAGACTCCAAATTCGTCAACAGTGGAGGTGAGTGGCGCCACCTCTTGCGTTGGAGTTATACGAAGTAACAAATATAGTACTGTGATCACATCGAGAAAAAATATTATTTTTTAAAATATTTAAATTTTACTTTAAATTGAGCGCTTGATGCGTGGGTAACGAGGTTCATAGTTTAAGATCACAGATTGAGAGTTTCATCAAGGATTTTAGTCGGAAAAAGCTTTCTCTGGGCAGTTGGTCCTTGTTTGCGTTGCCAAGGTGATAGCATCTCGTGTCAACTGCCATTTCCCAGCAGCTGTGCCTGGGGGTCACGTGACGTTTGGTGACGCAATAAGGCCCGAGCCATTGGCTCCGCCCTTTTTGGGTAAAGCCAGTGACGTAATCACTGCCATTGATGACGTCATCACTGTATTCGATGCTTTCTTCACTGAAATTGACGTCGTCACTGTAATTGATGACGTCATTACTAATCGATGTCGTCATCGCTGTGGTCGATGGCGTAATCGCTGCATATGATGACGTCATCGCTGCATTTGATTACGCCAGCGCTGCGGGCTCCTTATCGCTGCGTGGTGGCCTGTAATTCGGGCAAAGCCAGCGATCTGAGCACCTGTGTTTCTTTATCTGCGTCGGCAAGAATATACATGATATTCTTCAACAGACCACAGTTGAGAAAGCAACACATGAGACAATGAATGTGTCAACAGTGTAGGTGCGTAGTGCCACCTCTTGGGGGCCGTCCATAAATGACGTCACGCACTTGGGGGGGGGGGCAGACATTTGTGACGATGTGTGACGGGGGGGGGGTTTGAGAAATGTGATGTCACATCAAAATGCGCAATTTTAAATAAAAATAGACAACACGTTCCACTTAATTAAATAGACTTTTTAATAAATGTTCTACAACATCAGAGTGCAGCACCACATTAATACGCACTACAATGACAATAGTTTAAGATGTTTTCTTGTTCATGTTTTTGTTTGTTGCGGGTGCACCCGAATCAAGAGCTGAATGGCTCACAGGGCTATACCAAATAAATGGAACTGTGAACTAAAGCGTTTTGAAGCATGTTTTTTTTGGGGGGTCTGACTTTTTGTGACACCGTGTGACAAAGGGGGAGGGGTCCAAAATCGCGTGACGTCATTTATGGACGGCCCCTTGTGTTTTGATGTCAGAGGAGTTGTACTCGGTAAGAGAGGTAGGGGACAGACACAAATCTAGGCTGGAGTGGAGGCCACCACTCTGCCACTTACCAGCTAAAATGCAAACGTGTATGGAATGATAAAAAAAGCTTTGCCCCAACACCAGATTGACACCTTTTACAAGGCAGCAAGTCCGCATGAACCACAAATACCTGCTAACACCAGTGGCGAGGGATATCTGAGCCAGTGTTGGGACTCCCCTATGTCGACTTAGGCTGAAATGAATACAGGCAGTCTCGCTTAGCGCTCAAGATGCCTATGTGGAGAAGTGAGCATTCAGGAAATCAGCGCGAAAAGGGTTATACCATTATATATGGGGATGACTTCTCGACAGCGTTATCTCTTATGAACAATAAATGAGGGCTTCATTGGAGTATCAGCGCTATTTTATAAGAGTAATAAAACAGATGGTAAACATTCCATCAAAACGAATTTTTTTTTTAATAGCATCAGGAAGTATTATGTACTGTACTCACCAGTGTAACCGCCATATGCTCACTCACCTCGACCGGCCTTATCACTGGCATGTTGACATTCCCAGACATTTTGGGGCTAAGGCAGAGATACCAAGGAGGAGCAAACACATCGACGGACGAGTTTGTCTTTTAAAAATTGGCGAGCGCTGTGTGGCTCAGAGCGTACTGTGATAAAACTGAACAACAAATTAACCTTATGGCGGGACCCCGAGGTCCCGAATAAACGTAAGTCAAAATCGTAATGAATAAATTTTTGGTGACTCCGTCACACCGCGCACATAAACGACGCGACCTACCTGGCGAGGATCATTCTGTTGTCATGCCGTCCAAGCGCAGCGAGGACGAATGCGCAGAAGAAACCAAACTTTGAAACTTTGATTAGCGCATCGTGTAGAGCTCGTCGAGAGGAATAGATTGCCGTTTCATTCGCCTTCAACAGACAAAATGACGTCGCAACGCAGTTTATGCGAGAGCCGGGGGCTTATGGGACCCCATAAGGTTCAAATATTGTATTAACATTGACGAAATTATTGATTTTTTTTAAGTACTCATGGCCATGAATGCTGGTTGTCTTGGAGCGTTTGTCACTCTCATTGGCTGAGCGAATGTAAATGAAGATGGTGTGGGTGCATTTCCTGGGCCAGCGCTGCTGCGCATTCTACCACTCTGTTTAGGCTGTGCGGGGAATCGTGGTGTTGCCTTTGCTTGGGTGTGTGGGTGTCAGCCCATCTGTCCTATGTGTGTCTACCTGTGTATTAGGCACCTCACTTGCCATGTGCCATGGTGTTGTCTCCACCATCCGATGGCGAATGGCATGTCACGATGCGATTGAAGGCAGGATTTACGCTGGGAGGAGCTAACGTGCCCGTGCCATGTGCCCTTGCTCCCGTCGCAGTTGGAAATGCCGGAAAAGGAAATGCACCACCTGTCCCGGGAGGTGTCGACCCTGCGGGACAATCTGAGCAGGGCAAGAGCGCAGTTCGCCACCCTGCGTGGCGCACTGAGCCAGACAGAGAAGAGTCTCCACGAGATGCTGCACCAACTCAAGAAAAACCATGCTGAGGAGGTACTGTGGCCACCACCAACCCCCCTGTCCCCTTGTTACACGGAGCACGGCTAAAGTGAAACTTCGTTTGTCAAGATTTCGCCGATCTTACATTTACATGCAAATTTCATCAAGCCCTGCCCACTGACCCTTGAGCTACACCCATCTCAAACCTTTTTAACTCCCTACCTTAGCAGCGCTCCCGCCATATATTTTTTCCTGCCTCGGCAGCTCTCCTGCCATATCCTTCACTTGATGACGATTGCTTGTGTTGCGATCGAAACGTCGTGATATTGTTATTATTATTTTTGTATCTACATGGCCTTACCGAAAGACCCAAATAATGTGTTCACGTTGTGAAGCTGCGTGGCACACAAGCAGAGATAACAAAACCTCAACATATTCGTCAATAACGCTGCAATGGATATTGCTTTGACTTCTCTGATGTGATGAAGGCCCATTGCCTGAAACATCACCTTTTAGAAGCTCTGCCCTATTAAGTGCATCATTATTGATTCATGCGTTGAGTTTTTATTCAGAGTTAGGATCTGAACGTCAAGGAAATGGCACATTAAATGAGTGCATTCTGGGAGGTAGCTAGGTGCCCCAGGGGTCAGACATGCTGTGCCAGCATGGCTGAGATGCCAGGATTGAATGTGGATTACAGCTGCCCAACCACAGTGATTAAACCGGATTCTCAAGCATAGTGGTCTCAGCCTAGTTGCTAATGAGTGCACAAAAAACCCATCGAATTATATTTTGGTTCCGTAATAAATTTTGCTAAATTCACTGTAGCGAGTGGTCCATGGTTTTATTCCCAATAATGTTGAAAATGAAAGATAAAAGCAGATCAAACTAAATTTTTGTATCATAGCATCTCCCCACATAATGTGCATGTATTATGTTTTATTGATTAATACATCTGTACAGTGCTGACCAGCATGGGGAAGTATAGTCAAACACATTCCCATGACCGACATGGTGTGAGGAGGCGTTGTGAGTTATTTGTTTTGAATATTGACTCAATTTGAAGATGAACATTTGGGTGCAACGAGTTTCTTCATTATCTTATGATGAAGAACGTTGCCATGTTGTATGCACGCTTACCAATCGTTGATTGATGTATACAAGTATCATGGTTCTATTTTTTGACTTTCTATTATCATTCTAAATATTTTAAACGTGATTGTGGTATGTTCAATAAGACCACAGGTGTTTACCTTGCATATTTTTGTAGTTCTTGATTTGTTTACAATAGAATCTCAATTTCTTATTTTCATCTTGAAAAGCATCCACTGCACGTGTGCGTCCGTCTGCATGCGAGGCGCCTGTATGTGCGTCTCTGTACTCAATGCCCGTGTCTCCGCATTCTTATCTTGTCTCCCTCTGCATGTTCTGCCTTGGGCTATGTACATCTCTCTCCACATGCACTGTCTTTCCATAATGTGTCCAAATTTGTATGACTTGCTTGTGTCTTTGTGTGTATGTCTCTGCATCTGTAATTTATTTTCTTGTGCCTCCTGCCCATGTCTATAGTCTCTTATCTCTCTGTACAATTACATGCTCCGTGTGTCTGTATGTCTGTACCTGTCCTCATCTGCACGCTGCATGTGTCTGTGATGAAGGGCTGCCCACCTATGCATGCACGTGCCTGTGACACTGTGCCCTTCTGCCCGTGAGCAGCTAATGGCACACTCGCAGGCCATCAACAGCCTGCAGGTGGAGTTGGAGGCAGTGCGGTGGGGCGAGCGCGAGGAGCAGCTGAGGCGTGAGCACGATGCGACTCTGCATCTGGCATACATAGAGCTGGCCGAATATCGTGCATCACATATGCACGACAATTCAGAGTACGACGCTCACGTTGTGCACATCACGGTCCTCCAGAAGGTGAGGCCTCCACTCTCGCAACAGCCACCCCCCTTCTTGCAACAGCAATGTGTCCTGCCCAAGCCCACTTATTTTCTCAATATTTTGGATGAATGCTAAACAATTTATTAATATATTCAAATTACATGTTGTAATTACGTGTAATTTAGATGCTGCCCGTCTCCGCCCGCAGGCGCTGAAGGAGCGTGACGAGCTGCTGCGGCGCTCAGAGGCAGACCTGGTGGCGGCGCGGGAAGAGGCGCGAGAGCGCGGGACTGAAACCGAGCGGCTGGGCACCGAGGCCGCGGAGCTGAGAGCGAACATGCGCGACCTCTTTACCAACCAAGAGGTGCAGCAGACCGAGGTGGACAACCTGCGGCATGAAGTACTGGAGCTGCAGCAACGACTGCAGGAGGCTAACGCTTGCTGCGAGGAGACCGGTGGGTAGGGGCCTGTGCTCCAAAATCTTTCTGAATCCACGGACTCATTGAACACTAATTTTTGTCGAGCACTGTGCACCAATAACTTCTTTTTACGAGTTAAAACGAGTAATTCCTCGTTTTTACTTCATTTCCCACGTGGACCACTTCCGCTGTCTAACATAGGACTGCACTGGGTTTACTAACTGCTCTCTCACTAGGCCCTTCCTGTGCATATATTATTATTCTGGACCCTGTGTTTGCATGCAAGCTGGTGAATAGGTCTGAGGGACCTCAGACCTATTCTGTCTGCTACTACTCCCGCTGCTGGTACTCTTCCTCCTGAGCTGCTGCTCCTTCTCTGTCTGCTGCCACTGGTGGCTGTACTGTCTTCATCGCCATGGTTTTGTGTCCCTTCCGACAGGCAATTCTCTGGAGCAACAGACGGACTTTCTCAAGGCCGAGCTGGGAGTCTCCAGGGCAGAGGAGGCCGCGAGGGCACAGGAGGTGGTGCAGCTGCAGCACACACTTCAGCACACGGATGCTGAGATGGAGTGCATGCACGGCCAGATCGCCGGGCTGCAGCACCAGGTAACCAGAGCCTTATGCGGCAGCCCCCCCACCTCCATGTGTGTGCATGAGGCCTGTCCTCATCGCCTGAGCAGTGCACCATCGCATGTTAGAGAATGTTTTTTTAGGTAAAGTCACGTAGAAATAAGAAATAATAAAATTAATAATAAAAAACCAAAGAATAGTTCCTGCAGTCACGAAAGCTCCAAATTCAAGTTTCATTTCGATTTAAAGCTTTCGTGACTGCAATGATTCATCTTCTTTGGTTCTTTCGGTAAAGTCACGTAGAATGAGAATAAAATAATAAATTGATAAAATAAAATAACACAATAATATTCTCACGACGTTTCGGCCACAACAACCTGATGAAGGCCGCTTGTGTTGTGGCCGAAACGTCGTGAGAATATTATTGAGTTATTTTATTTTATCAATTTATTATTTTATTCTCATTCTACGTGACTTTACCGAAAGAACCAAAGAAGATAGTTCAAGTTTCATGTTAGAGAATGGTTTGCAGAAGCATAAATCACATAACTACTTCTGAGAAATATTTAAGTGCCCTCTGGTACCCACACAATAGGAGGAAATACTTTGATATCTGCCCTGCTATGGAGAGTAATGAGTAATGTTCATCACAAAACAGTCTGATCTTTGGTTTTCAGAGCTGGAACTTAGCTCGATTTAGTGTAAAGCCGACATTGTTTTCATGGGCTTTTCTGTGAAGTCATTGATGATCAGGCTGAGATCATTAACTCACTGCACATGTGAACCTGGCTTAATCACAGGTGGCTGAAACCTGAAGTGGTTATATAAGTAATATGGATGCAGCCAGGAAGGCAGACAGCCAGAATGTTTTTTTTTTCGAATGTAGTATGATAATGCATTTCTATATGGCAAAAGGTATAATTGTGACCACAGGATCGGTCCTCCCCTCATGGCTCTTAATTTTGTCTGCAGATAGGTGAATGTTGGATGAGGTAATTACACTAGACAAGGCAATCCCTGACTAGGCCTTTAACTAATTCACTCCCTCTCATAATTTGTCATGATTCAGAGTTGCGAATGTATTTTCTCACATTTTAATACTTTCAGTTAGAATAAATACAATTTAATTATAAAGTCAGCTGCAGTTTACAGGACTTTTTCTAAAATGTGATTGGCTTGCATTTGTTAGAGAAACAATATAGGCTTGCAGACACACAGCTATATGCACACCACAGAGTTTAAATGACTTAAGTGGTAATTATTTATCTGTTTGCAAGCCGGGCTTAATTACAGCTGGGTCTTTTCCAACCCAGAAAATATTTCCACATTCTGCACACCATATTCAGTATACTTCCCCAGACATGAATCCAACATTGTGGAACGTGTGCGTGCCTGTAGCTGAAGGAGTCGGAGGGGCACGTCCAGGCACTTGGGATGGAGAAGGCGCAGCAGCAGGACGTGCATCGGAAAGAGGCCTGCGAGCTGGCGACAGGGCTGGAGGAGGTCCGGCTCACCCTCGCCGATGCTTTTAAGCAGTTCGAGCGCAACTCCAAGAAGGTATCGGCTCGCAAGGGCACCCGTGGTGAAGCCGCGATTGGCACTGAAGAGGGGCGCCACGGTGGCGAGATGTTAACTACCTCGCCTGTATGCAGGAGGTTGTGGGTTTGATCCCAACCCCGACACCTGTATATTTGGAGTTTGCATGTTCTCCCTGTGGTCACGTGGATTTTTTCCGGGTCCTCCGGTTCTTCCTCCACATTTAGAAACGTGCGTTTAGATTCTATAGCTGCAATACATTTCCACATGATACGCCACTTCGTTGAACTTTCATTTGTGGGCAGGTCGCTTCTGAAAAAGAGCTATATAGTTCAGTAGGCCTTAGCTGGTAAAATAAAGATAATTCAAGTTTGAGTTTTAAGACATTTGTGGCAGCGTTCACAAGAGGAGGAGACCCTTGTGCGACGAAATATTTATGATGATATACAACGTATTAATTTACTGTGATGAGCCTTCTGCACTCTGAACCAAGCTGTCCGAGTTTGATTACCAACCATGGCTAGCATTGGTGGCCAGTGAAATCTGACCCAGTCTTGGGTGTACCACTTCATGCTGACCAGTGTGATGAAGTATGATCAATTAATTCCCATGACCGGTATGGCTCAGGGAAACTTTCATCCAGCAGTATCACAAAAACACATTCAGCGGTGGACGGATCATGGCTGTTCATGATGATAATGGTGATGATTACGATGGTAAAACGAACGTTGCCTGTATTAAGGCTCAGGAGGACGAGGACACAATCACTCGGCTGAGGGAGGAGCTCAAGGCGAGCAAGGAGGAGCTCGCAGCGAGTGAGGCGGAGCGCGCCAGTGCCCAGCCGGAGCTCTCCACCCCCCAACAGGGACTGTCGGCGCTGCAGGATCAGCTGACCACGTCCCAAGCTGAGAATGAGGACACTCTGCGTCAGGTAATGCTCCCAGCCTCGTTCCCACGGCCGCTGAGAACCCAGGCTCTCCTGGCCCCGGAACGGCCCAGGTCTGACCGTGACACAGCACTTGAGTCGTCAGGCTGTGTAGGGTCTGACCATCTGCTCCCCTCTGCTATGTGCATGTCCATGCCCTCCCTGTCCTGGTTTGGGAAGCGATTTTAATCTGACCTTTTACTGCAGATTTTGGGTTACTTAATCCATATATGTGGGCTTTTATAGGCGTAATCATGGGTTGTGTGCATGATGGTCTGACAAGATTGGGTGCATCCTGGGTGATTTGGTCAAACATGGGGTATGGACATCTGTGAAAAATATTTTCACAGCTCATCAGACTCCTCCAATATGAATAAAGATTCTGGTTCTAAATGTCTGTTGTTGCATCTGTATGTTCTACAATAACCGCACACAGTCGTTAAAATGCTTTTCTCTGTCCCTCTGCCTGTGGCCCAAGCAGCTGTTCGAGAGGAGCCAGGAGCTGGGATCCCTGCATGCGGGGATTCTTTGGTATCAGCGTATGCTGGCCGAGTTGCACACAGAGCTGGAGCAGTACCGCGAAAACGCACAGATCGGACGCTCACAGCTGCAGCATTTGGACATGCTGCGCCAGCAGAGCGAGGCGGAGGTGAGTACACTGCATTCGCACGTCGCAGACAAAGACTCCCCGTATAGCCTTAATAGACTGTTGGGGAAAGTACTGTTAGTGAGCAGCACCTATGAAGGCCGGCATGGCACACAAGGGGGTGATTGGCCAGCACCATGCCTCGCTGCCTTTGTCTCTCCAGTGGTGGTGTTTACACATCGCACCAGGTACTCATTTGAGGCTGGGTCGATCTAGGGGACGCCCAGGACCGGTTCACATAATCGTCACTGGTGTTGGCCATGAACGGGAATCGAACTCGGGTCGCCGCTTTCGAAGGCTAATCGCTACACTACCGCTCCCCACACATTCACTTTCATACACATAGACACGTGCGCGTGCACACACACACACTTATAGGCAAACACTTGCTCCAAGCGCCATCCTGAATTATTACATGTCGGGGAGGATTGCTCCACTGAACAAAATAGTGACGCGGTTCAATTTTCAAGTGCGAGTTCGCGTTTAAAGCCAATGTTATAAAATATATATTTGATGGAAGCAGGTTCGTAAGTGCAGGTGTTTGTAAGTTGAGGACTGCCTATATATACACGTATTTTTCACACAGATGTGTATATGCGCACTGGGTTACTGAGCATCCTCTGTTTAGGGACTGTACCACATTACAATCCACCATCCCACCTCTAGTAAAAGTACCTACTACTACTAGAACATCTGCTCCCCTCTGCTACGTGCATCTCCATCCCCTTCCTATTTTTGGTTGGGAAGCAATTATAATCGGACATTTTAAAGTAGCTTTTGGGTTAATTAATCCATATATCTGGGCTTTTATAGGTGTTATCTTGGGTTGTATGGATGGTGGTCACCCATCCAAGTACCATCAAAGTTCAACCCTGCTTTTCTTCCAAGATCTTATAATATTGGGTGCATTCCGGGTCATTTGGTCATAGGTGGTGTGGTGTATGGACATCTGTGAAAAAGAGTTTCATAGCTTATCAGATTCCTTCATTTAAAATAAAGATACTGGTTCTGTATGTGTTTGTTGCATTTGTATGTTCTTTAACAACTGCACGCAGTCGTTAAAATGCTTAGCCATGTCCTTCTGCTGCCGTTTGTCCGTGGCCCATGCAGCTCATCGAAAAGAATGAGCATCTGGGATCCCTGCAGGTGGGGATTTTGGGTTACCAGCGTGTGGTGGCAGAGCTGCACGCTGAGCTGGCGCCATGCCAAGAAAACCTGCAGAGCATTCACTGTCAGCTCCAGGATCTGCAAGTGCTGCACCAGCAGAGTGAGGCGAAGGTGAGCAAGTGCTGTTAGCGAGCACCTATGAAGTCCGGCATGGCACAAACGCACATATATACAGTAATACCATTATTTACGCCCTCCCGTTGTACGTACTTTCACTATTAACGTACTCAAGTCATTGATAGCCAATCACATGTTATGTACTGTGGTACCTTGCCATAGCGTACTTGAGATTTACGAACTTTACTATAAAGACCCAAATAGTTTACGCTGGATGGCGACAGTAAGGCACCAGATGACGCCCAAGCGTTTGCATCTCTGACTACAGTAGTCACTTTCATGTGTACATGTGTAGTGACTAACTCAGAGACAGTAAGACTTTTAGGCGCTTCTTTTATTTAACGAGCACCATTGGGATAATACAGACACCCTACGTGGGTACACACTATTACCGTTGCTTGCCTATACAAAACACTAACCATCTAACAGTGACAGCACTGAACGGAGACAGCGAACACCTATCTAGCAGCGTAATATCGAGTGAAGACGGCAGCGACGATGGCGACAAGACGACAGCGACGAGACGACAACGACGATGACGAGATGGTGACGACGACTATCTTAAATATACGAACAGCACGACGAGGATCCCACTTCGAGCAACAGCCACAAGGTCCCTCACAGGGGCCCTTCTTATACTCTCAGCGTGGCCTCGCTCCGCCACGGCCACGCCCCCTCTCTGGAACCTACTAGCGGGTTCCCGATGGCCCCCCTCTGTGACCTTTCCCCTAGATGTCCCCCTCTCGTGTCTATCGTGGCCTGCTGACGTGGGTACTACCATACACCGCAGTTACCCTTTTTTACCAGCAGCCAGTGCTATGCCACTACACATACTCTATCAATATTTTTTCCCCACATACCGGATTTATGGTGAATATTTTTCAAGTGTAAACTAATTTTACATGATAAACAACTAATAATACACATAGTATAATAGACAAATATATCAATAATATGGCAGTCCTCGACTTACGAATGCATTTAGTTCCTGAGGCCCATTCATAAGTCGGAACGGTTCGTAAGTCGGAATACAATAATGTGCGATATTTAAATTCCCATATTGTCAGTGTTATAAAATGTGTTAAGGTTCAACAAAAGAGTCAAGCATTGTTAAACTCGTAAATAAGAAATCATGTACATTTGCATTAACACTAAAATTATAGTGTATCGTAAGTAATACGTAAAATGTAGTAAAAATATTTTTTATTTTCACTCACCGCTTTCAAATCACAAGCGTGCTCACCGCTACACTTCTGATCCGCACAAAGATCCACCGTGTAGCTTTAATAGGCTGTTGGGGCACGTGCTGTTAGCGATAGCCTATGAAAGCCAGCACGGCATGCGAGGGGTTGTGTGCCAGCACCACACCCAGCTGCATTTGTGTCCCGAGTGGTGATGTTTATACAGCGCGCTAGGTGCTCATTTGAGGCCGAGTTGACCTACGGGAGGCCCAGGAATGGTTCAGATAATCGTCACTGGTGTTGGCCGTGAGTTGGAATTGAACTTGGGTCGGTGGGTTTGTAGCGCAGCGCGTGAACTGCAACACTACCGCTCCCCACACAATCACTTTCACATATACGCACATGTGCGCGTGCACGAGGCTGACTCATGACATCTCGTGGAGGATCGCAGCACTGAACAAAATAGTTCTGTGGTTCAGTTTGGAAGTGCAAGTTCGCGTTTTAAAGTCAATGGTAACCAAAAATTAATACATTTCATAGAAACAGATTCGGAAGTCGGGTATCCGTAAGTCGGGTCTCCGTAAGTATGGTGTTCCTAAGTCGAGGACTGTATGTATACACTTATTTTTCACACTGATGGTTGTACAGAATGGATGCGCACTAGGTTACTGAGCATTCTCTGTTTAGGGACTGTACCACGTTACGATCCACCATCCCACCTCTAGTAGAAGTACCTACGACTACTAGACCATCTGCTCCCCTTTGCTACATGCATCTCCATCCCCTCCCTCTTTTTGGTTGGGAAGCGATCTTAATCTATTATTTTAATCCAGATTTTGGGTTAATTAATTCCTAAAAAATGTTTAACATAAAACTTTCGTGACTGCAGGAATTCATATTCTTGATTCTTTCGGTAAAGTCACGTACTTTTTTTTATAATATAAAAAAAACCCACGACGTTTCGATTGCAACACAAGCGGTCTTCATCATGCTTTTATAGGTGTTATCTTGGTTTGTATTGATGGTGGTTGCCCATCCAAGCACTTGAGGTTCAACCATGCTTTTCTTCCAAGATCTGAGATGATTGGATGCATTTCGGTTTATTTGGTCAAAGGTGGTGTATGGACATCTGTGTAAAAGAGCTTCGTAGCTCATTACATTACTCAATTATAAATGAAGATCCTGGTTGTGTGTGTGTTATTATACCTGTATGTTCTGCAATAACCTCACGCAGTCGTTAAAATGCTTTCCTGTGTCCCTCTGCCGCCATTTGCCCGTGGCCCACGCAGCTCATTGACAGGAACTGGCAACTGGAATCTCTGCAGGCAGAGATTCAGTGGTATCAGCGTGTAGTGGCGGAGCTGCACGCTGAGCTGGCGCCCTACCGCGACAACGAGCAGAGTGGACACTCGGAGCAGCAGCGTCTGCAGAGCGAGGTGGAGGTGAGTGTACAGCACTCGCGCATCGCACACACACACACGTATATAATTTGCGTTTAACGTAAATAATAGATTCATGCACACACGATTCAGTGTATTATGATAATGATGAGCTGGTCTAACCATCACGTTAAGCCGTCATGGTCCCCGTTTACAAATACAGATTATCTATCTATATACAATTTCATTATTGCTGGATACAGTGATAATGATGAGAATGATTTAGCACCTTTCTGTACACCGGGGCATCTCAGAGCGCTTTACATCTCATCTCAACACGTGTGAAAGGGCACCCCCAATGACAGATGTCCCTGTGGGCACAAGGTGACTCAGCACCTGGTGTGCAATTGGCATTTGTCTGCCAGTAGGGGGTGCTGATTGTTGTGTGTAATCCCAGTTGAGCTGGTAGAAGTACTGAGTTGTGTGTAGTGTCTAATGGGTCAGTATGTCCACAGCTTGTCACGGTTGAGGAGGAAGAGGACATCTCTGGCTGCTCACTGGAGCCCGGCATTCAAGAAGCCTCCCAAGACCTGCCCCCCCAGGCCTCGAACACCCTCTGAGCATCTCACAGCCCCCCACACTTCCAGCACCACCCACCCCCACCAGCACCTCCCCTTCCTTACAAGGCGTCGCGTTTTAATAATAAATATTTGTATCTAATACTATCGCCTCGTCTCAATTCTTTTGAGTGTTTGGGACATGCGAGTGGCTCACATTTATAACGCTAAGGGCTGTCTACATCCACAGTGTGGCTGTTGCGGAGCTTCTAGAAACCAAATGTGAGGCAGAGTTCTGTGTCCCTTGGGTTATGCCAGCCCTCCAAGGGGTTTGCACTGAGCTTGAGTTGGGGGCGACAAGCACAAGGTTGTGGAGGTGGTGATGGTGGTGGAAATTTAGGAGGATGGCAAGGAGGAGATGCCCATCAATAAACTAGTTGGCCACGGTGAAGCCAGCAACCATAGTCGTTCCTACGTCCCCTGATGTGAGCGGCAGTGCTGGAGGGCAGTTCCACGGTCTCAGACGGACGTGGATACTCATTACCATAATCGCACAGTTATCTTACCTTGGGCAAAGTATTTCAACCAAGAGATTCAGATAGAAATCATCTGTGTGAATAATGTCATTTCTAAAGCAATAATTACCTTCTATATTATATCCCATATAAATATATAAAATTAAGATGATGCTGAAATTGTGATGTTTGCCTAATATGTGGAACTGCCCTACATGTAGTGCCAAACACTGACGCTCTGAAAAATATTTCTGCAGCAAATCTGTAGCCCTATCCCTAACTCCAAGCCTGAATAGACTATGGAATATATGAAAACTCAATGTCCAATTCACAAATTCGGAGGCATCATCACAGCGATGCACCAACTCTACTTCTTACACAATGATCTGGCTCAACCACCTCAATCCAATATAGTTGTTGCTCTACATAAACGTCGACCATACGAAGAACATGACTCCAACCCCTGTTCGTCCCCTTGTGCTAATTCATTGCTCAAGACAATGCGTTTCCATGTAGTTCTCCCCTCTTCGGGTTTTGAGAGATCCTTCTTCCCATGATGTGTCCCCAGGTTGTGTACGTCACAGATGGCAACTCTTATCCTCGTACATGGACGGTCACGTTGCGTCCCTGGTCTCCTCCCATCACCCATCACTTGCCATCCCCCCCCCCACCCCAATGTAATAACTCAAAACCAACTGTGATTGACTGCAGCAGTGTTTTTAACAGACACCAGTCGTGTTACGGCTATTGGTGTTGTTATCGTTTATTGTAATAAACGCATTGCCTCCAAGAGAAGTCTCGCTCTACGTTCATACCCACAACACAGACGCAAAATACATTACATAAGTTATGTTAAGCAGCGGCAAAGTTTGAGTGATAGCTCATCTGACACTGACTCCTCTCACAACGACCAACTTTTCGAATACTCATTCAGTAGTAAGACTCTTAAATTGACGGAGAAAGCTCTCGTCAGAATTCCCTATTTTGATCCACACAATTGGAACAGAGACATACACAATCATATCACAACAGTAGAAGTGGAGGCAATGATCAGAGGTCTGAGGAAGTTGGACGAGAAAACAAGTGCTGAAAAGAAGGTTACATGAACATTCTATACCATGGGTAAAGTCGCTGCCATACAAGGTTAGGAATTATTAAAAAAACTCAGCCTAACAGTGATTACGAAGTTTGGAGAATATTCAACACTGAGTGGTTTAATGCTGTCAAATTTATGACCCAGTGCGTAAATGAGGAGTGTATTACGCAGGTGATGTTGATCAATACCACGAAGGTGACAAAAAGTTCAAGATTGTTTTTTTTAATCCTTGAGTCTAGAGATTACAGAAATTGTGGGAATGGTTTTGGACCCAGAGACGGCCTCCTTACACCACATACAGAATAGGGTTCACACGGCATGGCTATATATATATCATTCGGACAAAACACAGGGAGAGAGATAATGCACCCCGCCATCTAGGGGGAAGTAAAAATCACGTGAGCAGCTACAGCACCTCACACCAAGCCCCACAATACAGAGAGGAGCAAGCACCCACGAACTACCAACATAATTACACGCAGAGATGGCAAGGTAACAATCCAGCGAGAGAGTGGCACACCAATCCGAAGCAACCACAGCACACAAAGACAGGTAATTATTGGAATGTCTGGGTGTGGAAGCCAAGAGCGGAATCATACCAGCACCCCATGCCACGACAAACTCAAGGTTAAACACAATCTGCCCATTCCCCCTTCGATACCCCCACCCGGCTATACCAGGAGGGAGTAGAGAAACAGGAAACAAAAATGGACTCAACTCAGATACAAAATGTGGCACAAACACGTGGTGAATCACCCACATTAATTGAGAATGAGCTGCCAGTGAGAGCACTGCCCACTGAATTACTGAAAAATTGTTTTTCATCCAAAGGCCGATGCCTGCATTCCTCAGGGCGTGTCCCTGTAGCACGTTCCTCTGCCCCATCCATCAATCATGCAAATCCGCGAGACAATGGGCGACTTTTCCAATTACCTGGCGATTAGGTTTTACTCCCCCTCCCTGTGGTTTATCATCTCCTGTCGGATGTAGATCGGAGTGCTGAAATGGGGGGAGGGAAGATTCACAATGGATCGGGAATTATGTTGAAACCCAGCACACCCAAAAGCACAAAAGTGGGGAGGACCCAACGGGGCACGGAATCGAATCGACTCATCGAGTTAAATGTACGGATCAATGAGTGGTGGCCCACTTTACTCCAGTGACCCGGGTGCTGCTGCGGGGTCCACTTTCTGCCCCGCCTCCTTCCCCCCCCCCCTTCTCTCTCCCCCCTACTGCCGAGGCCTCTATAACCTCGTGCCACGGCAGATCTCTCGCCTACTTCAGCAGTTTTTTCTTGCTGTGGTTGTCCCACCTGATGGGAGGGACTTGATCACATCAGCCGCGTCACAGGAAGTAAGATGTGGGGATGGCTGTCATTTTTAAAGGGGTCTGAGTAATTGACCATACACAAGGAATCGGTTATAATCGACTTGGTAATCGAATCGTTCCAGCTTTAGTACTCGCGCATATAATACACTAGCTATTCTAGATTTAAAGCTTTCGTGACTGCTAGGATCCATACTCTTTGGTTCTATTGGGTAAAGTCACGTAGGTGAAAATAAAATAACAAAATATCACGACATTTCGGCCACAACACAAGCGGCCTTCATCAGGTGAAGGGACAAGACTGTCTGGAGGACAGCGCTGGAGTGGAAGAAGCCACGCTTAGATCACGACCTTTAAGCTGTGTGAGAAGAAAAACACCAAGCGCCTTGACAAAGGAATTAGCATATAATTTAGCATTCAAATGGCTAATTGAAATAGCTAAGTTAAAGTATACACATCCGCAGAGGTACCCCTTGACAAAGGAATTAGCATAGAAGTTAGCATTGAAATATCTGAGTGATTAGCTTGTAACTGGTCACAGAAATAGCTATGTTAAAGTTAGAGCATATACATTCACCGAGGCACCTAGTACTCATCAAACAGGAGAATTTAGCGAAACACAACCACGCTCAGACAGCGGACCTTTAAACTGTGTGCGAGCAAACAAGGTGTTCTGACAAAAAAAATTAGCATAAAAATTAGCATTTGATTGGCGGATTTTAGGAAAGAGGTGGTGTACGTGCCGGTGGACTTGCCGTTTGGCGCGGGGGGGGGGGGAAGGGGGGAGGGGGAGTTTACCTATTGATGGTGTGAAAAGGGAATTTATAAGAGCTGCGAAAGTTTGGGGTACCACTACTTGAAAAATATACTGTACAATTGAAATTAGTGTAATGTTTAGTTCGATTTAGAACATCTTTCCAATGGTTGCTCAATTTGAAACCATCCTCTCGGTTGAAATTATGTCTGTGTTTGTAGATCTGAATTGCTTCATGAACAAATCTCTGATAAAAGCCCGTGGGTTTGCAAAGAACCTTGGTATCGGAGAAAATTATATCGTGATCCCCCACAGCGTTGTAACAGTGATCAGCCACGGCAGAAGAATTCGTTTTGCCGTGTTTCAAATCTGATTTGTGCTCGCGAATTCGGTCAGAGACATGTCGCTTTGTCTCACCGATATAGCAATCACCGCAGGTACAACTCAATTTGTAAACCCCGGGGTACTGTAAATCAGGAATGACATCCTTCACGGATGGGATCAGATCACAAATTTTGTGTACTGTATTGAACCGGACCTGGATCTTGTGTTTGTTTAGAATTTTGGAAATCTTTTTAGTAACGCCTGCTATATATGGAAGTGTGATGGTTTTGACCGGAGTATCAAGTGGTTGTTTCTGTATGGAGGGAGAGACAGCTTGGCGGATGGTACGGTCAGAGTAACCATTCCTTTTGAGGGCCAGGTGTACATGTTTTAATTCACTGGTCAGGTGGTGTTGGTCCGAAATGCAATGAGCCCTATGGTATAAAGTTTTGATGAGAGAATTATTTTGGGCTGGGTGGTGGTGGGAATCAGGTTTCAAGTAGGAATATGTGTGGGTGGGTTTCCTGTAGACAGAATGCCCCAATGAGCTATCAGGTCTCCTCTCAAACATAACATCTAAGAATGGTAGCTTGCCATCTTTCTCCACTTCCATGGTGAACTTGATGGCGGGATGTCTGGAATTGATGTGGTGTAGGAAAAGGTTCAGAGCTGGGAGGCCATGTGGCCAAATGACGAAAGTGTCATCCACATATCTCTTCCACAGGGAAGGTCTGAGGGTGGAAGTCTGGATGGCATCTGATTCAAATTTCTCCATGAAAATATTGGCTATCACTGGTGATAAGGGGGATCCCATGGGGGAACCCTCATTTTGTTTGTAGAAGGAGCCATTCCAAGTAAAGTAGGTATTGTTGAGGCAGTGCCTAACCAGTGCAGGTGTGTCGGGGTCTAGTCCATGTTGGACCAAATTTTAAATTATTTTAATGGTATCAGGTACTGGGACCTTGGTGAACAAAGAGACCACATCGAAGCTGACAAGGATATCGTCAGGGGACAGTACAACGTCTTTGACCATAGAGACCAATTGGGCTGAGTTAAGTACTGCTGAGGCGGTCTTGCCAGTGAAATATATATATAATATATATTTTGTTGTTTCCCTTCAACGTGACTTTACCGAAAGAACTAAGATTATAATACCTACTTTACTTGGAATGGCTCCTTCTACAAACAAAATGAGGGTACCCCCATGGGATCCCCCTCATCACCAGTGATAGCCAATATTTTCATGGAGAAATATGAATCAGACGCCATCCAGACTTCCACCCTCAGACCTTCCCTGTGGAAGAGATATGTGGATGACACTTTCGTCATTTGGCCACATGGCCTCCCAGCTCTGAACCTTTTCCTACACCACATCAATTCCAGACTCATCAATTCCAGACATCCCGCCATCAAATTCACCATGGAAGTGGAGAAAGATGGCAAGCTATCATTCTTAGATGTTATGTTTGAGAGGAGACCTGATGGCTCATTGGGGCATTCTGTCTGCAGGAAACCCACCCACACAGATTCCTACTTGAAACCTGATTCCCACCACCACCCAGCCCAAAAGAATTATCTCATCAAAACTTTATACCATAGGGCTCATTGCATTTCGAACCAACACCACCTGACCAGTGAATTAAAACATGTACACCTGGCCCTCAAAAGGAATGGTTACTCTAACCGTACCATCCGCCAAGCTGTCTCTCCCTCCATACAGAAACAACCACTTGATACTCCGGTCAAAACCATCACACTTCCATATATAGCAGGCGTTACTAAAAATATTTCCAAAATTCTAAACAAACACAAGATCCAGGTCCGGTTCAATACAGTACACAAAATTTGTGATCTGATCCCATCCGTGAAGGATGTCATTCCTGATTTACAGTACCCCGGGGTTTACAAATTGAGTTGTACCTGCGGTGATTGCTATATCGGTGAGACAAAGCGACATGTCTCTGACCGAATTCGCGAGCACAAATCAGATTTGAAACACGGCAAAACGAATTCTTCTGCCGTGGCTGATCACTGTTACAACGCTGTGGGGGATCACGATATAATTTTCTCCGATACCAAGGTTCTTTGCAAACCCACGGGCTTTTATCAGAGATTTGTTCATGAAGCAATTCAGATCTACAAACACGGACACAATTTCAACCGAGAGAATGGTTTCAAATTAAGCAACCATTGGAAAGATGTTCTAAATCGAACTAAACATTAAACTAATTTCAATTGTACAGTATATTTTTCAAGTAGTGGTACCCCAAACTTTCGCAGCTATAAATTCCCTTTTCACACCATCAATAGGTAAACTCCCCCTCCCCCCTTCCCCCCCCCCCCCGTGCCAAACGGCAAGTCCATCGGCACGTACACCACCTCTTTCCTAAAATCCGCCAATCAAATGCTAATTTTTATGCTATTTTTTTTGTCAGAACACCTTGTTTGCTCGCACACAGTTTAAAGGTCCGCTGTCTGAGCGTGGTTGTGTTTCGCTAAATTCTCCTGTTTGATGAGTACTAGGTGCCTCGGTGAATGTATATGCTCTATCTTTAACATAGCTATTTCTGTGACCAGTTACAAGCTAATCACTCAGCTATTTCCATGCTGAATTCTATGCTAATTCCTTCGTCAAGGGGTACCTCTGCGGATGTGTATACTTTAACTTAGCTATTTCAATGAGCCATTTCAATGCTAAATTTTATGCTAATTCCTTTGTCAAGGTGCTTGGTGTTTTTCTTGTCACACAGCTTAAAGGTCGTGATCTAAGCGTGGCTTCTTCCACTCCAGCGCTGTCCTCCAGACAGTCTCGTCCCTTCACCTGATGAAGGCCGCTTGTGTTGTGGCCAAAACGTCGTGATTTTTTGTTATTTTATTTTCACCTACGTGACTTTACCCAATAGAACCAAAGAGTATGAATACACTAGCTGTACTACCCAGCTTCTCCTGGGACTTGGATCCACCACGCCCGGCCGCCTTTGTCTCCCCAGTGGCGATGTTTACACACCACAGCAGTTACTCGTTTTGAGGCTGAGTCGACGTAGGGGAGGCCCAGGACCGGTTAAACTAATCGTCACTGGTAGTGGCCGTGAGCGGGAATCGAACTCGGGTGGCCGGATTCGCAGCGCAGCGCGCTAACCACTACACAATGCGTTACGCTTCCACATGTGCGGGTCACGTAACAGATTTGACGTCACAGCTCACTTGCCGTACAAAAAATAAATGCATTATTGAGCTCCCCCCCCCCCACACACAAAAAAGTGTGTTTTCATAACTTTTGCATGGTGTACAGTCTGGAAAGTACCCACATGGCAAATTTCAAGTTTGTTGCATGTCGGGAAGTACGCTAAACATTTTGAACAGGCACACATTCACAACTTTTATATATATGGAGATAACACAAAATAATCATTACCACATTTGCGTTCGTTTGAGCATTCAGTGTCTCAAACCGACGCTGGTGAACTGCCAGATATTTGCAGGCAAGGATGCTCTCTGTTAGTTACAGGTCCTAGTTCTATGCAAAACTGTGGAATACTTCACAAAAAGTCATCATGAGCTTTGCAGAGCTGAAAACCATTCTGACGTTTGCTCGTGTTGAACCAATGCTGCTGAAATAAAAATCACGGCCAGAAAGGCCGTAGGCTTTCACGACCAATATTATTCATAATAAACGTTTTTGGGTTAGATCGCATTATTCATAAATGTGTCGTAACCCTCCACTACCCGACACGGCCAATCAGTAAAAAAGTGTCACATTGACAAAAGAGAAATAGATCACTCCTTCAGCCCACCGGTGTGTTGAAGAGTGAATCCACAACATTTACAATTTTTGAGTACGACGTTTCGCTGGTAATTACATCCAGCATCATCGGGCAATTTGCCAGAAAGGTGAAGCCCTCACTTCCTCCCGGTCTTAAAAAACCGGGAGCACCGTCACCATCGCAGCATGACACATGTGTGCCCGTTGAAACGTGCAGCCCTCGATCGCAATAGAACCGATAATAATTATTGTTGGTACAACTTTCTTACTCATGAAAGCTCTGCGAAGTTTCAATATAATAATTCGCTTACATCGTGGATATGAGTAACAAAATTAACACGCAAACGATGATTCCCCTCCTTCACATATCTGTCTTTCCACTTAAAAAATACAAGTATTTGTACACATCCCATTAGCCACACGGCTTTCCTGCTGGGAGTGCATCATTTCAGCAGTATTGGTTGTACACAAACCAAGCTCTGGTCCGGTTTTTATATTCATCAGCACGCTCCAGCTCACTTGAAGCAATGCTGGTGAACTGCCAGCTGTTATAGGTTAGGGCCCGCTCTGTGAGATATGGGTGCTCGAAGGTTGTTGTTTATGTAGGTTATGAAAATTTGATGAAAATAATGAAAATTTGATTAAATTTGAAATCTGCATAATTTATCCGAATTGGTGTAATTATGTGCATGAACTATGCTAATTCGAGATAACCGTATTAATTTATGCGAGTGGGCGTGGTTATGATGCAGGTCGTTATGATAATTAGGTCCAGCCTCGGTGACGAAGGTTGGTTATTAATTGGAACAACGCAATTAATCGTATGCAGTTGTGCAGGTATTGTGAGCGTGAATGAGAGAGAGTCGACTCGACTTGTTATTTAATTCCGTGTTTTCAATAAGGATACAATTATCTTCGATTTAACGCTTATTGATTATGTGCTGGATTAGTGATTAGTGTGCTTATGATAGGTCCCCAAGATTCAGATCTCATTCGCAGAACAATTCTATGCAGTATCACGGAAAGAATCACACACAACTCTTCTGCTTTAATCAATTTTATTTTCTAGCTAAACTTTAATTTTTGGATAATATGAGAACTCTCAACCTCGGAATTTCAACACAGCATTAACAAGGTACACATCACGATTGCGTTGTTTCACTTCGATAATGGCACCTGTGTTTAATTCCCGACGCGTAACGCAATTGATCGGTTGTTGAGAGAGAGAGATTAAAACATGCAAACTATTGTATCAAAACCTTAACCTTATAATATGTAATTCGTATTTAAATTGTTACACAACACGGCATTCGGTCATTGATCATATGCGACCCTTAATGCAGATTCTTGTCACGTTGTTAACAGTAGGACGATTGATTATTATGCAACGCTGTTCATATGGAAAGACACTCAAACCATTATTATTCCTAAAGGCACAAATATGCGTTCATAGATTCGTCTTGTTCATTCACGGATACCAGCAAGATTATGCAATAGAAAAAAAACGAACCACTCAAATACCCCCAAGTGACCGTAACCACGTAACTCAAATGGCCGCAATGTATTCCTTTGAGATTCTTATCTTGGACCAATCTTTTAATTAATTGTGTTCAGATCCCTGGCAGGGAAAACCTGTTAAACAATTTTCTTAAAAAAAATTGTTTGCTGGCGGTTATGGCTTTGGGAGTTGTTCCCCCCCACCCTCATCTTCCTTTGTTTCCGAAGGGTATCGTGGAGGGGGGGGGGGTGAGTTTGTGTGTGGGGTGACCCGGGTTCGATTCCCGCTCACGGCCAACACCAGTGACGATTATCTGAACCGGTCCCGGGCCTCCCCTAGGTCGACTCAGCCTCAAATGAGTACCTGGTGCGGTGTGTAAACATTGCCACTAGGGAGACAAAGGCGGTCGGGCGTGGTGCTGGCCACCCACCCCCTCGTATACCGTTCCGGCCTTCATAGGTGCTCGCTAACAGCACTTGCCCCTACAGTCTGTTAAGGCTATATGGGGGATCTTTGTTTTCTCATTAAACCCGGCTGCTTCCAGATGGCCCCTTGCCAGGGTGGAATTCCTGTTTCTCCGCGCTGCGAGAGAGACAAAGGTGGTCGGGGTTTCTTGGAGTATTGTTTAACTCGTTTCGTAAGTTTGCCCGTTGTCTCATTCCTTCTCGAAGATCTTTGATGTGACTCGGTATTTCTGTCTCCAAGCTTTGTTTTAACAGTAAAACGTATTAAAGGTGAAAATAATTTGATATCGAATTAATAATTGGATAAGGATTCACTGATGCATCTGGTGGCCTGGTCTTAATTGGAGTGATCGTGAGGATCGCTAATTTTAGCTTATTCTTGTTGTTGCATTTTAAATTAAAACCGTTGTTTTAATGGCAAATAAGGAAAATAAAAAAATTGGTTTAACTCGCGTCTGTCTTCCTGAGGCTCGCCTCTGGGTGACCTTTCCAAAGGGGCACATCAAACTCTTGTTCATCTGGAGATCTTCGCAGATAGCTGTTAACATCCTCGCCTCGAGAGTTTTATTATTTCTTTTTTTATTTATGGCCTGTTTATGATCTCCATCTGTGTTTGCATGTTTTTGGGTTGATGCGTTTTATGCATTATTTCTCTTTGTTATTATTTTAAAAAAATATATATCGGCAGATATTATTGTTAATATCAATTTTGGAAAAAGGCTCATATCCAACACACCACCCTTTTAAAAATGATCTGTGGTCTGCCACGGATTATTTTTAAAATAAAAGAAAAATGCCTTTTCCCATCATAAGCATTGATTGTCTTCGAGTTTGTGATTTTCCTTACAACGCGCGCGTACGTGTCACAACTTAGCATGATTACATTTGAAATAAGAAAATAAAAGAACAGGAAAAATAAAAAAAAATTAAGGCAACATGTTACATCGGTTCTTATCAATTATTGCTACTTTGATTTTTGTTTCAGTTCCTGGGAAACACTGGATAGCGGTTTCGAGCCCGGTGGTACACCGTTTCCCTCCTGGCATCTCTTTGTTTAATGTTTACCAAGTTCATATTCTTAGTTTTTTCGGTAAAGTCATGTTGTTTCTCTTCAACGTGACTTTACCGAAAAAACTAAGAATATGAATTACTGCAGTCACGAAAGCTTTAAATCAAAGTTTACCAAGTTATTGGCAACCTTACCGCCACCTTTGGTCAAGAGTGCAGAATAATTTTTTCTCATGGCCAGGTATTTTAGAGTAACCTGTGACCTTTCCATGCAACATCATCACATCGTCATTTTGGTTCATCGTTGGTATGGCTTTAGCCAAATGAGCACGGTTCCTTGGTTCGTATCGGTAATTTTTTTTATCCCTCGCCTTCCCTGTGGGTTTATGTGGCGTGAAATGATGTCGTGCGCCACCAGGATTAGTACACACCACGAGTTTCCGTGCTCGACTGTTGGGGTCATTTGCCTTCTCCGCAGCCATGTGCTGATTTGATGACTCCGTACCACGATTCGATTCCATGTTTTTGCATGTGCTGGATTTCAACACATTCCCCGATCCATCATGGATTTCTGTCTCTGTAGCATCTTTCTCTGCCACATTCGCAGTACTCTCACGCAATTTCGCGACACAATTGATCGCGTTTCCATTTACCAAACAAGCAGGTTTCTCCCCCCGATCCTGTTGCTTATCATTTCTCGTTGGATCACACTTCATTGTTATTTTTCCCTGTTCAATAGGTGTATTCACCACGGGAGCGACTCTCGCGTTCTCCACCACATTATCAGAACGGGTGCATGGTGCATTTAGTTTTCCACAATCATGGTTACCCTCCTGGTTTTGTTCGTCACCTCCAGCCTGCTTGATTTTTTTCAAGGGCTGTGAATTTTTTTCCAGCTCAGCGGACACTGCTCTTCCTGTCATTTTCCTCTCAACCCCTGTGAGCGATTCATCACGTGCCCATGTCACCCTCTTTGTCACAGCAGTTGGGAATCGGCGTGATTCTGCTCTTGGCCTATACGCGCCGTGATTCTCGTGATTGTGTCTTTGTGTGTTGCGATCGCCCATTATTTATGTGCCACTGTCGATCGTAATTGTTATCTCGCCATCTGTGTGGGTAATTTTGGCCAGCAGTGTGCCCTGGCATTGGGTATAGATATGGTCCTGCTCTTGGCTTCCACCCGTGGCGATTTTCGCAAATACGCGTCCTTGCACGCTTCGGACGCTCCCGGCCTCTGTGCCGTGGAATTGTGGAATTGTTATCTCGCCATCTGTGTGGGTAATTTTGGCTAGCTGTGTGCCGTGGCATTGGTCCTGCTATTGGCTTCTACCCGTGGCGATTTTCGCAAATACGCGTCCCTGCACACTGCGATCGCTCCTGGTCTGTGTGCCATTGTCTCGTGTAATTGCTATCTGGCCACCTGGCTATGTAATTACGTTGGTAATTCGCGGGTGCTTTTTGTTTCCTGCACTGTGGGCCTGCGTGTCTTGAGTGCCTCGCAGGTGATGTTTTGTTTCTGCTCCCCTGATTTTTATTTCCTTCTGAAATACTGGTTGCCTTGCCTCGTTCACTGTGTGTTGTGGAATTATTGTTCTTATCCCTGTACAGCCAAGCCATGTGAGCCTTATTCACTATGTGGTGTAAGGAGGCCGTCTCTGGATCCAAAACCATTCCCACGATTTTTGTAATCTCTGGACCCAAGGATCCGAAAAACATAATTTTTAATCTTTTGTCACCTTCGTGATACTGATCCACATCGCTCGCATAGTACGCTCTTTTAAATCGTATGAGGTACTCTCGAGGATCCTCATCTGCGCATAGATTTTGCAGCGTTAATTCCCTCAGACAGTGTTAGATATTGTGCAAACTTCCGAATCACTGCCAAGCTCAGCTTTTTAAAATCGTTCCGAACCTCGTATGGTAGCAACTTTACCCATGATATGGACTGTCCATGCAAGCTGCGTTTCAGCAAACTGGCTTTCTCATCCGTTTTTCTCAGACCCCTGATCATTGCTTCTGCTTCTACCATTGCAATGTGAGTGTGTATGTCTCTGTTCTTATTGTGTCGATCAAAATAGGGAATTCTGGCGAGAGCTTTGTCCATCGATTTCAGAGTTTTACTACTGAACAAGTAATCGGAAAGTTGATCATCGTCATCCGAGTCAGATTCGGATGAGTTATTAATATCACGGTGGCGTTGCTTAACATGATTTTTGTAGTGTCTTTTGCGCCTGTAACGTGGGTCAGCTTTGCTCGTTGACTCCTGTTTATCCCATGGCTCATACTTATGTGGTTTTTGTGGGGTGTTTGATTTATATTTGTCTGGTGCGTCGTGCCTGTCGCGATGTTTGTGTCGGCCGTCTGTGCGTGGTGTGCGTTTTCCTGGAGAGTTGCCTCGGAGCTTCGGCTCCGCCCTTTCTCGCGTTATCAGTACAGAATCCCCTGGTGACTTAGTTTTAATATTCTGTCCCCCTCTGACATCGGGGTTGTCAGCCCCACCCGTTTCTTTTCCGAATTTTTCCTCATTATATAATCTCTGTTTGTCTGTCTGTGCGAGAGGGTCTGAGTTCAGCGTAGCTATTTCTGAAGTTTTTACATAGGTGGCCTTCATAGGTGCTCGCTAACAGCACTTGCCCCTACAGTCTGTTAAGGCTATATGGGGGATCTTTGTTTTCTCATTAAACCCGGCTGCTTCCAGATGGCCCCTTGCCAGGGTGGAATTCCTGTTTCTCCGCGCTGCGAGAGAGACAAAGGTGGTCGGGGTTTCTTGGAGTATTGTTTAACTCGTTTCGTAAGTTTGCCTGTTGTCTCATTCCTTCTCGAAAATCTTTGATGTGACTCGGTATTTCTGTCTCCAAGCTTTGTTTTAACAGTAAAACGTATTAAAGGTGAAAATAATTTGATATCGAATTAATAATTGGATAAGGATTCACTGATGCATCTGGTGGCCTGGTCTTAATTGGAGTGATCGTGAGGATCGCTAATTTTAGCTTATTCTTGTTGTTGCATTTTAAATTAAAACCGTTGTTTTAATGGCAAATAAGGAAAATAAAAAAATTGGTTTAACTCGCGTCTGTCTTCCTGAGGCTCGCCTCTGGGTGACCTTTCCAAAGGGGCACATCAAACTCTTGTTCATCTGGAGATCTTCGCAGACAGCTGTTAACATCCTCGCCTCGAGAGTTTTATTATTTCTTTTTTTATTTATGGCCTGTTTATGATCTCCATCTGTGTTTGCGTGTTTTTGGGTTGATGCGTTTTATGCATTATTTCTCTTTGTTATTATTTTTAAAAATTATATATCGGCAGATATTATTGTTAATATCAATTTTGGAAAAAGGCCCATATCCAACACACCACCCTTTTAAAAATGATATGTGGTCTGCCACGGATTATTTTTAAAATAAAAGAAAAATGCCTTTTCCCATCATAAGCATTGATTGTCTTCGAGTTTGTGATTTTCCTTACAACGCGCACGTACGTGTCACAACTTAGCATGATTACATTTGAAATAAGAAAATAAAAGAACAGGAAAAATAAAAAAAATTAAGGCAACATGTTACATCGGTTCTTATCAATTATTGCTACTTTGATTTTTGTTTCAGTTCCTGGGAAACACTGGATAGCGGTTTCGAGCCCGGTGGTACACCGTTTCCCTCCTGGCATCTCTTTGTTTAATGTTTACCAAGTTCATATTCTTAGTTTTTTCGGTAAAGTCATGTTGTTTCTCTTCAACGTGACTTTACCGAAAAAACTAAGAATATGAATTACTGCAGTCACGAAAGCTTTAAATCAAAGTTTACCAAGTTATTGGCAACCTTACCGCCACCTTGAGTCAAGAGTGCAGAATAATTTTTTCTCATGGCCAGGTATTTTAGAGTAACCTGTGACCTTTCCATGCAACATCATCACATCGTCATTTTGGTTCATCGTTGGTATGGCTTTAGCCAAATGAGCACGGTTCCTTGGTTCGTATCGGTATTTTTTTTTATCCCTCGCCTTCCCTGTGGGTTTATGTGGCGTGAAATGATGTCGTGCGCCACCAGGATTAGTACACACCACGAGTTTCCGTGCTCGACTGTTGGGGTCATTTGCCTTCTCCGCAGCCATGTGCTGATTTGATGACTCCGTACCACGATTCGATTCCATGTTTTTGCATGTGCTGGATTTCAACACATTCCCCGATCCATCATGGATTTCTGTCTCTGTAGCATCTTTCTCTGCCACATTCGCAGTACTCTCACGCAATTTCGCGACACAATTTATCGCGTTTCCATTTACCAAACAAGCAGGTTTCTCCCCCCCGATCCTGTTGCTTATCATTTCTCGTTGGATCACACTTCATTGTTATTTTTCCCTGTTCAATAGGTGTATTCACCACGGGAGCGACTCTCGCGTTCTCCACCACATTATCAGAACGGGTGCATGGTGCATTTAGTTTTCCACAATCATGGTTACCCTCCTGGTTTTGTTCGTCACCTCCAGCCTGCTTGATTTTTTTCAAGGGCTGTGAATTTTTTTCCAGCTCAGCGGACACTGCTCTTCCTGTCATTTTCCTCTCAACCCCTGTGAGCGATTCATCACGTGCCCATGTCACCCTCTTTGTCACAGCAGTTGGGAATCGGCGTGATTCTGCTCTTGGCCTATACGCGCCGTGATTCTCGTGATTGTGTCTTTGTGTGTTGCGATCGCCCATTATTTATGTGCCACTGTCGATCGTAATTGTTATCTCGCCATCTGTGTGGGTAATTTTGGCCAGCAGTGTGCCCTGGCATTGGGTATAGATATGGTCCTGCTCTTGGCTTCCACCCGTGGCGATTTTCGCAAATACGCGTCCTTGCACGCTTCGGACGCTCCCGGCCTCTGTGCCGTGGAATTGTGGAATTGTTATCTCGCCATCTGTGTGGGTAATTTTGGCTAGCTGTGTGCCGTGGCATTGGTCCTGCTATTGGCTTCTACCCGTGGCGATTTTCGCAAATACGCGTCCCTGCACGCTGCGAACGCTTTCGGTCTGTGTGCCGTGGAATTGGGAACTGGTCTGACTTTGCTCGTGGTCTCCACACATTGCGATTCTCGCAAATACGCGTCCCTGCACACTGCGATCGCTCCTGGTCTGTGTGCCATTGTCTCGTGTAATTGCTATCTGGCCACCTGGCTATGTAATTACGTTGGTAATTCGCGGGTGCTTTTTGTTTCCTGCACTGTGGGCCTGCGTGTCTTGAGTGCCTCGCAGGTGATGTTTTGTTTCTGCTCCCCTGATTTTTATTTCCTTCTGAAATACTGGTTGCCTTGCCTCGTTCACTGTGTGTTGTGGAATTATTGTTCTTATCCCTGTACAGCCAAGCCATGTGAGCCTTATTCACTATGTGGTGTAAGGAGGCCGTCTCTGGATCCAAAACCATTCCCACGATTTTTGTAATCTCTGGACCCAAGGATCCGAAAAACATAATTTTTAATCTTTTGTCACCTTCGTGATACTGATCCACATCGCTCGCATAGTACGCTCTTTTAAATCGTATGAGGTACTCTCGAGGATCCTCATCTGCGCATAGATTTTGCAGCGTTAATTCCCTCAGACAGTGTTAGATATTGTGCAAACTTCCGAATCACTGCCAAGCTCAGCTTTTTAAAATCGTTCCGAACCTCGTATGGTAGCAACTTTACCCATGATATGGACTGTCCATGCAAGCTGCGTTTCAGCAAACTGGCTTTCTCATCCGTTTTTCTCAGACCCCTGATCATTGCTTCTGCTTCTACCATTGCAATGTGAGTGTGTATGTCTCTGTTCTTATTGTGTCGATCAAAATAGGGAATTCTGGCGAGAGCTTTGTCCATCGATTTCAGAGTTTTACTACTGAACAAGTAATCGGAAAGTTGATCATCGTCATCCGAGTCAGATTCGGATGAGTTATTAATATCACGGTGGCGTTGCTTAACATGATTTTTGTAGTGTCTTTTGCGCCTGTAACGTGGGTCAGCTTTGCTCGTTGACTCCTGTTTATCCCATGGCTCATACTTATGTGGTTTTTGTGGGGTGTTTGATTTATATTTGTCTGGTGCGTCGTGCCTGTCGCGATGTTTGTGTCGGCCGTCTGTGCGTGGTGTGCGTTTTCCTGGAGAGTTGCCTCGGAGCTTCGGCTCCGCCCTTTCTCGCGTTATCAGTACAGAATCCCCTGGTGACTTAGTTTTAATATTCTGTCCCCCTCTGACATCGGGGTTGTCAGCCCCACCCGTTTCTTTTCCGAATTTTTCCTCATTATATAATCTCTGTTTGTCTGTCTGTGCGAGAGGGTCTGAGTTCAGCGTAGCTATTTCTGAAGTTTTTACATAGGTGGCCTTCATAGGTGCTCGCTAACAGCACTTGCCCCTACAGTCTGTTAAGGCTATATGGGGGATCTTTGTTTTCTCATTAAACCCGGCTGCTTCCAGATGGCCCCTTGCCAGGGTGGAATTCCTGTTTCTCCGCGCTGCGAGAGAGACAAAGGTGGTCGGGGTTTCTTGGAGTATTGTTTAACTCGTTTCGTAAGTTTGCCCGTTGTCTCATTCCTTCTCGAAAATCTTTGATGTGACTCGGTATTTCTGTCTCCAAGCTTTGTTTTAACAGTAAAACGTATTAAAGGTGAAAATAATTTGATATCGAATTAATAATTGGATAAGGATTCACTGATGCATCTGGTGGCCTGGTCTTAATTGGAGTGATCGTGAGGATCGCTAATTTTAGCTTATTCTTGTTGTTGCATTTTAAATTAAAACCGTTGTTTTAATGGCAAATAAGGAAAATAAAAAAATTGGTTTAACTCGCGTCTGTCTTCCTGAGGCTCGCCTCTGGGTGACCTTTCCAAAGGGGCACATCAAACTCTTGTTCATCTGGAGATCTTCGCAGACAGCTGTTAACATCCTCGCCTCGAGAGTTTTATTATTTCTTTTTTTATTTATGGCCTGTTTATGATCTCCATCTGTGTTTGCGTGTTTTTGGGTTGATGCGTTTTATGCATTATTTCTCTTTGTTATTATTTTTAAAAATTATATATCGGCAGATATTATTGTTAATATCAATTTTGGAAAAAGGCCCATATCCAACACACCACCCTTTTAAAAATGATCTGTGGTCTGCCACGGATTATTTTTAAAATAAAAGAAAAATGCCTTTTCCCATCATAAGCATTGATTGTCTTCGAGTTTGTGATTTTCCTTACAACGCGCACGTACGTGTCACAACTTAGCATGATTACATTTGAAATAAGAAAATAAAAGAACAGGAAAAATAAAAAAAATTAAGGCAACATGTTACATCGGTTCTTATCAATTATTGCTACTTTGATTTTTGTTTCAGTTCCTGGGAAACACTGGATAGCGGTTTCGAGCCCGGTGGTACACCGTTTCCCTCCTGGCATCTCTTTGTTTAATGTTTACCAAGTTCATATTCTTAGTTTTTTCGGTAAAGTCATGTTGTTTCTCTTCAACGTGACTTTACCGAAAAAACTAAGAATATGAATTACTGCAGTCACGAAAGCTTTAAATCAAAGTTTACCAAGTTATTGGCAACCTTACCGCCACCTTGAGTCAAGAGTGCAGAATAATTTTTTCTCATGGCCAGGTATTTTAGAGTAACCTGTGACCTTTCCATGCAACATCATCACATCGTCATTTTGGTTCATCGTTGGTATGGCTTTAGCCAAATGAGCACGGTTCCTTGGTTCGTATCGGTAATTTTTTTTATCCCTCGCCTTCCCTGTGGGTTTATGTGGCGTGAAATGATGTCGTGCGCCACCAGGATTAGTACACACCACGAGTTTCCGTGCTCGACTGTTGGGGTCATTTGCCTTCTCCGCAGCCATGTGCTGATTTGATGACTCCGTACCACGATTCGATTCCATGTTTTTGCATGTGCTGGATTTCAACACATTCCCCGATCCATCATGGATTTCTGTCTCTGTAGCATCTTTCTCTGCCACATTCGCAGTACTCTCACGCAATTTCGCGACACAATTTATCGCGTTTCCATTTACCAAACAAGCAGGTTTCTCCCCCCCGATCCTGTTGCTTATCATTTCTCGTTGGATCACACTTCATTGTTATTTTTCCCTGTTCAATAGGTGTATTCACCACGGGAGCGACTCTCGCGTTCTCCACCACATTATCAGAACGGGTGCATGGTGCATTTAGTTTTCCACAATCATGGTTACCCTCCTGGTTTTGTTCGTCACCTCCAGCCTGCTTGATTTTTTTCAAGGGCTGTGAATTTTTTTCCAGCTCAGCGGACACTGCTCTTCCTGTCATTTTCCTCTCAACCCCTGTGAGCGATTCATCACGTGCCCATGTCACCCTCTTTGTCACAGCAGTTGGGAATCGGCGTGATTCTGCTCTTGGCCTATACGCGCCGTGATTCTCGTGATTGTGTCTTTGTGTGTTGCGATCGCCCATTATTTATGTGCCACTGTCGATCGTAATTGTTATCTCGCCATCTGTGTGGGTAATTTTGGCCAGCAGTGTGCCCTGGCATTGGGTATAGATATGGTCCTGCTCTTGGCTTCCACCCGTGGCGATTTTCGCAAATACGCGTCCTTGCACGCTTCGGACGCTCCCGGCCTCTGTGCCGTGGAATTGTGGAATTGTTATCTCGCCATCTGTGTGGGTAATTTTGGCTAGCTGTGTGCCGTGGCATTGGTCCTGCTATTGGCTTCTACCCGTGGCGATTTTCGCAAATACGCGTCCCTGCACGCTGCGAACGCTTTCGGTCTGTGTGCCGTGGAATTGGGAACTGGTCTGACTTTGCTCGTGGTCTCCACACATTGCGATTCTCGCAAATACGCGTCCCTGCACACTGCGATCGCTCCTGGTCTGTGTGCCATTGTCTCGTGTAATTGCTATCTGGCCACCTGGCTATGTAATTACGTTGGTAATTCGCGGGTGCTTTTTGTTTCCTGCACTGTGGGCCTGCGTGTCTTGAGTGCCTCGCAGGTGATGTTTTGTTTCTGCTCCCCTGATTTTTATTTCCTTCTGAAATACTGGTTGCCTTGCCTCGTTCACTGTGTGTTGTGGAATTATTGTTCTTATCCCTGTACAGCCAAGCCATGTGAGCCTTATTCACTATGTGGTGTAAGGAGGCCGTCTCTGGATCCAAAACCATTCCCACGATTTTTGTAATCTCTGGACCCAAGGATCCGAAAAACATAATTTTTAATCTTTTGTCACCTTCGTGATACTGATCCACATCGCTCGCATAGTACGCTCTTTTAAATCGTATGAGGTACTCTCGAGGATCCTCATCTGCGCATAGATTTTGCAGCGTTAATTCCCTCAGACAGTGTTAGATATTGTGCAAACTTCCGAATCACTGCCAAGCTCAGCTTTTTAAAATCGTTCCGAACCTCGTATGGTAGCAACTTTACCCATGATATGGACTGTCCATGCAAGCTGCGTTTCAGCAAACTGGCTTTCTCATCCGTTTTTCTCAGACCCCTGATCATTGCTTCTGCTTCTACCATTGCAATGTGAGTGTGTATGTCTCTGTTCTTATTGTGTCGATCAAAATAGGGAATTCTGGCGAGAGCTTTGTCCATCGATTTCAGAGTTTTACTACTGAACAAGTAATCGGAAAGTTGATCATCGTCATCCGAGTCAGATTCGGATGAGTTATTAATATCACGGTGGCGTTGCTTAACATGATTTTTGTAGTGTCTTTTGCGCCTGTAACGTGGGTCAGCTTTGCTCGTTGACTCCTGTTTATCCCATGGCTCATACTTATGTGGTTTTTGTGGGGTGTTTGATTTATATTTGTCTGGTGCGTCGTGCCTGTCGCGATGTTTGTGTCGGCCGTCTGTGCGTGGTGTGCGTTTTCCTGGAGAGTTGCCTCGGAGCTTCGGCTCCGCCCTTTCTCGCGTTATCAGTACAGAATCCCCTGGTGACTTAGTTTTAATATTCTGTCCCCCTCTGACATCGGGGTTGTCAGCCCCACCCGTTTCTTTTCCGAATTTTTCCTCATTATATAATCTCTGTTTGTCTGTCTGTGCGAGAGGGTCTGAGTTCAGCGTAGCTATTTCTGAAGTTTTTACATAGGTGGCCTTCATAGGTGCTCGCTAACAGCACTTGCCCCTACAGTCTGTTAAGGCTATATGGGGGATCTTTGTTTTCTCATTAAACCCGGCTGCTTCCAGATGGCCCCTTGCCAGGGTGGAATTCCTGTTTCTCCGCGCTGCGAGAGAGACAAAGGTGGTCGGGGTTTCTTGGAGTATTGTTTAACTCGTTTCGTAAGTTTGCCCGTTGTCTCATTCCTTCTCGAAAATCTTTGATGTGACTCGGTATTTCTGTCTCCAAGCTTTGTTTTAACAGTAAAACGTATTAAAGGTGAAAATAATTTGATATCGAATTAATAATTGGATAAGGATTCACTGATGCATCTGGTGGCCTGGTCTTAATTGGAGTGATCGTGAGGATCGCTAATTTTAGCTTATTCTTGTTGTTGCATTTTAAATTAAAACCGTTGTTTTAATGGCAAATAAGGAAAATAAAAAAATTGGTTTAACTCGCGTCTGTCTTCCTGAGGCTCGCCTCTGGGTGACCTTTCCAAAGGGGCACATCAAACTCTTGTTCATCTGGAGATCTTCGCAGACAGCTGTTAACATCCTCGCCTCGAGAGTTTTATTATTTCTTTTTTTATTTATGGCCTGTTTATGATCTCCATCTGTGTTTGCGTGTTTTTGGGTTGATGCGTTTTATGCATTATTTCTCTTTGTTATTATTTTTAAAAATTATATATCGGCAGATATTATTGTTAATATCAATTTTGGAAAAAGGCCCATATCCAACACACCACCCTTTTAAAAATGATCTGTGGTCTGCCACGGATTATTTTTAAAATAAAAGAAAAATGCCTTTTCCCATCATAAGCATTGATTGTCTTCGAGTTTGTGATTTTCCTTACAACGCGCACGTACGTGTCACAACTTAGCATGATTACATTTGAAATAAGAAAATAAAAGAACAGGAAAAATAAAAAAAATTAAGGCAACATGTTACATCGGTTCTTATCAATTATTGCTACTTTGATTTTTGTTTCAGTTCCTGGGAAACACTGGATAGCGGTTTCGAGCCCGGTGGTACACCGTTTCCCTCCTGGCATCTCTTTGTTTAATGTTTACCAAGTTCATATTCTTAGTTTTTTCGGTAAAGTCATGTTGTTTCTCTTCAACGTGACTTTACCGAAAAAACTAAGAATATGAATTACTGCAGTCACGAAAGCTTTAAATCAAAGTTTACCAAGTTATTGGCAACCTTACCGCCACCTTGGGTCAAGAGTGCAGAATAATTTTTTCTCATGGCCAGGTATTTTAGAGTAACCTGTGACCTTTCCATGCAACATCATCACATCGTCATTTTGGTTCATCGTTGGTATGGCTTTAGCCAAATGAGCACGGTTCCTTGGTTCGTATCGGTAATTTTTTTTATCCCTCGCCTTCCCTGTGGGTTTATGTGGCGTGAAATGATGTCGTGCGCCACCAGGATTAGTACACACCACGAGTTTCCGTGCTCGACTGTTGGGGTCATTTGCCTTCTCCGCAGCCATGTGCTGATTTGATGACTCCGTACCACGATTCGATTCCATGTTTTTGCATGTGCTGGATTTCAACACATTCCCCGATCCATCATGGATTTCTGTCTCCGTAGCATCTTTCTCTGCCACATTCGCAGTACTCTCACGCAATTTCGCGACACAATTGATCGCGTTTCCATTTACCAAACAAGCAGGTTTCTCCCCCCCGATCCTGTTGCTTATCATTTCTCGTTGGATCACACTTCATTGTTATTTTTCCCTGTTCAATAGGTGTATTCACCACGGGAGCGACTCTCGCGTTCTCCACCACATTATCAGAACGGGTGCATGGTGCATTTAGTTTTCCACAATCATGGTTACCCTCCTGGTTTTGTTCGTCACCTCCAGCCTGCTTGATTTTTTTCAAGGGCTGTGAATTTTTTTCCAGCTCAGCGGACACTGCTCTTCCTGTCATTTTCCTCTCAACCCCTGTGAGCGATTCATCACGTGCCCATGTCACCCTCTTTGTCACAGCAGTTGGGAATCGGCGTGATTCTGCTCTTGGCCTATACGCGCCGTGATTCTCGTGATTGTGTCTTTGTGTGTTGCGATCGCCCATTATTTATGTGCCACTGTCGATCGTAATTGTTATCTCGCCATCTGTGTGGGTAATTTTGGCCAGCAGTGTTCCGTGGCATTGGGTATAGATATGGTCCTGCTCTTGGCTTCCACCCGTGGCGATTTTCGCAAATACGCGTCCTTGCACGCTTCGGACGCTCCCGGCCTCTGTGCCGTGGAATTGTGGAATTGTTATCTCGCCATCTGTGTGGGTAATTTTGGCTAGCTGTGTGCCGTGGCATTGGTCCTGCTATTGGCTTCTACCCGTGGCGATTTTCGCAAATACGCGTCCCTGCACGCTGCGAACGCTTTCGGTCTGTGTGCCGTGGAATTGGGAACTGGTCTGACTTTGCTCGTGGTCTCCACACATTGCGATTCTCGCAAATACGCGTCCCTGCACACTGCGATCGCTCCTGGTCTGTGTGCCATTGTCTCGTGTAATTGCTATCTGGCCACCTGGCTATGTAATTACGTTGGTAATTCGCGGGTGCTTTTTGTTTCCTGCACTGTGGGCCTGCGTGTCTTGAGTGCCTCGCAGGTGATGTTTTGTTTCTGCTCCCCTGATTTTTATTTCCTTCTGAAATACTGGTTGCCTTGCCTCGTTCACTGTGTGTTGTGGAATTATTGTTCTTATCCCTGTACAGCCAAGCCATGTGAGCCTTATTCACTATGTGGTGTAAGGAGGCCGTCTCTGGATCCAAAACCATTCCCACGATTTTTGTAATCTCTGGACCCAAGGATCCGAAAAACATAATTTTTTATCTTTTGTCACCTTCGTGATACTGATCCACATCGCTCGCATAGTACGCTCTTTTAAATCGTATGAGGTACTCTCGAGGATCCTCATCTGCGCATAGATTTTGCAGCGTTAATTCCCTCAGACAGTGTTAGATATTGTGCAAACTTCCGAATCACTGCCAAGCTCAGCTTTTTAAAATCGTTCCGAACCTCGTATGGTAGCAACTTTACCCATGATATGGACTGTCCATGCAAGCTGCGTTTCAGCAAACTGGCTTTCTCATCCGTTTTTCTCAGACCCCTGATCATTGCTTCTGCTTCTACCATTGCAATGTGAGTGTGTATGTCTCTGTTCTTATTGTGTCGATCAAAATAGGGAATTCTGGCGAGAGCTTTGTCCATCGATTTCAGAGTTTTACTACTGAACAAGTAATCGGAAAGTTGATCATCGTCATCCGAGTCAGATTCGGATGAGTTATTAATATCACGGTGGCGTTGCTTAACATGATTTTTGTAGTGTCTTTTGCGCCTGTAACGTGGGTCAGCTTTGCTCGTTGACTCCTGTTTATCCCATGGCTCGTACTTATGTGGTTTTTGTGGGGTGTTTGATTTATATTTGTCTGGTGCGTCGTGCCTGTCGCGATGTTTGTGTCGGCCGTCTGTGCGTGGTGTGCGTTTTCCTGGAGAGTTGCCTCGGAGCTTCGGCTCCGCCCTTTCTCGCGTTATCAGTACAGAATCCCCTGGTGACTTAGTTTTAATATTCTGTCCCCCTCTGACATCGGGGTTGTCAGCCCCACCCGTTTCTTTTCCGAATTTTTCCTCATTATATAATCTCTGTTTGTCTGTCTGTGCGAGAGGGTCTGAGTTCAGCGTAGCTATTTCTGAAGTTTTTACATCGTTTTCGATTTTGTACCATTTTATCCAGTTCTTAAGCAGTGTCCCAGTGTCAATAAAGCTCCCCTTCCATGTGTCTCCCTGATTTGTTTGCTCTGTAGCAGATCGGCCTGACCGTTTTGGTACAAGTTCGCGCATTTAAGGGTTGGCGTTTAAGGGTTGGTGTTTAAAGGTTGGTGTTTAAGGGTTGGCGTTAAGGGTTGGTGTTTAAGGGTTGGCGTTTAAGGGTTGGCGTTTAAGGGTTGGCGTATAAGGGTTGGTGTTTAAGGGTTGGTGTTTAAGGTTTTTCGTTTAAGGGATGTGTGCTTAAGAGTTGGTGTTTACAGGTTGCTGTTTAAAGGTTTAGCGTGTAAGTTTTGCCTTTAAGGGTTGGTGTTTAAAGGTTGGTGTTTAAGAGATGGCGTTTAAAGGTTGGTGTTTAAAGAGTTGGCGTTTGAGGGTTGGCGTTTAAGGGTTGGTGTTTACAGGTTGGTGTTTAAGCGTGTTTAGGTTTTGGCGTTTAAAGGTTGTCAAGGGTTGGTACTTAAGTGTTGGTGTTTACAGGTTGGTGTTTAACGGTTGGCGTTTAAGGGTTGGCGTTAAAGGGTTGGCATTTAAGGGTTGGCTATTAAGGGTTGGTGTTTAAGGGTTGGCGTATAAGGGTTGGTGTTTAAAGGTTCGTGTTTAAGGGTTGGCGTTTAAGGGTTGGCGTTAAAGGGTTGGTGTTTAAGGGTTGGCGTTTAAGGGTTTTCGTTTAAGGGTTGGTGCTTAAGAGTTGGTGTTTACAGGTTGGTGTTTAAGGGTTGGCGTTTAAGGGTTGGCGTTAAAGGGTTTGGCGTTTAAGAGTTGGTGTTTAAGGGTTGGCATTTAAGGTTTGGCGTGTAACAGTTGGCATTTAAACGTTGGTGTTTAAGGCTTGGCTTTAAAGGGTTGGCGTTTAAGGGTTGGTGTTTAAGGGTTGGCATTTAAGGGTTGGCATTTATGGGTTGGCGTTTAAAGGTTGGCGTTTAAGGGTTGGCGTTTAAGGGTTAGTGTTTAAGGGTTGGCGTTTTAAGGGTTTTCGTTTAAGGGTTGGTGCTTAAGAGTTGGTATTGACAGGTTAGTGTTTAAAGGTTTGGCGTGTAAGTTCGGCCTTTAAGGGTTGGTGTTTAAAGGTTGGTGTTTAAGAGATGGCGTTTAAGGGTTGGTGTTTAAGAGTTGGCGTTAAAGGGTTGGCGTTTAAGGGTTGGTGTTTAAGGGTTGGTGTTTTAGCGTGTTTAGGTTTTGGTGTTTAAAGGTTGTCCTTTAAGGGTTGGTGCTTAAGAGGTGGTGTTTACAGGTTGGTATTTAAGGGTTGGCGTTGAAGGGTTGGTGTTTAAGAGTTGGCGTTAAAGGGTTGGCGTTTAAGGGTTGGTGTTTAAGGGTTGGTGTTTTAGCGTGTTTAGGTTTTGGCGTTTAAGGGTTGTCGTTTAAGGGTTGGTACTTAAGAGGTGGTGTTCACAGGTTGGTGTTTAAAGGGTTGGTGCTTAAGAGTTGGTGTTTACAGGTTAGTGTTTAAAGGTTTGGCGGGTAAGGTTTGGCCTTTAAGGGTTGGTGTTTAAAGGTTGGTGTTTAAAGGTTGGTGTTTAAGGGTTTGCGTTTAAGGATTAGTGTTTAAGGGTTGGCGTTTAAGGGTTGGCATTTAAAGGGTTGGCGTTTAAGGGTTGGTGTTTAAGGGTTGGCGTATAAGGGTTGGCGTTTTAGGGTTGGTGTTTAAAGGTTGGTGTTTAAGGGTTTGCGTTTAAGGAGTAGTGTTTAAGGGTTGGCGTTTAAGGGTTGGCATTTAAAGGGTTGGCGACTAAGGGTTGGTATTTAAGGGTTGGCGTTTAAGGGTTGGCATTTAAGGGTTGGCGTTTAAGGGTTTGCGTTTAAGGGTTGGCGTTTAAGGGTTGGCGTTAAAAGATTGGTGTTTAAAGATTGGTATTTAAGGGTTGGCGTTTAAGGGTTTTCGTTTAAGGGTTGGTGCTTAAGAGTTGGTGATTACAGGTTGGTGTTTAAAGGTTTAGCATGTAAGTTTTGCCTTTAAGGGTTGGTGTTTAAAGGTTGGTGTTTAAGAGATGGCGTTTAAAGGTTGGTGTTTAATAGGTTGGCGTTTAAGGGTTGGTGTTTAAGGGTTAATGTTTAAGCGTGTTTAGGTTTTTGCGTTTAAGGGTTGTCGTTTAAGGGTTGGTACTTAAGAGTTGGTGTTTACAGGTTGGTGTTTAAGGGTTGGCGTTTAAGGGTTGGCGTTAAAGGGTTGGCGTGTAAGAGTTGGCATTTAAACATTGGTGTTTAAGGGTTGGCGTTTTAAGGGTTTTCATTTAAGGGTTGGTGCTTAAGAGTTGGTGTTGACAGGTTAGTGTTTAAAGGTTTGGCGTGTAAGTTCGGCCTTTAAGGGTTGGTGTTTAAAGGTTGGCGTTAAAGGGTTGGCGTTTACGGGTTGGCGTTTAAGGGTTGGTGCTTAAGAGGTGGTGTTTAAAGGTTGGTGTTTTAAGGTTTGTTTTTAAGGGTTGGCGATTTAGGGTTGGCGTTTAAGGGTTGGCATTTAAGGGTTGGCGTTTAAGGGTTGGCGTTAAAGGGTTGGCGTCTAAGGGTTGGCGTTTAAAGGGTTGGCGATTAAGGGTTGGCGTTTAAGGGTTGGCATTTAAGGGTTGGCGTTTAAGGGTTGGCGTTTACTGGTTGGCGTTTAAGGGTTGGCGTTTAAGGGTTGGAGTTTAAGGGTTTGCGTTTAAGGGTTGGCGTTTAAGGGTTGGTGTTTAGAGGTGGGCGTTTATGGGTTGGCGTTCAAATGGTTAAGTGTTTAAGGCTTGGTGTTCAAGGGATGGCGTTTAAGCGTCGGTGTTTAAGGGTTGGCCTTTAAACGTTGGCGTTTAAGGGTGGGCGTTTAAGGGTTGGCGTTTAAGGGTTGGCGTTTAAAGGTTGGCGTTTAAGGGTTGGCGTTAAAGGGTTTGTTTATGGATTGGCGTTTTAGGGTTGGTGTTTTAGGGTTTAGTGTTTAAGGGTTTGTCTTTAATAGTTGGCGTTTAAGCGTTGACGTTTAAGGGTAGGGGTTTAAGGGTTGGCGTTTAAGGGTTGGCGTTTTAAAGGGTTGGCGTTTAAGGGTTGGCGTTTTAGGGTTGGTGTTTAAAGGTTGGTGTTTAAGGGTTGGCGTTTAAGGGTTGGCATTAAGGGTTGGTGTTTAAAGGTTGGCATTAAAGGGTTGGCCTTTAAGTGTTGGTGTTTAAAGCTTGGTGTTTAATAGATGGCGTTTAGGGTTGGTGTTTTAAGGTTTGGTTTTTAAGGTTTGACGATTTAGGGTTGGTGTTTAACCGTCGGTTTGTAAGGGTTGGCTTTCAAGGGTTCGTGTTTAAGGGTTGGTCTTTAAAGAGTTAGCGTTTAAGGTTTGCCGGATGAGGTTTGGTGTTGAAGGATTGGCGTTTAATGGTTGGTGTTTAAGGGTTGGTGTTTAAGGGTTGGTGTTTAAAGGTTGACGTTTTAGGGTTTGAATTTTAGCGTGTTTAGGTTTTGGCGTTTAAGGGTTGTGCTTTAAGGGTTGGTGCTTAAGAGGTGGTGTTTACAGGTTGGTATTTAAGGGTTGGCGTTTAAGGGTTGGTGTTTAAAGGTTGGCGTTTAAGGGTTGGCGTTAAAGGGTTGGCGTTTAACGGTTAGCGTTTAAGGGTTGGCGTTTAAGGGTTGGCGTTTAAGGGTTGGCGTTCAATGGTTGGTGTTTAAGGGTTGGCGTTTAAGCGTTTTCGTTTAAGTGTTGGTGCTTAAGAGTTGGTGTTTTTAGGTTGGTGTTTACAGGTTTGGCGTGTAAGTTTGGCCTTTAAGGGGTTGGTGTTTAAGGGTTGGCGTTTAAGGGTTGGCGTTTTAGGGTCGGTGTTTAAAGGTTGGTGTTTAAGGGTTTGCGTTTAAGTATTGGTGTTTAAGGGTTGGCGTTTAAGGGTTGGCATTTGAAGAGTTAGCGATTAAGGGTTGGTGTTTAAGGGTTGGCGTTTAAGGGTTGGCATTTGAGGGTTGGCGTTTAAGGGTTGGCGTTTAAGTGTTGGCGTTTAAGGGTTGGCGTTAAAGGGTTTGTTTATGGGTTGGCGTTTTAGGGTTGGTGTTTTAGGGTTTAGTGTTTAAGGGTTGGTCTTTAATAGTTGCCGTTTAAGCGTTGACGTTTAAGGGTTGGGGTTTAAGGGTTGGCGTTTAAGGGTTGGCGTTTTAAAGGGTTGGCGTTTTAGGGTTGGTGTTTAAAGGTTGGTGTTTAAGGGTTGGCGTTTAAGGGTTGGCATTAAGGGTTGGTGTTTAAAGGTTGGCATTAAAGGGTTGGCCTTTAAGGGTTGGTGTTTAAGCGTGTTTATGTTTTGGCGTTTAGGGGTTGGCGTTTAATGGTTGGTGTTTAATGGATGGCGTTTAAGGGTTGGTGTTTAAGGGTTTGGCGTTTAAGGTTTGTCTTTAACGGTTGGTGTTTTAAGGTTTGTTTTTAAGGGATGGCGATTTAGGGTTAGTGTTTAAGGGTTGGCATTTAAGGGTTGGTGTTTAATGGTTGGTCTTTAAAGTGTTAGCGTTTAAGGTTTGCCGGATGATGGTTGACGTTTAAGGGTTGGCGTTTAATAGTTGGTGTTTAAGGGTTGGTGTTTAAGCGTTTTCGTTTAAGTGTTGGTGCTTAAGAGTTGGTGTTTACAGGTTGGTGTTTAAAGGTTTGGCGTGTAAGTTTGGCCTTTAAGGGTTGACGTTCAAGGTTGGTGTTTAAGGGTTCGTGTTTTAGGGTTGGCTTTTTAGGGTTGGTGTTTAAAGGTTGGTGTTTAAGGGTTTGCGTTTAAGGATTGGTGTTTAAGGGTTTGCGTTTAAGGGTTGGCATTTAAAGAGTTAGCGATTAAGGGTTGTTGTTTAAGGTTTGGCGTTTAAGGGTTGGCATTTAAGGGTTGGTGTTTAAGGGTTGGTGCTTAAGGGTTGGCGTTTAAGGGTTGGCGTATAAGGGTTGGTGTTTAAGGGTTGGCGTTTAAGGGTTTTAGTTTTTAGGATTGGTGCTTAAGAGTTGGTATTTACAGGTTGGTGTTTAAAGGTTTGGCGTGTTAGTTTGGCCTTTAAGGTTTGCTGTTTAAAGGTTGGTGTTTAAGAGATGGAGTTTAAGGGTTGGCGTTAAAGGGTTGGCGTTTACGGGTTGGCTTTTAAGGCTTGGCATTTAAGGGTTGGTGTTTAATCGTGTTTAGGCTTTGGCGTTTAAGGGTTGTCGTTTAAGGTTTGGTTCTTAAGAGTTGGTGTTTACAGGTTGGTGTTTAAAGGTTTGCCGTGTAAGTTTGGCCATTAAGTGTTGGTGTTTAAAGCTTGGTTTAATAGATGGCGTTTAGGGTTGGTGTTTTAAGGTTTGGTTTTTAAGGTTTGACGATTTAGGGTTGGTGTTTAAGGGTTGGCATTTAAGGGTTGGTGTTTAAGTGTTGGCGTTTTAGCGTGTTTAGGTTTTGGCGTTCATGGGTTGTCGTTTAAGGGTTGGTGCTTAAGAGGTAGTGTTTACAGGTTGGTGTTTAAAGGGTTGGTACTTAAGAGTTGGTGTTTACAGGTTGGTGTTTAAAGGTTGGTGTTTAAGAGATGGCGTTTAAGGTTTGGTGTTTAAGGGTTGGCGTTTACGGGTTGGCGTTTTAGGGTTAGCTTTAACGGTAGGTGTTTAAAGGTTGGTGTTTTAAGGTTGGTTTTTAAGGGTTGGCGATTTAGGGTTGGTGTTCAATGGTTGGCATTTAAGGGTTGGTGTTTAACCGTCGGTTTGTAAGGGTTGGCTTTCAAGGGTTCGTGTTTAAGGGTTGGTCTTTAAAGAGTTAGCGTTTAAGGTTTTCCGGATGAGGTTTGGTGTTGAAGGATTGGCGTTTAATGGTTGGTGTTTAAGGGTTGGTGTTTAAGGGTTGGTGTTAAAGGTTGACGTTTTAGGGTTTGAATTTTAGCGTGTTTAGGTTTTGGCGTTTAAGGGTTGTCCTTTAAGGGTTGGTGCTTAAGAGGTGGTGTTTACAGGTTGGTATTTAAGGGTTGGCGTTTAAGGGTTGGTGTTTAAAAGTTGGCGTTTAAGGGTTGGCGTTAAAGGGTTGGCGTTTAACGGTTAGTGTTTAAGGGTTGGCGTTTAAGGGTTGGCGTTTAATGGTTGGTGTTTAAGGGCTGGCGTTTAAGCGTTTTCGTTTAAGTGTTGGTGCTTAAGAGTTGGTGTTTTCAGGTTGGTGTTTAAAGGTTTGGCATGTAAGTTTGGCCTTTAAGGGGTTGGTGTTTAAGGGTTGGCGTTAAAGGGTTGGCGTTTACGGGTTGGCTTTTAAGGCTTGGTGTTTAAGGGTTGGTGTTTAATCGTGTTTAGGCTTTGGCATTTAAGGGTTATCGTTTAAGGTTTGGTTCTTAAGAGTTGGTGTTTACAGGTTGGTGTTTAAAGGTTTGGCGTGTAAGTTTGGCCTTTAAGTGTTGGTGTTAAAGCTTGGTGTTTAATAGATGGCGTTTAGGGTTGGTGTTTTAAGGTTGGTTTTTAAGGTTTGGCGATTTAGGGTTGGCGTTTAAGGGTTGGCCTTTAAGGGTTGGTGTTTAAGCGTTGGCGTTTTAGCGTGTTTAGGTTTTGGCGTTCATGGGTTGTCGTTTAAGGGTTGGTGCTTAAGCGGTGGTGTTTACAGGTTGGTGTTTAAAGGGTTGGTGCTTAAGAGTTGGTGTTTACAGGTTGGTGTTTAATAGTTTGGCGGGTAAGGTTTGGCCTTTAAGGGTTGGTGTTTAAAGGTTGGTGTTTAAGAGATGGCGTTTAAGGTTTGGTGTTTAAGGGTTGGCGTTTACGGGTTGGCGTTTTAGGGTTAGCTTTAACGGTAGGTGTTTAAAGGTTGGTGTTTTAAGGTTGGTTTTTAAGGGTTGGCGATTTAGGGTTGGTGTTCAATGGTTGGCATTTAAGGGATTGGTGTTTAACCGTCGGTTTGTAAGGGTTGGCTTTCAAGGGTTCGTGTTTAAGAGTTGGTCTTTAAAGAGTTAGCGTTTAAGGTTTGCCGGATGAGGTTTGGTGTTGAAGGATTGGCGTTTAATGGTTGGTGTTTAAGGGTTGGTGTTTAAGGGTTGGTGTTTAAAGGTTGACGTTTTAGGGTTTGAATTTTAGCGTGTTTAGGTTTTGGCGTTTAAGGGTTGTCCTTTAAGGGTTGGTGCTTAAGAGGTGGTGTTTACAGGTTGGTATTTAAGGGTTGGCGTTTAAGGGTTGGTGTTTAAAGGTTGGCGTTTAAGGGTTGGCGTTAAAGGGTTGGCGTTTAACGGTTAGCGTTTAAGGGTTGGCGTTTAAGGGTTGGCGTTTAAGGGTTGGCGTTTAAAGGTTGACGTTTAACGGTTAGTGTTTAAGGGTTGGCGTTTAAGGGTTGGCGTTTAAGGGTTGGCGTTTAAAGGTTGACGTTTAAGGGTTGGCGTTTAATGGTTGGTGTTTAAGGGTTGGCGTTTAAGCGTTTTCGTTTAAGTGTTGGTGCTTAAGAGTTGGTGTTTTCAGGTTGGTGTTTAAAGGTTTGGCGTGTAAGTTTGGCCTTTAAGGGGTTGGTGTTTAAGGGTTGGCGTTTAAGGGTTGGCGTTTTAGGGTCGGTGGTTAAAGGTTGGTGTTTAAGGGTTTGCGTTTAAGTATTGGTGTTAAGGGTTGGCGTTTAAGGGTTGGCATTTGAAGAGTTAGCGATTAAGGGTTGGTGTTTAAGGGTTGGCATTTAAGGGTTGGCATTTAAGGGTTGGCGTTTAAGGGTTGGCGTTTAAGGGTTGGCGTTAAAGGGTTTGTTTATGGGTTGGCGTTTTAGGGTTGGTGTTTTAGGGTTTAGTGTTTAAGGGTTGGTCTTTAATAGTTGGCGTTTAAGCGTTGACGTTTAAGGGTTGGGGTTTAAGGGTTGGCGTTTAAGGGTTGGCGTTTTAAAGGGTTGGTGTTTAACGGTTGGCGTTTTAGGGTTGGTGTTTAAAGGTTGGTGTTTAAGGGTTGGCGTTTAAGGGTTGGCATTAAGGGTTGGTGTTTAAAGGTTGGCATTAAAGGGTTGGCCTTTAAGGGTTGGTGTTTAAGCGTGTTTATGTTTTGGCGTTTAAGGGTTGGCGTTTAATGGTTGGTGTTTAATGGATGGCGTTTAAGGGTTGGTGTTTAAGGGTTTGGCGTTTAAGGTTTGTCTTTAACGGTTGGTGTTTAAAGGTTGGTGTTTTAAGGTTTGTTTTTAAGGGTTGGCGATTTAGGGTTGGTGTTTAAGGGTTGGCATTTAAGGGTTGGTGTTTAAGGGTTGGTGTTTAAGCGTTTTCGTTTAAGTGTTGGTGCTTAAGAGTTGGTGTTTACAGGTTGGTGTTTAAAGGTTTGGCGTGTAAGTTTGGCCTTTAAGGGTTGACGTTTAAGGTGGGTGTTTAAGGGTTCGCGTTTTATGGTTGGCGTTTTAGGGTTGGTGTTTAAAGGTTGGTGTTTAAGGGTTTGCGTTTAAGGATTGGTGTTTAAGGGTTTGCGTTTAAGGGTTGGCATTTAAAGAGTTAGCGATTAAGTGTTGTTGTTTAAGGTTTGGCGTTTAAGGGTTGGCATTTAAGGGTTGGCGTTTAAGGGTTGGTGCTTAAGAGGTGGTGTTTACAGGTTGGTGTTCAAAGGGTTGGTGCTTAAGAGTTGGTGTTTACAGGTTGGTGTTTAATAGTTTGGCGGGTAAGGTTTGGCCTTTAAGGGTTGGTGTTTAAAGGTTGGTGTTTAAGAGATGGCGTTTAAGGTTTGGTGTTTAAGGGTTGGCGTTTACGGGTTGGCGTTTAAGGGTTAGCTTTAACGGTAGGTGTTTAAAGGTTGGTGTTTTAAGGTTGGTTTTTAAGGGTTGGCGATTTAGGGTTGGTGCTCAATGGTTGGCATTTAAGGGTTGGTGTTTAACCGTCGGTTTGTAAAGGTTGGCTTTCAAGGGTTCGTGTTTAAGGGTTGGTCTTTAAAGAGTTAGCGTTTAAGGTTTTCCGGATGAGGTTTGGTGTTGAAGGATTGGCGTTTAATGGTTGGTGTTTAAGGGTTGGTGTTTAAGGGTTGGTGTTTAAATGTTGGCGTTTAAGGGTTGGCGTTAAAGGGTTGGCGTTTAACGGTTAGTGTTTAAGGGTTGGCGTTTAAGGGTTGGCGTTTAAGGGTTGGCGTTTAAAGGTTGACGTTTAAGGGTTGGCGTTCAATGGTTGGTGTTTAAGGGTTGGCATTTAAGCGTTTTCGTTTAAGTGTTGGTGCTTAAGAGTTGGTGTTTTCAGGTTGGTGTTTAAAGGTTTGGCGTGTAAGTTTGGCCTTCAAGGGGTTGGTGTTTAAGGGTTGGCGTTTAAGGGTTGGCGTTTTAGGGTCGGTGTTTAAAGGTTGGTGTTTAAGGGTTTGCGTTTAAGTATTGGTGTTTAAGGGTTGGCGTTTAAGGGTTGGCATTTGAAGAGTTAGCGATTAAGGGTTGGTGTTTAAGGGTTGGCGTTTAAGGGTTGGCATTTAAGGGTTGGCGTTTAAGGGTTGGTGTTTAAGGGTTGGCGTTAAAGGGTTTGTTTATGGGTTGGCGTTTTAGGGTTGGTGTTTTAGGGTTTAGTGTTTAAGGGTTGGTATTTAATAGTTGGCGTTTAAGCGTTGACGTTTAAGGGTTGGGGTTTAAGGGTTGGCGTTTAAGGGTTGGCGTTTTAAAGGGTTGGCGTTTAAGGGTTGGCGTTTTAGGGTTGATGTTTAAAGGTTGGTGTTTAAGGGTTGGCGTTTAAGGGTTGGCATTAAGGGTTGGTGTTTAAAGGTTGGCATTAAAGGGTTGGCCTTTAAGGGTTGGTGTTTAAGCGTGTTTATGTTTTGGCGTTTATGAGTTGGCGTTTAATGGTTGGTGTTTAATGGATGGCGTTTAAGGGTTGGTGTTTAAGCGTTTTCGTTTAAGTGTTGGTGCTTAAGAGTTGGTGTTTACAGGTTGGTGTTTAAAGGTTTGGCGTGTAAGTTTGGCCTTTAAGGGTTGACGTTCAAGGTTGGTGTTTAAGGGTTCGTGTTTTAGGGTTGGCTTTTTAGGGTTGGTGTTTAAAGGTTGGTGTTTAAGGGTTTGCGTTTAAGGATTGGTGTTTAAGGGTTTGCGTTTAAGGGTTGGCATTTAAAGAGTTAGCGATTAAGGGTTGTTGTTTAAGGTTTGACGTTTAAGGGTTGGCATTTAAGGGTTGGTGTTTAAGGGTTGGTGCTTAAGGGTTGGCGTTTAAGGGTTGGCGTATAAGGGTTGGTGTTTAAGGGTTGGCGTTTAAGGGTTTTAGTTTTTAGGATTGGTGCTTAAGAGTTGGTATTTACAGGTTGGTGTTTAAAGGTTTGGCGTGTTAGTTTGGCCTTTAAGGTTTGCTGTTTAAAGGTTGGTGTTTAAGAGATGGAGTTTAAGGGTTGGCGTTAAAGGGTTGGCGTTTACGGGTTGGCTTTTAAGGCTTGGCATTTAAGGGTTGGTGTTTAATCGTGTTTAGGCTTTGGCGTTTAAGGGTTGTCGTTTAAGGTTTGGTTCTTAAGAGTTGGTGTTTACAGGTTGGTGTTTAAAGGTTTGCCGTGTAAGTTTGGCCATTAAGTGTTGGTGTTTAAAGCTTGGTTTAATAGATGGCGTTTAGGGTTGGTGTTTTAAGGTTTGGTTTTTAAGGTTTGACGATTTAGGGTTGGTGTTTAAGGGTTGGCATTTAAGGGTTGGTGTTTAAGTGTTGGCGTTTTAGCGTGTTTAGGTTTTGGCGTTCATGGGTTGTCGTTTAAGGGTTGGTGCTTAAGAGGTAGTGTTTACAGGTTGGTGTTTAAAGGGTTGGTACTTAAGAGTTGGTGTTTACAGGTTGGTGTTTAAAGGTTGGTGTTTAAGAGATGGCGTTTAAGGTTTGGTGTTTAAGGGTTGGCGTTTACGGGTTGGCGTTTTAGGGTTAGCTTTAACGGTAGGTGTTTAAAGGTTGGTGTTTTAAGGTTGGTTTTTAAGGGTTGGCGATTTAGGGTTGGTGTTCAATGGTTGGCATTTAAGGGTTGGTGTTTAACCGTCGGTTTGTAAGGGTTGGCTTTCAAGGGTTCGTGTTTAAGGGTTGGTCTTTAAAGAGTTAGCGTTTAAGGTTTTCCGGATGAGGTTTGGTGTTGAAGGATTGGCGTTTAATGGTTGGTGTTTAAGGGTTGGTGTTTAAAGGTTGACGTTTTAGGGTTTGAATTTTAGCGTGTTTAGGTTTTGGCGTTTAAGGGTTGTCCTTTAAGGGTTGGTGCTTAAGAGGTGGTGTTTACAGGTTGGTATTTAAGGGTTGGCGTTTAAGGGTTGGTGTTTAAAAGTTGGCGTTTAAGGGTTGGCGTTAAAGGGTTGGCGTTTAACGGTTAGTGTTTAAGGGTTGGCGTTTAAGGGTTGGCGTTTAATGGTTGGTGTTTAAGGGCTGGCGTTTAAGCGTTTTCGTTTAAGTGTTGGTGCTTAAGAGTTGGTGTTTTCAGGTTGGTGTTTAAAGGTTTGGCATGTAAGTTTGGCCTTTAAGGGGTTGGTGTTTAAGGGTTGGCGTTAAAGGGTTGGCGTTTACGGGTTGGCTTTTAAGGCTTGGTGTTTAAGGGTTGGTGTTTAATCGTGTTTAGGCTTTGGCATTTAAGGGTTATCGTTTAAGGTTTGGTTCTTAAGAGTTGGTGTTTACAGGTTGGTGTTTAAAGGTTTGGCGTGTAAGTTTGGCCTTTAAGTGTTGGTGTTTAAAGCTTGGTGTTTAATAGATGGCGTTTAGGGTTGGTGTTTTAAGGTTGGTTTTTAAGGTTTGGCGATTTAGGGTTGGCGTTTAAGGGTTGGCCTTTAAGGGTTGGTGTTTAAGCGTTGGCGTTTTAGCGTGTTTAGGTTTTGGCGTTCATGGGTTGTCGTTTAAGGGTTGGTGCTTAAGCGGTGGTGTTTACAGGTTGGTGTTTAAAGGGTTGGTGCTTAAGAGTTGGTGTTTACAGGTTGGTGTTTAATAGTTTGGCGGGTAAGGTTTGGCCTTTAAGGGTTGGTGTTTAAAGGTTGGTGTTTAAGAGATGGCGTTTAAGGTTTGGTGTTTAAGGGTTGGCGTTTACGGGTTGGCGTTTTAGGGTTAGCTTTAACGGTAGGTGTTTAAAGGTTGGTGTTTTAAGGTTGGTTTTTAAGGGTTGGCGATTTAGGGTTGGTGTTCAATGGTTGGCATTTAAGGGATTGGTGTTTAACCGTCGGTTTGTAAGGGTTGGCTTTCAAGGGTTCGTGTTTAAGAGTTGGTCTTTAAAGAGTTAGCGTTTAAGGTTTGCCGGATGAGGTTTGGTGTTGAAGGATTGGCGTTTAATGGTTGGTGTTTAAGGGTTGGTGTTTAAGGGTTGGTGTTTAAAGGTTGACGTTTTAGGGTTTGAATTTTAGCGTGTTTAGGTTTTGGCGTTTAAGGGTTGTCCTTTAAGGGTTGGTGCTTAAGAGGTGGTGTTTACAGGTTGGTATTTAAGGGTTGGCGTTTAAGGGTTGGTGTTTAAAGGTTGTCGTTTAAGGGTTGGCGTTAAAGGGTTGGCGTTTAACGGTTAGCGTTTAAGGGTTGGCGTTTAAGGGTTGGCGTTTAAGGGTTGGCGTTTAAAGGTTGACGTTTAACGGTTGGCGTTCAATGGTTGGTGTTTAAAGGTTGGCGTTTAAGGGTTGGCGTTAAAGGGTTGGCGTTTAACGGTTAGTGTTTAAGGGTTGGCGTTTAAGGGTTGGCGTTTAAGGGTTGGCGTTTAAAGGTTGACGTTTAAGGGTTGGCGTTTAATGGTTGGTGTTTAAGGGTTGGCGTTTAAGCGTTTTCGTTTAAGTGTTGGTGCTTAAGAGTTGGTGTTTTCAGGTTGGTGTTTAAAGGTTTGGCGTGTAAGTTTGGCCTTTAAGGGGTTGGTGTTTAAGGGTTGGCGTTTAAGGGTTGGCGTTTTAGGGTCGGTGGTTAAAGGTTGGTGTTTAAGGGTTTGCGTTTAAGTATTGGTGTTAAGGGTTGGCGTTTAAGGGTTGGCATTTGAAGAGTTAGCGATTAAGGGTTGGTGTTTAAGGGTTGGCATTTAAGGGTTGGCATTTAAGGGTTGGCGTTTAAGGGTTGGCGTTTAAGGGTTGGCGTTAAAGGGTTTGTTTAGGGGTTGGCGTTTTAGGGTTGGTGTTTTAGGGTTTAGTGTTTAAGGGTTGGTCTTCAATAGTTGGCGTTTAAGCGTTGACGTTTAAGGGTTGGGGTTTAAGGGTTGGCGTTTAAGGGTTGGCGTTTTAAAGGGTTGGTGTTTAACGGTTGGCGTTTTAGGGTTGGTGTTTAAAGGTTGGTGTTTAAGGGTTGGCGTTTAAGGGTTGGCATTAAGGGTTGGTGTTTAAAGGTTGGCATTAAAGGGTTGGCCTTTAAGGGTTGGTGTTTAAGCGTGTTTATGTTTTGGCGTTTAAGGGTTGGCGTTTAATGGTTGGTGTTTAATGGATGGCGTTTAAGGGTTGGTGTTTAAGGGTTTGGCGTTTAAGGTTTGTCTTTAACGGTTGGTGTTTAAAGGTTGGTGTTTTAAGGTTTGTTTTTAAGGGTTGGCGATTTAGGGTTGGTGTTTAAGGGTTGGCATTTAAGGGTTGGTGTTTAAGGGTTGGTGTTTAAGCGTTTTCGTTTAAGTGTTGGTGCTTAAGAGTTGGTGTTTACAGGTTGGTGTTTAAAGGTTTGGCGTGTAAGTTTGGCCTTTAAGGGTTGACGTTTAAGGTGGGTGTTTAAGGGTTCGCGTTTTATGGTTGGCGTTTTAGGGTTGGTGTTTAAAGGTTGGTGTTTAAGGGTTTGCGTTTAAGGATTGGTGTTTAAGGGTTTGCGTTTAAGGGTTGGCATTTAAAGAGTTAGCGATTAAGTGTTGTTGTTTAAGGTTTGGCGTTTAAGGGTTGGCATTTAAGGGTTGGCGTTTAAGGGTTGGTGCTTAAGAGGTGGTGTTTACAGGTTGGTGTTCAAAGGGTTGGTGCTTAAGAGTTGGTGTTTACAGGTTGGTGTTTAATAGTTTGGCGGGTAAGGTTTGGCCTTTAAGGGTTGGTGTTTAAAGGTTGGTGTTTAAGAGATGGCGTTTAAGGTTTGGTGTTTAAGGGTTGGCGTTTACGGGTTGGCGTTTAAGGGTTAGCTTTAACGGTAGGTGTTTAAAGGTTGGTGTTTTAAGGTTGGTTTTTAAGGGTTGGCGATTTAGGGTTGGTGCTCAATGGTTGGCATTTAAGGGTTGGTGTTTAACCGTCGGTTTGTAAAGGTTGGCTTTCAAGGGTTCGTGTTTAAGGGTTGGTCTTTAAAGAGTTAGCGTTTAAGGTTTTCCGGATGAGGTTTGGTGTTGAAGGATTGGCGTTTAATGGTTGGTGTTTAAGGGTTGGTGTTTAAGGGTTGGTGTTTAAATGTTGGCGTTTAAGGGTTGGCGTTAAAGGGTTGGCGTTTAACGGTTAGTGTTTAAGGGTTGGCGTTTAAGGGTTGGCGTTTAAGGGTTGGCGTTTAAAGGTTGACGTTTAAGGGTTGGCGTTCAATGGTTGGTGTTTAAGGGTTGGCATTTAAGCGTTTTCGTTTAAGTGTTGGTGCTTAAGAGTTGGTGTTTTCAGGTTGGTGTTTAAAGGTTTGGCGTGTAAGTTTGGCCTTCAAGGGGTTGGTGTTTAAGGGTTGGCGTTTAAGGGTTGGCGTTTTAGGGTCGGTGTTTAAAGGTTGGTGTTTAAGGGTTTGCGTTTAAGTATTGGTGTTTAAGGGTTGGCGTTTAAGGGTTGGCATTTGAAGAGTTAGCGATTAAGGGTTGGTGTTTAAGGGTTGGCGTTTAAGGGTTGGCATTTAAGGGTTGGCGTTTAAGGGTTGGTGTTTAAGGGTTGGCGTTAAAGGGTTTGTTTATGGGTTGGCGTTTTAGGGTTGGTGTTTTAGGGTTTAGTGTTTAAGGGTTGGTATTTAATAGTTGGCGTTTAAGCGTTGACGTTTAAGGGTTGGGGTTTAAGGGTTGGCGTTTTAAAGGGTTGGCGTTTAAGGGTTGGCGTTTTAGGGTTGATGTTTAAAGGTTGGTGTTTAAGGGTTGGCGTTTAAGGGTTGGCATTAAGGGTTGGTGTTTAAAGGTTGGCATTAAAGGGTTGGCCTTTAAGGGTTGGTGTTTAAGCGTGTTTATGTTTTGGCGTTTATGAGTTGGCGTTTAATGGTTGGTGTTTAATGGATGGCGTTTAAGGGTTGGTGTTTAAGGGTTTGGCGTTTAAGGTTTGTCTTTAACGGTTGGTGTTTAAAGGTTGGTGTTTTAAGGTTTGTTTTTAAGGGTTGGCGATTTAGGGTTGGTGTTTAAGGGTTGGCACTTAAGGGTTGGTGTTTAAGGGTTGGTCTTTAAAGTATTAGCGTTTAAGGTTTGCCGGATGATGGTTGACGTTTAAGGGTTGGCGTTTAATGGTTGGTGTTTAAGGGTTGGTGTTTAAGCGTTTTCGTTTAAGTGTTGGTGCTTAAGAGTTGGTGTTTACAGGTTGCTGTTTAAAGGTTTGGCGTGTAAGTTTGGCCTTTAAGGGTTGACGTTTAAGGTGGGTGTTTAAGGGTTCGCGTTTTAGGGTTGGCGTTTTAGGGTTGGTGTTTAAAGGTTGGTGTTTAAGGGTTTGCGTTTAAGGATTGGTGTTTAAGGGTTTGCGTTTACGGGTTGGCATTTAAAAAGTTAGCGATTAAGGGTTGTTGTTTAAGGTTTGGCGTTTAAGGGTTGGCATTTAAGGGTTGGCGTTTAAGGGATGGCGTTTAAGGGTTGGCGTTTAAGGGTTGGCGTTTAAGGGTTGGCGTTTAAGGGTTGGCGTTTAAGGGTTGGCGTTTAAGGGTTGGCGTTTAAGGGTTGGCGTTTAAGGGTTGGCGATTAAGCGTTGGCGTTTCAGTGTTGATGTTTAGGCGTGGGTGTTTAAAGGGTTGGCGTTTAAGGGTTGGCGTTTTAAGGGTTGGCGTTTACGGGATGGCGTTTAAGGTTTGGCGTTTAAGGGTTGGCGTTTAAGGGTTAGTGTTTAGGGGTGGGCGTTTATGGGTTGGCATTCAAACGGTTGGTGTTTACGGCTTGGTGTTTAAGGGTTGACGTTTAAGGGTTGGTGTTTAAGGGTTGGCATTTAAACGTTGGCGTTTAAGGGTTGGCGTTTAAGGGTTGGCGTTTAAGGGTTGGCGTTTAAGGGTTGGCGTTTAAGAGTTGGTGTTTAGGGGTGGGCGTTTATGGGTTGGCGTTCAAACGGTTGGTGTTTAAGGCTTGGTGTTTAAGGGTTGGCGTTAAAGGGTTTGCGTTTACGGGTTGGCGCTTAAGGGTTGGTGTTTAAGGGTTGGTGTTTAAGGGTTGGCATTTAAACGTTGGCATTTAAGGGTTGGCGTTTAAGGGTTGGCGTTTAAGGGTTGGTGTTTAGGGGTGGGCGTTTATGGTTTGGCGTTCAAACGGTTGGTGTTTAAGGCTTGGTGTTTAAGGGTTGGCGCTTAAGGGTTGGTGTTTAAGGGTTGGCGTTTAAGCGTTGACGTTTAAGGGTTGGGGTTTAAGGGTTTGGCGTTTAAGGGTTGGCATTTAAGGGTTGGCGTTTAAGCGTGTTTAGGTTTTGGCGTTTAAGGGTTGGCGTTTAATGGTTGGTGTTTAATGGATGGCGTTTAAGGGTTGGTGTTTAAGGGTTTGGCGTTTAAGGTTTGTCTTTAACGGTTGGTGTTTAAAGGTTGGTGTTTTAAGGTTTGTTTTTAAGGGTTGGCGATTTAGGGTTGGTGTTTAAGGGTTGGCATTTAAGGGTTGGTGTTTAAGGGTTGGTGTTTAAGCGTTTTCGTTTAAGTGTTGGTGCTTAAGAGTTGGTGTTTACAGGTTGCTGTTTAAAGGTTTGGCGTGTAAGTTTGGCCTTTAAGGGTTGACGTTTAAGGTGGGTGTTTAAGGGTTCGCGTTTTATGGTTGGCGTTTTAAGGTTGGTGTTTAAAGGTTGGTGTTTAAGGGTTTGCGTTTAAGGATTGGTGTTTAAGGGTTTGCATTTACGGGTTGGCATTTAAAAAGTTAGCGATTAAGGGTTGTTGTTTAAGGTTTGGCGTTTAAGGGTTGGCATTTAAGGGTTGGCGTTTAAGGGTTGGTGCTTAAGAGGTGGTGTTTACAGGTTGGTGTTTAAAGGGTTGGTGCTCAAGAGTTGGTGTTTACAGGTTGGTGTTGTCCCCATAGTTTCACAGATGTCCCAATAGTTTCACAGATGTCCCAGTAGTTTTACAGATATCCCAATAGGTTAACAGATGTCCCCATAGTTTCCAATATTTTCACAGATGTACCAGTAGTTTCACAGATGTCCCAATAGTTTCACAGATGTCCCAATAGTTTCACATATGTCCCATTAGTTTCACAGATGTCCCAATAGTTTCACATATGTCCCATTAGTTTCACAGATGTCCCCATAGTTTCACAGATGTCCCAATAGTTTCACAGATGTCCCAATAGTTTCACATACGTCCCATTAGTTTCACAGATGTCCCAATAGTTTCACATATGTCCCATTAGTTTCACAGATGTCCCCATAGTTTTACAGATGTCCCAATAGTTTAACAGATGTCCCAGTGGTTTTAGAGATGTCCCAGTAGTTTCACACATGTACCAGTAGTTTCACAGACGCCCCAATAGTTTCACATATGTCCCATTATTTTTACAGATGTCCCCATAGTTTCACAGATGTCCCAATAGTTTCACAGATGTCCCAATACTTTCACATATGTCCCATTAGTTTCACAGATGTCCCAATAGTTTCACATATGTCCCATTAGTTTCACAGATGTCCCCATAGTTTCACAGATGTCCCAATAGTTTCACAAATGTCCCATTAGTTTCACAGATGACCCCATAGTTTCACAGATATTCCAATAGTTTCACAGACGCCCCAATAGTTTCACAAATGTCCCATTAGTTTCACAGATGTCCCCATAGTTTCACAGATGTCCCAATAGTTTCACAGATGTACCAGTAGTTTCGCAGATGTCCCAATAGTTTAACAGATGTCCCAATAGTTTCACCCATGTCCCAATAGTTTCACAGATGTCCCAGGAGTTTAACAGATGTCCCAATAGTTTAACAGATGTCCCAGTTGTTTCACAGATGTCCCAATAGTTTCACAGATGTCCCAATAGTTTCACAGATGTCCCAATAGGTTCACATATGTCCCAGTAGTTTTACAGATGTCCCAGTAGTTTCAAAGATGTCCCAGTAGTTTCACAGACGCCCCAATAGTTTCACATATGTCCCATTAGTTTCACAGATGTCCAAGTAGGTTAACAGATGTCCCCATAGTTTCACAGATGTCCCAATAGTGTCATAGATGTCCCAGTAGTTTTACAGAAATCCCAGTAGGTTAACAGATGTCCCCATAGTTTCACAGATGTCCCCATAGTTTCACAGATGTCCCAATAGTTTAACAGATGTCCCAGTAGTTTAACAGATGTCCCAGTAGTTTCACAGATGTCCCAGTAGGTTAACAGATGTCCCCATAGTTTCACAGATGTCCCAATAGTTTCACAGATGTCCCAGTAGTTTTACAGATATCCCAATAGGTTAACAGATGTCCCCATAGTTTCACATAGTTTCACAGATGTACCAGTAGTTTCACAGATGTCCCAATAGTTTCACAGATGTCCCAATAGTTTCACATATGTCCCATTAGTTTCACAGATGTCCCAATAGTTTCACATATGTCCCATTAGTTTCACAGATGTCCCCATAGTTTCACAGATGTCCCAATAGTTTCACAGATGTCCCAATAGTTTCACATACGTCCCATTAGTTTCACAGATGTCCCAATAGTTTCACATATGTCCCATTAGTTTCACAGATGTCCCCATAGTTTCACAGATGTCCCAATAGTTTAACAGATGTCCCAGTGGTTTTAGAGATGTCCCAGTAGTTTCACACATGTACCAGTAGTTTCACAGACGCCCTAATAGTTTCACATATGTCCCATTATTTTTACAGATGTCCCCATAGTTTCACAGATGTCCCAATAGTTTCACAGATGTCCCATTAGTTTCACAGATGTCCCAATAATTTCACAGATGTCCAATAGTTTAACAGATGTCCCAGTAGTTTTACAGATGTCCCAATAGTTTCACCCATGTCCCAATAGTTTCACAGATGTCCCAGGAGTTTAACAGATGTCCCAATAGTTTAACAGATGTCCCAGTTGTTTCACAGATGTCCCATTAGTTTCACAGATGTACCAGTAGTTTCACAGATGCCCCAATAGTTTCACATATGTCCCATTATTTTTACAGATGTCCCCATAGTTTCACAGATGTCCCAATAGTTTCACAGATGTCCCATTAGTTTCACAGATGTCCCATTAGTTTCACAGATGTACCAGTAGTTTCACAGATGTCCCAATAGTTTAACAGATGTCCCAATAGTTTCACCCATGTCCCAGTAGTTTTACAGATATCCCAGTAGGTTAACAGATGTCCACATAGTTTCACAGATGTCCCCATAGTTTCACAGATGTCCCAATAGTTTAACAAATGTCCCAGTAGTTTATCAGATGTCCCAGTAGTTTAACAGATGTCCCAGTAGGTTAACAGATGTCCCCATAGTTTCACAGATGTCCCAATAGTTTCACATATGTCCCAGTAGTTTTACAGATATCCCAATAGGTTAACAGATGCCCCCATAGCTTCACATAGTTTCACAGATGTCCCAATAGTTTCACATATGTCCCATTAGTTTCACAGATGTCCCCATCGTTTCACAGATGTCCCAATAGTTTCACAGATGTCCCAATAGTTTCACATACGTCCCATTAGTTTCACAGATGTCCCAATAGTTTCACATATGTCCCATTAGTTTCACAGATGTCCCCATAGTTTCACAGATGTCCCAATAGTTTAACAGATGTCCCAGTGGTTTTAGAGATGTCCCAGTAGTTTCACACATGTACCAGTAGTTTCACAGACGCCCCAATAGTTTCACATATGTCCCATTATTTTTACAGATGTCCCCATAGTTTCACAGATGTCCCAATAGTTTCACAGATGTCCCATTAGTTTCACAGATGTCCCATTAGTTTCACAGATGTACCAGTAGTTTCACAGATGTCCCAATAGTTTAACAGATGTCCCAATAGTTTCACCCATGTCCCAGTAGTTTTACAGATATCCCAATAGGTTAACAGATGCCCCCATAGCTTCACATAGTTTCACAGATGTCCCAATAGTTTCACATATGTCCCATTAGTTTCACAGATGTCCCCATCGTTTCACAGATGTCCCAATAGTTTCACAGATGTCCCAATAGTTTCACATACGTCCCATTAGTTTCACAGATGTCCCAATAGTTTCACATATGTCCCATTAGTTTCACAGATGTCCCCATAGTTTCACAGATGTCCCAATAGTTTAACAGATGTCCCAGTGGTTTTAGAGATGTCCCAGTAGTTTCACACATGTACCAGTAGTTTCACAGACGCCCCAATAGTTTCACATATGTCCCATTATTTTTACAGATGTCCCCATAGTTTCACAGATGTCCCAATAGTTTCACAGATGTCCCATTAGTTTCACAGATGTCCCATTAGTTTCACAGATGTACCAGTAGTTTCACAGATGTCCCAATAGTTTAACAGATGTCCCAATAGTTTCACCCATGTCCCAGTAGTTTTACAGATATCCCAGTAGGTTAACAGATGTCCACATAGTTTCACAGATGTCCCCATAGTTTCACAGATGTCCCAATAGTTTAACAAATGTCCCAGTAGTTTATCAGATGTCCCAGTAGTTTAACAGATGTCCCAGTAGGGTAACAGATGTCCCCATAGTTTCACAGATGTACCAGTAGTTTCACAGATGTCCCAATAGTTTCACAGATGTCCCAATAGTTTCACATATGTCCCATTAGTTTCACAGATGTCCCAATAGTTTCACATATGTCCCATTAGTTTCACAGATGTCCCCATAGTTTCACAGATGTCCCAATAGTTTCACAAATGTCCCATTAGTTTCACAGATGACCCCATAGTTTCACAGATATTCCAATAGTTTCACAGATGCCCCAATAGTTTCACAAATGTCTCATTAGTTTCACAGATGTCCCCATAGTTTCACAGATGTCCCAATAGTTTCACAGATGTACCAGTCGTTTCGCAGATGTCCCAATAGTTTAACAGATGTCCCAATAGTTTCACCCATGTCCCAATAGTTTCACAGATGTCCCAGGAGTTTAACAGATGTCCCAATAGTTTAACAGATGTCCCAGTTGTTTCACAGATGTCCCAATAGTTTCACAGATGTCCCAATAGTTTCACAGACGTCCCAATAGGTTCACATATGTCCCAGTAGTTTTACAGATGTCCCAGTAGTTTCAAAGATGTCCCAGTAGTTTCAAAGACGCCCCAATAGTTTCACATATGTCCCATTAGTTTCACAGATGTCCAAGTAGGTTAACAGATGTCCCCATAGTTTCACAGATGTCCCAATAGTTTCATAGATGTCCCAGTAGTTTTACAGATATCCCAGTAGGTTAACAGATGTCCCCATAGTTTCACAGATGTCCCCATAGTTTCACAGATGTCCCAATAGTTTAACAGATGTCCCAGTAGTTTAACAGATGTCCCAGTAGTTTCACAGATGTCCCAGTAGGTTAACAGATGTCCCCATAGTTTCACAGATGTCCCAATAGTTTCACAGATGTCCCAGTAGTTTTACAGATATCCCAATAGGTTAACAGATGTCCCCATAGTTTCACATAGTTTCACAGATGTACCAGTAGTTTCACAGATGTCCCAATAGTTTCACAGATGTCCCAATAGTTTCACATATGTCCCATTAGTTTCACAGATGTCCCAATAGTTTCACATATGTCCCATTAGTTTCACAGATGTCCCCATAGTTTCACAGATGTCCCAAAAGTTTCACAGATGTCCCAATAGTTTCACATACGTCCCATTAGTTTCACAGATGTCCCAATAGTTTCACATATGTCCCATTAGTTTCACAGATGTCCTCATAGTTTCACAGATGTCCCAATAGTTTAACAGATGTCCCAGTGGTTTTAGAGATGTCCCAGTAGTTTCACACATGTACCAGTAGTTTCACAGACGCCCCAATAGTTTCACATATGTCCCATTATTTTTACAGATGTCCCCATAGTTTCACAGATGTCCCAATAGTTTCACATATGTCCCATTAGTTTCACAGATGTCCCAATAGTTTCACATATGTCCCATTAGTTTCACAGATGTCCCCATAGTTTCACAGATGTCCCAATAGTTTCACAAATGTCCCATTAGTTTCACAGATGACCCCATAGTTTCACAGATATTCCAATAGTTTCACAGACGCCCCAATAGTTTCACAAATGTCCCATTAGTTTCACAGATGTCCCCATAGTTTCACAGATGTCCCAATAGTTTCACAGATGTACCAGTAGTTTCGCAGATGTCCCAATAGTTTAACAGATGTCCCAATAGTTTCACCCATGTCCCAATAGTTTCACAGATGTCCCAGGAGTTTAACAGATGTCCCAATAGTTTAACAGATGTCCCAGTTGTTTCACAGATGTCCCAATAGTTTCACAGATGTCCCAATAGTTTCACAGATGTCCCAATAGGTTCACATATGTCCCAGTAGTTTTACAGATGTCCCAGTAGTTTCAAAGATGTCCCAGTAGTTTCACAGACGCCCCAATAGTTTCACATATGTCCCATTAGTTTCACAGATGTCCAAGTAGGTTAACAGATGTCCCCATAGTTTCACAGATGTCCCAATAGTTTCATAGATGTCCCAGTAGTTTTACAGATATCCCAGTAGGTTAACAGATGTCCCCATAGTTTCACAGATGTCCCCATAGTTTCACAGATGTCCCAATAGTTTAACAGATGTCCCAGTAGTTTAACAGATGTCCCAGTAGTTTCACAGATGTCCCAGTAGGTTATCAGATGTCCCCATAGTTTCACAGATGTCCCAATAGTTTCACAGATGTCCCAGTAGTTTTACAGATATCCCAATAGGTTAACAGATGTCCCCATAGTTTCACGTAGTTTCACAGATGTACCAGTAGTTTCACAGATGTCCCAATAGTTTCACAGATGTCCCAATAGTTTCACATATGTCCCATTAGTTTCACAGATGTCCCCATAGTTTCACAGATGTCCCAATAGTTTCACAGATGTCCCAATAGTTTCACATACGTCCCATTAGTTTCACAGATGTCCCAATAGTTTCACATATGTCCCATTAGTTTCACAGATGTCCCCATAGTTTCACAGATGTCCCAATAGTTTAACAGATGTCCCAGTGGTTTTAGAGATGTCCCAGTAGTTTCACACATGTACCAGTAGTTCCACAGACGCCCTAATAGTTTCACATATGTCCCATTATTTTTACAGATGTCCCCATAGTTTCACAGATGTCCCATTAGTTTCACAGATGTCCCATTAGTTTCACAGATGTACCAGTAGTTTCACAGATGTCCCAATAGTTTAACAGATGTCCCAATAGTTTCACCCATGTCCCAGTAGTTTTACAGATATCCCAGTAGGTTAACAGATGTCCCCATAGTTTCACAGATGTCCCCATAGTTTCACAGATGTCCCAATAGTTTAACAGATGTCCCAGTAGTTTATCAGATGTCCCAGTAGTTTCACAGATGTCCCAGTAGGTTAACAGATGTCCCCATAGTTTCACAGATGTCCCAATAGTTTCACATATGTCCCAGTAGTTTTACAGATATCCCAATAGGTTAACAGATGTCCCCATAGTTTCACAGATGTACCAGTAGTTTCACAGATATCCCAATAGTTTCACAGATGTCCCAATAGTTTCACATATGTCCCATTAGTTTCACAGATGTCCCAATAGTTTCACATATGTCCCATTAGTTTCACAGATGTCCCCATAGTTTCACAGATGTCCCAATAGTTTCACAAATGTCCCATTAGTTTCACAGATGACCCCATAGTTTCACAGATATTCCAATAGTTTCACAGACGCCCCAATAGTTTCACAAATGTCCCATTAGTTTCACAGATGTCCCCATAGTTTCACAGATGTCCCAATAGTTTCACAGATGTACCAGTAGTTTCGCAGATGTCCCAATAGTTTCACCCATGTCCCAATAGTTTCACAGATGTCCCAGGAGTTTAACAGATGTCCCAATAGTTTAACAGATTTCCCAGTTGTTTCACAGATGTCCCAATAGTTTCACAGATGTCCCAATAGTTTCACAGATGTCCCAATAGGTTCACATATATCCCAGTAGTTTTACAGATGTCCCAGTAGTTTTACAGATGTACCAGTAGTTTCAAAGATGTCCCAGTAGTTTCACAGACGCCCCAATAGTTTCACATATGTCCCATTAGTTTCACAGATGTCCAAGTAGGTTAACAGATGTCCCCATAGTTTCACAGATGTCTCAATAGTTTCAAAGATGTCCCAGTAGTTTTACAGATATCCCAGTAGGTTAACAGATGTCCCCATAGTTTCACAGATGTCCCCATAGTTTCACAGATGTCCCAATAGTTTAACAGATGTCCCAGTAGTTTAACAGATGTCCCAGTAGTTTCACAGATGTCCCAGTAAGTTAACAGATGTCCCCATAGTTTCACAGATGTCCCAATAGTTTCACAGATGTCCCAGTAGTTTTACAGATATCCCAATAGGTTAACAGATGTCCCCATAGTTTCACATAGTTTCACAGATGTACCAGTAGTTTCACAGATGTCCCAATAGTTTCACAGATGTCCCAATAGTTTCACATATGTCCCATTAGTTTCACAGATGTCCCAATAGTTTCACATATGTCCCATTAGTTTCACAGATGTCCCCATAGTTTCACAGATGTCCCAATAGTTTCACAGATGTCCCAATAGTTTCACATACGTCCCATTAGTTTCACAGATGTCCCAATAGTTTCACATATGTCCCATTAGTTTCACAGATGTCCCCATAGTTTCACAGATGTCCCAATAGTTTAACAGATGTCCCAGTGGTTTTAGAGATGTCCCAGTAGTTTCACACATGTACCAGTAGTTTCACAGACGCCCCAATAGTTTCACATATGTCCCATTATTTTTACAGATGTCCCCATAGTTTCACAGATGTCCCAATAGTTTCACAGATGTCCCATTAGTTTCACAGATGTCCCATTAGTTTCACAGATGTCCCAGTAGTTTCACAGATGTCCCAGTAGGTTAACAGATGTCCCCATAGTTTCACAGATGTCCCAATAGTTTCACAGATGTCCCAGTAGTTTTACAGATATCCCAATAGGTTAACAGATGTCCCCATAGTTTCACATAGTTTCACAGATGTACCAGTAGTTTCACAGATGTCCCAATAGTTTCACAGATGTCCCAATAGTTTCACATATGTCCCATTAGTTTCACAGATGTCCCAATAGTTTCACATATGTCCCATTAGTTTCACAGATGTCCCCATAGTTTCACAGATGTCCCAAAAGTTTCACAGATGTCCCAATAGTTTCACATACGTCCCATTAGTTTCACAGATGTCCCAATAGTTTCACATATGTCCCATTAGTTTCACAGATGTCCCCATAGTTTCACAGATGTCCCAATAGTTTAACAGATGTCCCAGTGGTTTTAGAGATGTCCCAGTAGTTTCACACATGTACCAGTAGTTTCACAGACGCCCCAATAGTTTCACATATGTCCCATTATTTTTACAGATGTCCCCATAGTTTCACAGATGTCCCAATAGTTTCACATATGTCCCATTAGTTTCACAGATGTCCCAATAGTTTCACATATGTCCCATTAGTTTCACAGATGTCCCCATAGTTTCACAGATGTCCCAATAGTTTCACAAATGTCCCATTAGTTTCACAGATGACCCCATAGTTTCACAGATATTCCAATAGTTTCACAGACGCCCCAATAGTTTCACAAATGTCCCATTAGTTTCACAGATGTCCCCATAGTTTCACAGATGTCCCAATAGTTTCACAGATGTACCAGTAGTTTCGCAGATGTCCCAATAGTTTAACAGATGTCCCAATAGTTTCACCCATGTCCCAATAGTTTCACAGATGTCCCAGGAGTTTAACAGATGTCCCAATAGTTTAACAGATGTCCCAGTTGTTTCACAGATGTCCCAATAGTTTCACAGATGTCCCAATAGTTTCACAGATGTCCCAATAGGTTCACATATGTCCCAGTAGTTTTACAGATGTCCCAGTAGTTTCAAAGATGTCCCAGTAGTTTCACAGACGCCCCAATAGTTTCACATATGTCCCATTAGTTTCACAGATGTCCAAGTAGGTTAACAGATGTCCCCATAGTTTCACAGATGTCCCAATAGTTTCATAGATGTCCCAGTAGTTTTACAGATATCCCAGTAGGTTAACAGATGTCCCCATAGTTTCACAGATGTCCCCATAGTTTCACAGATGTCCCAATAGTTTAACAGATGTCCCAGTAGTTTAACAGATGTCCCAGTAGTTTCACAGATGTCCCAGTAGGTTAACAGATGTCCCCATAGTTTCACAGATGTCCCAATAGTTTCACAGATGTCCCAGTAGTTTTACAGATATCCCAATAGGTTAACAGATGTCCCCATAGTTTCACGTAGTTTCACAGATGTACCAGTAGTTTCACAGATGTCCCAATAGTTTCACAGATGTCCCAATAGTTTCACATATGTCCCATTAGTTTCACAGATGTCCCCATAGTTTCACAGATGTCCCAATAGTTTCACAGATGTCCCAATAGTTTCACATACGTCCCATTAGTTTCACAGATGTCCCAATAGTTTCACATATGTCCCATTAGTTTCACAGATGTCCCCATAGTTTCACAGATGTCCCAATAGTTTAACAGATGTCCCAGTGGTTTTAGAGATGTCCCAGTAGTTTCACACATGTACCAGTAGTTTCACAGACGCCCTAATAGTTTCACATATGTCCCATTATTTTTACAGATGTCCCCATAGTTTCACAGATGTCCCATTAGTTTCACAGATGTCCCATTAGTTTCACAGATGTACCAGTAGTTTCACAGATGTCCCAATAGTTTAACAGATGTCCCAATAGTTTCACCCATGTCCCAGTAGTTTTACAGATATCCCAGTAGGTTAACAGATGTCCCCATAGTTTCACAGATGTCCCCATAGTTTCACAGATGTCCCAATAGTTTAACAGATGTCCCAGTAGTTTATCAGATGTCCCAGTAGTTTCACAGATGTCCCAGTAGGTTAACAGATGTCCCCATAGTTTCACAGATGTCCCAATAGTTTCACATATGTCCCAGTAGTTTTACAGATATCCCAATAGGTTAACAGATGTCCCCATAGTTTCACAGATGTACCAGTAGTTTCACAGATATCCCAATAGTTTCACAGATGTCCCAATAGTTTCACATATGTCCCATTAGTTTCACAGATGTCCCAATAGTTTCACATATGTCCCATTAGTTTCACAGATGTCCCCATAGTTTCACAGATATCCCAATAGTTTCACAAATGTCCCATTAGTTTCACAGATGACCCCATAGTTTCACAGATATTCCAATAGTTTCACAGACGCCCCAATAGTTTCACAAATGTCCCATTAGTTTCACAGATGTCCCCATAGTTTCACAGATGTCCCAATAGTTTCACAGATGTACCAGTAGTTTCGCAGATGTCCCAATAGTTTCACCCATGTCCCAATAGTTTCACAGATGTCCCAGGAGTTTAACAGATGTCCCAATAGTTTAACAGATTTCCCAGTTGTTTCACAGATGTCCCAATAGTTTCACAGATGTCCCAATAGTTTCACAGATGTCCCAATAGGTTCACATATGTCCCAGTAGTTTTACAGATGTCCCAGTAGTTTTACAGATGTACCAGTAGTTTCAAAGATGTCCCAGTAGTTTCACAGACGCCCCAATAGTTTCACATATGTCCCATTAGTTTCACAGATGTCCAAGTAGGTTAACAGATGTCCCCATAGTTTCACAGATGTCTCAATAGTTTCATAGATGTCCCAGTAGTTTTACAGATATCCCAGTAGGTTAACAGATGTCCCCATAGTTTCACAGATGTCCCCATAGTTTCACAGATGTCCCAATAGTTTAACAGATGTCCCAGTAGTTTAACAGATGTCCCAGTAGTTTCACAGATGTCCCAGTAAGTTAACAGATGTCCCCATAGTTTCACAGATGTCCCAATAGTTTCACAGATGTCCCAGTAGTTTTACAGATATCCCAATAGGTTAACAGATGTCCCCATAGTTTCACATAGTTTCACAGATGTACCAGTAGTTTCACAGATGTCCCAATAGTTTCACAGATGTCCCAATAGTTTCACATATGTCCCATTAGTTTCACAGATGTCCCAATAGTTTCACATATGTCCCATTAGTTTCACAGATGTCCCCATAGTTTCACAGATGTCCCAATAGTTTCACAGATGTCCCAATAGTTTCACATACGTCCCATTAGTTTCACAGATGTCCCAATAGTTTCACATATGTCCCATTAGTTTCACAGATGTCCCCATAGTTTCACAGATGTCCCAATAGTTTAACAGATGTCCCAGTGGTTTTAGAGATGTCCCAGTAGTTTCACACATGTACCAGTAGTTTCACAGACGCCCCAATAGTTTCACATATGTCCCATTATTTTTACAGATGTCCCCATAGTTTCACAGATGTCCCAATAGTTTCACAGATGTCCCATTAGTTTCACAGATGTCCCAATAATTTCACAGATGTCCAATAGTTTAACAGATGTCCCAGTAGTTTTACAGATGTCCAAATAGTTTCACCCATGTCCCAATAGTTTCACAGATGTCCCAGGAGTTTAACAGATGTCCCAATAGTTTAATAGATGTCCCAGTTGTTTCACAGATGTCCCAATAGTTTCACAGATGTCCCAATAGTTTCACAGATGTCCCAATAGGTTGACATATGTCCCAGTAGTTTTACAGATGTCCCAGTAGTTTCAAAGATGTCCCAGTAGGTTAACAGATGTCCCCATAGTTTCACAGATGTCCCAATAGTTTCACATATGTCCCAGTAGTTTTACAGATATCCCAATAGGTTAACAGATGTCCCCATAGTTTCACAGATGTACCAGTAGTTTCACAGATATCCCAATAGTTTCACAGATGTCCCAATAGTTTCACATATGTCCCATTAGTTTCACAGATGTCCCAATAGTTTCACATATGTCCCATTAGTTTCACAGATGTCCCCATAGTTTCACAGATGTCCCAATAGTTTCACAAATGTCCCATTAGTTTCACAGATGACCCCATAGTTTCACAGATATTCCAATAGTTTCACAGACGCCCCAATAGTTTCACAAATGTCCCATTAGTTTCACAGATGTCCCCATAGTTTCACAGATGTCCCAATAGTTTCACAGATGTACCAGTAGTTTCGCAGATGTCCCAATAGTTTCACCCATGTCCCAATAGTTTCACAGATGTCCCAGGAGTTTAACAGATGTCCCAATAGTTTAACAGATTTCCCAGTTGTTTCACAGATGTCCCAATAGTTTCACAGATGTCCCAATAGTTTCACAGATGTCCCAATAGGTTCACATATGTCCCAGTAGTTTTACAGATGTCCCAGTAGTTTTACAGATGTACCAGTAGTTTCAAAGATGTCCCAGTAGTTTCACAGACGCCCCAATAGTTTCACATATGTCCCATTAGTTTCACAGATGTCCAAGTAGGTTAACAGATGTCCCCATAGTTTCACAGATGTCTCAATAGTTTCATAGATGTCCCAGTAGTTTTACAGATATCCCAGTAGGTTAACAGATGTCCCCATAGTTTCACAGATGTCCCCATAGTTTCACAGATGTCCCAATAGTTTAACAGATGTCCCAGTAGTTTAACAGATGTCCCAGTAGTTTCACAGATGTCCCAGTAAGTTAACAGATGTCCCCATAGTTTCACAGATGTCCCAATAGTTTCACAGATGTCCCAGTAGTTTTACAGATATCCCAATAGGTTAACAGATGTCCCCATAGTTTCACATAGTTTCACAGATGTACCAGTAGTTTCACAGATGTCCCAATAGTTTCACAGATGTCCCAATAGTTTCACATATGTCCCATTAGTTTCACAGATGTCCCAATAGTTTCACATATGTCCCATTAGTTTCACAGATGTCCCCATAGTTTCACAGATGTCCCAATAGTTTCACAGATGTCCCAATAGTTTCACATACGTCCCATTAGTTTCACAGATGTCCCAATAGTTTCACATATGTCCCATTAGTTTCACAGATGTCCCCATAGTTTCACAGATGTCCCAATAGTTTAACAGATGTCCCAGTGGTTTTAGAGATGTCCCAGTAGTTTCACACATGTACCAGTAGTTTCACAGACGCCCCAATAGTTTCACATATGTCCCATTATTTTTACAGATGTCCCCATAGTTTCACAGATGTCCCAATAGTTTCACAGATGTCCCATTAGTTTCACAGATGTCCCAATAATTTCACAGATGTCCAATAGTTTAACAGATGTCCCAGTAGTTTTACAGATGTCCCAATAGTTTCACCCATGTCCCAATAGTTTCACAGATGTCCCAGGAGTTTAACAGATGTCCCAATAGTTTAATAGATGTCCCAGTTGTTTCACAGATGTCCCAATAGTTTCACAGATGTCCCAATAGTTTCACAGATGTCCCAATAGGTTGACATATGTCCCAGTAGTTTTACAGATGTCCCAGTAGTTTCAAAGATGTCCCAGTAGTTTCACAGACGCCCCAATAGTTTCACATATGTCCCATTAGTTTCACAGATGTCCAAGTAGGTTAACAGATGTCCTCATAGTTTCACAGATGTCCCAATAGTTTCATAGATGTTCCAGTAGTTTTACAGATATCCCAGTAGGTTAACAGATGTCCCCATAGTTTCACAGATGTCCCCATAGTTTCACAGATGTCCCCATAGTTTCACAGATGTACCAGTAGTTTCACAGATGTCCCAATAGTTTCACAGATGTCCCAATAGTTTCACATATGTCCCATTAGTTTCACAGATGTCCCAATAGTTTCACATATGCCCCATTAGTTTCACAGATGTCCCCATAGTTTCACAGATGTCCCAATAGTTTCACAGATGTCCCCATAGTTTCACAGATGTCCCATTAGTTTCACAGATGTCCCAATAGTTTCACCCATGTCCCAATAGTTTCACAGATGTCCCAGGAGTTTAACAGATGTCCCAATAGTTTAACAGATGTCCCAGTTGTTTCACAGATGTCCCATTAGTTTCACAGATGTACCAGTAGTTTCACAGACGCCCCAATAGTTTCACATATGTCCCATTATTTTTACAGATGTCCCCATAGTTTCACAGATGTCCCAATAGTTTCACAGATGTCCCATTAGTTTCACAGATGTCCCATTAGTTTCACAGATGTACCAGTAGTTTCACAGATGTCCCAATAGTTTAACAGATGTCCCAATAGTTTCACCCATGTCCCAGTAGTTTTACAGATATCCCAGTAGGTTAACAGATGTCCCCATAGTTTCACAGATGTCCCCATAGTTTCACAGATGTCCCAATAGTTTAACAGATGTGCCAGTAGTTTATCAGATGTCCCAGTAGTTTCACAGATGTCCCAGTAGGTTAACAGATGTCCCCATAGTTTCACAGATGTCCCAATAGTTTCACATATGTCCCAGTAGTTTTACAGATATCCCAATAGGTTAACAGATGTCCCCATAGTTTCACAGATGTACCAGTAGTTTCACAGATGTCCCAATAGTTTCACAGATGTCCCAATAGTTTCACATATGTCCCATTAGTTTCACAGATGTCCCAATAGTTTCACAGATGTCCCCATAGTTTCACAGATGTCCCCATAGTTTCACAGATGTCCCAATAGTTTCACAAATGTCCCATTAGTTTCACAGATGACCCCATAGTTTCACAGATATTCCAATAGTTTCACAGACGCCCCAATAGTTTCACAAATGTCCCATTAGTTTCACAGATGTCCCCATAGTTTCAAAGATGTCCCAATAGTTTCACAGATGTACCAGTAGTTTCACAGATGTCCCAATAGTTTCACAGATGTCCCAATAGTTTCACATATGTCCCATTAGTTTCACAGATGTCCCAATAGTTTCACAGATGTCCCCATAGTTTCACAGATGTCCCCATAGTTTCACAGATGTCCCAATAGTTTCACAAATGTCCCATTAGTTTCACAGATGACCCCATAGTTTCACAGATATTCCAATAGTTTCACAGACGCCCCAATAGTTTCACAAATGTCCCATTAGTTTCACAGATGTACCAGTAGTTTCACAGATGTCCCAATAGTTTCACAGATGTCCCAATAGTTTCACATATGTCCCATTAGTTTCACAGATGTCCCAATAGTTTCACATATGTCCCATTAGTTTCACAGATGTCCCCATAGTTTCACAGATGTCCCAATAGTTTCACAGATGTCCCCATAGTTTCACAGATGTCCCATTAGTTTCACAGATGTCCCAATAGTTTCACCCATGTCCCAATAGTTTCACAGATGTCCCAGGAGTTTAACAGATGTCCCAATAGTTTAACAGATGTCCCAGTTGTTTCACAGATGTCCCATTAGTTTCACAGATGTCCCCATAGTTTCACAGATGTCCCAATAGTTTCACAAATGTCCCATTAGTTTCACAGATGACCCCATAGTTTCACAGATATTCCAATAGTTTCACAGACGCCCCAATAGTTTCACAAATGTCCCATTAGTTTCACAGATGTCCCCATAGTTTCACAGATGTCCCAATAGTTTCACAGATGTACCAGTAGTTTCGCAGATGTCCCAATAGTTTCACCCATGTCCCAATAGTTTCACAGATGTCCCAATAGTTTAACAGATTTCCCAGTTGTTTCACAGATGTCCCAATAGTTTCACAGATGTCCCAATAGTTTCACAGATGTCCCAATAGGTTCACATATGTCCCAGTAGTTTTACAGATGTCCCAGAAGTTTTACAGATGTACCAGTAGTTTCAAAGATGTCCCAGTAGTTTCACAGACGCCCCAATAGTTTCACATATGTCCCATTAGTTTCACAGATGTCCAAGTAGGTTAACAGATGTCCCCATAGTTTCACAGATGTCTCAATAGTTTCATAGATGTCCCAGTAGTTTTACAGATATCCCAGTAGGTTAACAGATGTCCCCATAGTTTCACAGATGTCCCAATAGTTTAACAGATGTCCCAGTAGTTTAACAGATGTCCCAGTAGTTTCACAGATGTCCCAGTAAGTTAACAGATGTCCCCATAGTTTCACAGATGTCCCAATAGTTTCACAGATGTCCCAGTAGTTTTACAGATATCCCAATAGGTTAACAGATGTCCCCATAGTTTCACATAGTTTCACAGATGTACCAGTAGTTTCACAGATGTCCCAATAGTTTCACAGATGTCCCAATAGTTTCACATATGTCCCATTAGTTTCACAGATGTCCCAATAGTTTCACATATGTCCCATTAGTTTCACAGATGTCCCAATAGATTCACATATGTCCCATTAGTTTCACAGATGTCCCCATAGTTTCACAGATGTCCCAATAGTTTAACAGATGTCCCAGTGGTTTTAGAGATGTCCCAGTAGTTTCACACATGTACCAGTAGTTTCACAGACGCCCCAATAGTTTCACATATGTCCCATTATTTTTACAGATGTCCCCATAGTTTCACAGATGTCCCAATAGTTTCACAGATGTCCCATTAGTTTCACAGATGTCCCAATAATTTCACAGATGTCCAATAGTTTAACAGATGTCCCAGTAGTTTTACAGATGTCCCAATAGTTTCACCCATGTCCCAATAGTTTCACAGATGTCCCAGGAGTTTAACAGATGTCCCAATAGTTTAATAGATGTCCCAGTTGTTTCACAGATGTCCCAATAGTTTCACAGATGTCCCAATAGTTTCACAGATGTCCCAATAGGTTGACATATGTCCCAGTAGTTTTACAGATGTCCCAGTAGTTTCAAAGATGTCCCAGTAGTTTCACAGACGCCCCAATAGTTTCACATATGTCCCATTAGTTTCACAGATGTCCAAGTAGGTTAACAGATGTCCCCATAGTTTCACAGATGTCCCAATAGTTTCATAGATGTTCCAGTAGTTTTACAGATATCCCAGTAGGTTAACAGATGTCCCCATAGTTTCACAGATGTCCCCATAGTTTCACAGATGTCCCCATAGTTTCACAGATGTACCAGTAGTTTCACAGATGTCCCAATAGTTTCACAGATGTCCCAATAGTTTCACATATGTCCCATTAGTTTCACAGATGTCCCAATAGTTTCACATATGCCCCATTAGTTTCACAGATGTCCCCATAGTTTCACAGATGTCCCAATAGTTTCACAGATGTCCCCATAGTTTCACAGATGTCCCATTAGTTTCACAGATGTCCCAATAGTTTCACCCATGTCCCAATAGTTTCACAGATGTCCCAGGAGTTTAACAGATGTCCCAATAGTTTAACAGATGTCCCAGTTGTTTCACAGATGTCCCATTAGTTTCACAGATGTACCAGTAGTTTCACAGACGCCCCAATAGTTTCACATATGTCCCATTATTTTTACAGATGTCCCCATAGTTTCACAGATGTCCCAATAGTTTCACAGATGTCCCATTAGTTTCACAGATGTCCCATTAGTTTCACAGATGTACCAGTAGTTTCACAGATGTCCCAATAGTTTAACAGATGTCCCAATAGTTTCACCCATGTCCCAGTAGTTTTACAGATATCCCAGTAGGTTAACAGATGTCCCCATAGTTTCACAGATGTCCCCATAGTTTCACAGATGTCCCAATAGTTTAACAGATGTGCCAGTAGTTTATCAGATGTCCCAGTAGTTTCACAGATGTCCCAGTAGGTTAACAGATGTCCCCATAGTTTCACAGATGTCCCAATAGTTTCACATATGTCCCAGTAGTTTTACAGATATCCCAATAGGTTAACAGATGTCCCCATAGTTTCACAGATGTACCAGTAGTTTCACAGATGTCCCAATAGTTTCACAGATGTCCCAATAGTTTCACATATGTCCCATTAGTTTCACAGATGTCCCAAGAGTTTCACAGATGTCCCCATAGTTTCACAGATGTCCCCATAGTTTCACAGATGTCCCAATAGTTTCACAAATGTCCCATTAGTTTCACAGATGACCCCATAGTTTCACAGATATTCCAATAGTTTCACAGACGCCCCAATAGTTTCACAAATGTCCCATTAGTTTCACAGATGTCCCCATAGTTTCAAAGATGTCCCAATAGTTTCACAGATGTACCAGTAGTTTCACAGATGTCCCAATAGTTTCACAGATGTCCCAATAGTTTCACATATGTCCCATTAGTTTCACAGATGTCCCAATAGTTTCACAGATGTCCCCATAGTTTCACAGATGTCCCCATAGTTTCACAGATGTCCCAATAGTTTCACAAATGTCCCATTAGTTTCACAGATGACCCCATAGTTTCACAGATATTCCAATAGTTTCACAGACGCCCCAATAGTTTCACAAATGTCCCATTAGTTTCACAGATGTACCAGTAGTTTCACAGATGTCCCAATAGTTTCACAGATGTCCCAATAGTTTCACATATGTCCCATTAGTTTCACAGATGTCCCAATAGTTTCACATATGTCCCATTAGTTTCACAGATGTCCCCATAGTTTCACAGATGTCCCAATAGTTTCACAGATGTCCCCATAGTTTCACAGATGTCCCATTAGTTTCACAGATGTCCCAATAGTTTCACCCATGTCCCAATAGTTTCACAGATGTCCCAGGAGTTTAACAGATGTCCCAATAGTTTAACAGATGTCCCAGTTGTTTCACAGATGTCCCATTAGTTTCACAGATGTCCCCATAGTTTCACAGATGTCCCAATAGTTTCACAAATGTCCCATTAGTTTCACAGATGACCCCATAGTTTCATAGATATTCCAATAGTTTCACAGACGCCCCAATAGTTTCACAAATGTCCCATTAGTTTCACAGATGTCCCCATAGTTTCACAGATGTCCCAATAGTTTCACAGATGTACCAGTAGTTTCGCAGATGTCCCAATAGTTTCACCCATGTCCCAATAGTTTCACAGATGTCCCAGGAGTTTAACAGATGTCCCAATAGTTTAACAGATTTCCCAGTTGTTTCACAGATGTCCCAATAGTTTCACAGATGTCCCAATAGTTTCACAGATGTCCCAATAGGTTCACATATGTCCCAGTAGTTTTACAGATGTCCCAGTAGTTTTACAGATGTACCAGTAGTTTCAAAGATGTCCCAGTAGTTTCACAGACGCCCCAATAGTTTCACATATGTCCCATTAGTTTCACAGATGTCCAAGTAGGTTAACAGATGTCCCCATAGTTTCACAGATGTCTCAATAGTTTCATAGATGTCCCAGTAGTTTTACAGATATCCCAGTAGGTTAACAGATGTCCCCATAGTTTCACAGATGTCCCCATAGTTTCACAGATGTCCCAATAGTTTAACAGATGTCCCAGTAGTTTAACAGATGTCCCAGTAGTTTCACAGATGTCCCAGTAAGTTAACAGATGTCCCCATAGTTTCACAGATGTCCCAATAGTTTCACAGATGTCCCAGTAGTTTTACAGATATCCCAATAGGTTAACAGATGTCCCCATAGTTTCACATAGTTTCACAGATGTACCAGTAGTTTCACAGATGTCCCAATAGTTTCACAGATGTCCCAATAGTTTCACATATGTCCCATTAGTTTCACAGATGTCCCAATAGTTTCACATATGTCCCATTAGTTTCACAGATGTCCCCATAGTTTCACAGATGTCCCAATAGTTTCACAGATGTCCCAATAGTTTCACATACGTCCCATTAGTTTCACAGATGTCCCAATAGATTCACATATGTCCCATTAGTTTCACAGATGTCCCCATAGTTTCACAGATGTCCCAATAGTTTAACAGATGTCCCAGTGGTTTTAGAGATGTCCCAGTAGTTTCACACATGTACCAGTAGTTTCACAGACGCCCCAATAGTTTCACATATGTCCCATTATTTTTACAGATGTCCCCATAGTTTCACAGATGTCCCAATAGTTTCACAGATGTCCCATTAGTTTCACAGATGTCCCAATAATTTCACAGATGTCCAATAGTTTAACAGATGTCCCAGTAGTTTTACAGATGTCCCAATAGTTTCACCCATGTCCCAATAGTTTCACAGATGTCCCAGGAGTTTAACAGATGTCCCAATAGTTTAATAGATGTCCCAGTTGTTTCACAGATGTCCCAATAGTTTCACAGATGTCCCAATAGTTTCACAGATGTCCCAATAGGTTGACATATGTCCCAGTAGTTTTACAGATGTCCCAGTAGTTTCAAAGATGTCCCAGTAGTTTCACAGACGCCCCAATAGTTTCACATATGTCCCATTAGTTTCACAGATGTCCAAGTAGGTTAACAGATGTCCCCATAGTTTCACAGATGTCCCAATAGTTTCATAGATGTTCCAGTAGTTTTACAGATATCCCAGTAGGTTAACAGATGTCCCCATAGTTTCACAGATGTCCCCATAGTTTCACAGATGTCCCCATAGTTTCACAGATGTACCAGTAGTTTCACAGATGTCCCAATAGTTTCACAGATGTCCCAATAGTTTCACATATGTCCCATTAGTTTCACAGATGTCCCAATAGTTTCACATATGCCCCATTAGTTTCACAGATGTCCCCATAGTTTCACAGATGTCCCAATAGTTTCACAGATGTCCCCATAGTTTCACAGATGTCCCATTAGTTTCACAGATGTCCCAATAGTTTCACCCATGTCCCAATAGTTTCACAGATGTCCCAGGAGTTTAACAGATGTCCCAATAGTTTAACAGATGTCCCAGTTGTTTCACAGATGTCCCATTAGTTTCACAGATGTACCAGTAGTTTCACAGACGCCCCAATAGTTTCACATATGTCCCATTATTTTTACAGATGTCCCCATAGTTTCACAGATGTCCCAATAGTTTCACAGATGTCCCATTAGTTTCACAGATGTCCCATTAGTTTCACAGATGTACCAGTAGTTTCACAGATGTCCCAATAGTTTAACAGATGTCCCAATAGTTTCACCCATGTCCCAGTAGTTTTACAGATATCCCAGTAGGTTAACAGATGTCCCCATAGTTTCACAGATGTCCCCATAGTTTCACAGATGTCCCAATAGTTTAACAGATGTGCCAGTAGTTTATCAGATGTCCCAGTAGTTTCACAGATGTCCCAGTAGGTTAACAGATGTCCCCATAGTTTCACAGATGTCCCAATAGTTTCACATATGTCCCAGTAGTTTTACAGATATCCCAATAGGTTAACAGATGTCCCCATAGTTTCACAGATGTACCAGTAGTTTCACAGATGTCCCAATAGTTTCACAGATGTCCCAATAGTTTCACATATGTCCCATTAGTTTCACAGATGTCCCAATAGTTTCACAGATGTCCCCATAGTTTCACAGATGTCCCCATAGTTTCACAGATGTCCCAATAGTTTCACAAATGTCCCATTAGTTTCACAGATGACCCCATAGTTTCACAGATATTCCAATAGTTTCACAGACGCCCCAATAGTTTCACAAATGTCCCATTAGTTTCACAGATGTCCCCGTAGTTTCAAAGATGTCCCAATAGTTTCACAGATGTACCAGTAGTTTCACAGATGTCCCAATAGTTTCACAGATGTCCCAATAGTTTCACATATGTCCCATTAGTTTCACAGATGTCCCAATAGTTTCACAGATGTCCCCATAGTTTCACAGATGTCCCCATAGTTTCACAGATGTCCCAATAGTTTCACAAATGTCCCATTAGTTTCACAGATGACCCCATAGTTTCACAGATATTCCAATAGTTTCACAGACGCCCCAATAGTTTCACAAATGTCCCATTAGTTTCACAGATGTACCAGTAGTTTCACAGATGTCCCAATAGTTTCACAGATGTCCCAATAGTTTCACATATGTCCCATTAGTTTCACAGATGTCCCAATAGTTTCACATATGTCCCATTAGTTTCACAGATGTCCCCATAGTTTCACAGATGTCCCAATAGTTTCACAGATGTCCCCATAGTTTCACAGATGTCCCATTAGTTTCACAGATGTCCCAATAGTTTCACCCATGTCCCAATAGTTTCACAGATGTCCCAGGAGTTTAACAGATGTCCCAATAGTTTAACAGATGTCCCAGTTGTTTCACAGATGTCCCATTAGTTTCACAGATGTACCAGTAGTTTCACAGACGCCCCAATAGTTTCACATATGTCCCATTATTTTTACAGATGTCCCCATAGTTTCACAGATGTCCCAATAGTTTCACAGATATCCCATTAGTTTCACAGATGTCCCATTAGTTTCACAGATGTACCAGTAGTTTCACAGATGTCCCAATAGTTTAACAGATGTCCCAATAGTTTCACCCATGTCCCAGTAGTTTTACAGATATCCCAGTAGGTTAACAGATGTCCCCATAGTTTCACAGATGTCCCCATAGTTTCACAGATGTCCCAATAGTTTAACAGATGTCCCAGTAGTTTATCAGATGTCCCAGTAGTTTCACAGATGTCCCAGTAGGTTAACAGATGTCCCCATAGTTTCACAGATGTCCCAATAGTTTCACATATGTCCCAGTAGTTTTACAGATATCCCAATAGGTTAACAGATGTCCCCATAGTTTCACAGATGTACCAGTAGTTTCACAGATGTCCCATTAGTTTCACAGATGTCCCAATAGTTTCACAGATGTCCCCATAGTTTCACAGATGTCCCCATAGTTTCACAGATGTCCCAATAGTTTCACAAATGTCCCATTAGTTTCACAGATGACCCCATAGTTTCACAGATATTCCAATAGTTTCACAGAAGCCCCAATAGTTTCACAAATGTCCCATTAGTTTCACAGATGTCCCCATAGTTTCACAGATGTCCCAATAGTTTCACAGATGTACCAGTAGTTTCGCAGATGTCCCAATAGTTTAACAGATGTCCCAATAGTTTCACCCATGTCCCAATAGTTTCACAGATGTCCCAGGAGTTTAACAGATGTCCCAATAGTTTAACAGATTTCCCAGTTGTTTCACAGATGTCCCAATAGTTTCACAGATGTCCCAATAGTTTCACAGATGTCCCAATAGGTTCACATATGTCCCAGTAGTTTTACAGATGTCCAAGTAGTTTTACAGATGTCCCAGTAGTTTCAAAGATGTCCCAGTAGTTTCACAGACGCCCCAATAGTTTCACATATGTCCCATTAGTTTCACAGATGTCCAAGTAGGTTAACAGATGTCCCCATAGTTTCACAGATGTCCCAATAGTTTCATAGATGTCCCAGTAGTTTTACAGATATCCCAGTAAGTTAACAGATGTCCCCATAGTTTCACAGATGTCCCCATAGTTTCACAGATGTCCCAATAGTTTAACAGATGTCCCAGTAGTTTCACAGATGTCCCAGTAGTTTCACAGATATCCCAGTAGGTTAACAGATGTCCCCATAGTTTCACGTAGTTTCACAGATGTACCAGTAGTTTCACAGATGTCCCAATAGTTTCACAGATGTCCCAATAGTTTCACATATGTCCCATTAGTTTCACGGATGTCCCAATAGTTTCACATATGTCCCATTAGTTTCACAGATGTCCCCATAGTTTCACAGATGTCCCAATAGTTTCACAGATGTCCCAATAGTTTCACATACGTCCCATTAGTTTCACAGATGTCCCAATAGTTTCACATATGTCCCATTAGTTTCACAGATGTCCCCATAGTTTCACAGATGTCCCAATAGTTTAACAGATGTCCCAGTGGTTTTAGAGATGTCCCAGTAGTTTCACACATGTACCAGTAGTTTCACAGACGCCCCAATAGTTTCACATATGTCCCATTATTTTTACAGATGTCCCCATAGTTTCACAGATGTCCCAATAGTTTCACAGATGTCCCATTAGTTTCACAGATGTCCCAATAATTTCACAGATGTCCAATAGTTTAACAGATGTCCCAGTAGTTTTACAGATGTCCCAATAGTTTCACCCATGTCCCAATAGTTTCACAGATGTCCCAGGAGTTTAACAGATGTCCCAATAGTTTAACAGATGTCCCAGTTGTTTCACAGATGTCCCAATAGTTTCACAGATGTCCCAATAGTTTCACAGATGTCCCAATAGGTTGACATATGTCCCAGTAGTTTTACAGATGTCCCAGTAGTTTCAAAGATGTCCCAGTAGTTTCACAGACGCCCCAATAGTTTCACATATGTCCCATTAGTTTCACAGATGTCCAAGTAGGTTAACAGATGTCCCCATAGTTTCACAGATGTCCCAATAGTTTCATAGATGTCCCAGTAGTTTTACAGATATCCCAGTAGGTTAACAGATGTCCCCATAGTTTCACAGATGTCCCCATAGTTTCACAGATGTCCCCATAGTTTCACAGATGTACCAGTAGTTTCACAGATGTCCCAATAGTTTCACAGATGTCCCAATAGTTTCACATATGTCCCATTAGTTTCACAGATATCCCAATAGTTTCACATATGTCCCATTAGTTTCACAGATGTCCCCATAGTTTCACAGATGTCCCAATAGTTTCACAGATGTCCCCATAGTTTCACAGATGTCCCATTAGTTTCACAGATGTCCCCATAGTTTCACAGATGTCCCAATAGTTTAACAGATGTCCCAGTAGTGTTAGAGATGTCCCAGTAGTTTCACACATGTACCAGTAGTTTCACAGATGCCCCAATAGTTTCACATATGTCCCATTATTTTTACAGATGTCCCCATAGTTTCACAGATGTCCCAATAGTTTCACAGATGTCCCATTAGTTTCACAGATGTCCCATTAGTTTCACAGATGTCCCATTAGTTTCACAGATGTCCCAATAGTTTCACAGATGTCCAATAGTTTAACAGATGTCCCAGTAGTTTTACAGATTTCCCAGTAGTTTCACACATTTCCCAGTAGTTTCACAGACGCCCCAATAGTTTCACATATGTCCCATTAGTTTCACAGATGTCACCATAGTTTCACAGATGTCCCAATAGTTTCACAGATGTACCAGTAGTTTCACAGATGTCCCAATAGTTTAACAGATGTCCCAATAGTTTCACCCATGTCCCAATAGTTTTACAGATATCCCAGTAGGTTAACAGATGTCCCTATAGTTTCACAGATGTCCCCATAGTTTCACAGATGTCCCAATAGTTTAACAGATGTCCCAGTAGTTTATCAGATGTCCCAGTAGTTTCACAGATGTCCCAGTAGGTTAACAGATGTCCCCATAGTTTCACAGATGTCCCAGGAGTTTAACAGATGTCCCAATAGTTTAACAGATTTCCCAGTTGTTTCACAGATGTCCCAATATTTTCACAGATGTCCCAATAGTTTCACAGATGTCCCAATAGGTTCACATATGTCCCAGTAGTTTTACAGATGTCCCAGTAGTTTTACAGATGTCCCAGTAGTTTCAAAGATGTCCCAGTAGTTTCACAGACGCCCCAATAGTTTCACATATGTCCCATTAGTTTCACAGATGTCCAAGTAGGTTAACAGATGTCCCCATAGTTTCACAGATGTCCCAATAGTTTCATAGATGTCCCAGTAGTTTTACAGATATCCCAGTAGGTTAACAGATGTCCCCATAGTTTCACAGATGTCCCCATAGTTTCACAGATGTCCCAATAGTTTAACAGATGTCCCAGTAGTTTAACAGATGTCCCAGTAGTTTCACAGATGTCCCAGTAGGTTAACAGATGTCCCCATAGTTTCACAGATGTCCCAATAGTTTCACAGATGTCCCAGTAGTTTTACAGATATCCCAATAGGTTAACAGATGCCCCCATAGTTTCACATAGTTTCACAGATGTACCAGTAGTTTCACAGATGTCCCAATAGTTTCACAGATGTCCCAATAGTTTCACATATGTCCCATTAGTTTCACAGATGTCCCAATAGTTTCACATATGTCCCAATAGTTTCACATACGTCCCATTAGTTTCACAGATGTCCCAATAGTTTCACATATGTCCCATTAGTTTCACAGATGTCCCCATAGTTTCACAGATGTCCCAATAGTTTAACAGATGTCCCAGTGGTTTTAGAGATGTCCCAGTAGTTTCACACATGTACCAGTAGTTTCACAGACGCCCCAATAGTTTCACATATGTCCCATTATTTTTACAGATGTCCCCATAGTTTCACAGATGTCCCAATAGTTTCACAGATGTCCCATTAGTTTCACAGATGTCCCAATAATTTCACAGATGTCCAATAGTTTAACAGATGTCCCAGTAGTTTTACAGATGTCCCAATAGTTTCACCCATGCCCCAATAGTTTCACAGATGTCCCAGGAGTTTAACAGATGTCCCAATAGTTTAACAGATGTCCCAGTTGTTTCACAGATGTCCCAATAGTTTCACAGATGTCCCAATAGTTTCACAGATGTCCCAATAGGTTGACATATGTCCCAGTAGTTTTACAGATGTCCCAGTAGTTTCAAAGATGTCCCAGTAGTTTCACAGACGCCCCAATAGTTTCACATATGTCCCATTAGTTTCACAGATGTCCAAGTAGGTTAACAGATGTCCCCATAGTTTCACAGATGTCCCAATAGTTTCATAGATGTCCCAGTAGTTTTACAGATATCCCAGTAGGTTAACAGATGTCCCCATAGTTTCACAGATGTCCCCATAGTTTCACAGATGTCCCCATAGTTTCACAGATGTCCCCATAGTTTCACAGATGTACCAGTAGTTTCACAGATGTCCCAATAGTTTCACAGATGTCCCAATAGTTTCACATATGTCCCATTAGTTTCACAGATGTCCCAATAGTTTCACATATGTCCCATTAGTTTCACAGATGTCCCCATAGTTTCACAGATGTCCCAATAGTTTCACAGATGTCCCCATAGTTTCACAGATGTCCCATTAGTTTCACAGATGTCCCCATAGTTTCACAGATGTCCCAATAGTTTAACAGATGTCCCAGTAGTGTTAGAGATGTCCCAGTAGTTTCACACATGTACCAGTAGTTTCACAGACGCCCCAATAGTTTCACAGATGTCCAAGTAGGTTAACAGATGTCCCCATAGTTTCACAGATGTCCCAATAGTTTAACAGATGTCCCAGTAGTTTATCAGATGTCCCAGTAGTTTCACAGATGTCCCAGTAGGTTAACAGATGTCCCCATAGTTTCACAGATGTCCCAGGAGTTTAACAGATGTCCCAATAGTTTAACAGATTTCCCAGTTGTTTCACAGATGTCCCAATATTTTCACAGATGTCCCAATAGTTTCACAGATGTCCCAATAGGTTCACATATGTCCCAGTAGTTTTACAGATGTCCCAGTAGTTTTACAGATGTCCCAGTAGTTTCAAAGATGTCCCAGTAGTTTCACAGACGCCCCAATAGTTTCACATATGTCCCATTAGTTTCACAGATGTCCAAGTAGGTTAACAGATGTCCCCATAGTTTCACAGATGTCCCAATAGTTTCATAGATGTCCCAGTAGTTTTACAGATATCCCAGTAGGTTAACAGATGTCCCCATAGTTTCACAGATGTCCCCATAGTTTCACAGATGTCCCAATAGTTTAACAGATGTCCCAGTAGTTTAACAGATGTCCCAGTAGTTTCACAGATGTCCCAGTAGGTTAACAGATGTCCCCATAGTTTCACAGATGTCCCAATAGTTTCACAGATGTCCCAGTAGTTTTACAGATATCCCAATAGGTTAACAGATGCCCCCATAGTTTCACATAGTTTCACAGATGTACCAGTAGTTTCACAGATGTCCCAATAGTTTCACAGATGTCCCAATAGTTTCACATATGTCCCATTAGTTTCACAGATGTCCCAATAGTTTCACATATGTCCCAATAGTTTCACATACGTCCCATTAGTTTCACAGATGTCCCAATAGTTTCACATATGTCCCATTAGTTTCACAGATGTCCCCATAGTTTCACAGATGTCCCAATAGTTTAACAGATGTCCCAGTGGTTTTAGAGATGTCCCAGTAGTTTCACACATGTACCAGTAGTTTCACAGACGCCCCAATAGTTTCACATATGTCCCATTATTTTTACAGATGTCCCCATAGTTTCACAGATGTCCCAATAGTTTCACAGATGTCCCATTAGTTTCACAGATGTCCCAATAATTTCACAGATGTCCAATAGTTTAACAGATGTCCCAGTAGTTTTACAGATGTCCCAATAGTTTCACCCATGCCCCAATAGTTTCACAGATGTCCCAGGAGTTTAACAGATGTCCCAATAGTTTAACAGATGTCCCAGTTGTTTCACAGATGTCCCAATAGTTTCACAGATGTCCCAATAGTTTCACAGATGTCCCAATAGGTTGACATATGTCCCAGTAGTTTTACAGATGTCCCAGTAGTTTCAAAGATGTCCCAGTAGTTTCACAGACGCCCCAATAGTTTCACATATGTCCCATTAGTTTCACAGATGTCCAAGTAGGTTAACAGATGTCCCCATAGTTTCACAGATGTCCCAATAGTTTCATAGATGTCCCAGTAGTTTTACAGATATCCCAGTAGGTTAACAGATGTCCCCATAGTTTCACAGATGTCCCCATAGTTTCACAGATGTCCCCATAGTTTCACAGATGTCCCCATAGTTTCACAGATGTACCAGTAGTTTCACAGATGTCCCAATAGTTTCACAGATGTCCCAATAGTTTCACATATGTCCCATTAGTTTCACAGATGTCCCAATAGTTTCACATATGTCCCATTAGTTTCACAGATGTCCCCATAGTTTCACAGATGTCCCAATAGTTTCACAGATGTCCCCATAGTTTCACAGATGTCCCATTAGTTTCACAGATGTCCCCATAGTTTCACAGATGTCCCAATAGTTTAACAGATGTCCCAGTAGTGTTAGAGATGTCCCAGTAGTTTCACACATGTACCAGTAGTTTCACAGACGCCCCAATAGTTTCACATATGTCCCATTATTTTTACAGATGTCCCCATAGTTTCACAGATGTCCCAATAGTTTCACAGATGTCCCATTAGTTTCACAGATGTCCCATTAGTTTCACAGATGTCCCATTAGTTTCACAGATGTCCCAATAGTTTCACAGATGTCCAATAGTTTAACAGATGTCCCAGTAGTTTTACAGATGTCCCAGTAGTTTCACACATTTCCCAGTAGTTTCACAGACGCCCCAATAGTTAACATATGTCCCATTAGTTTCACAGATGTCCCCATAGTTTCACAGATGTCCCAATAGTTTCACAGATGTACCAGTAGTGTCACAGATGTCCCAATAGTTTAACAGATGTCCCAATAGTTTCACCCATGTCCCAGTAGTTTTACAGATATCCCAGTAGGTTAACAGATGTCCCCATAGTTTCACAGATGTCCCCATAGTTTCACAGATGTCCCAATAGTTTAACAGATGTCCCAGTAGTTTATCAGATGTCCCAGTAGTTTCACAGATGTCCCAGTAGGTTAACAGATGTCCCCATAGTTTCACAGATGTCCCAATATTTTCACAGATGTCCCAGTAGTTTTACAGACATCCCAATAGGTTAACAGATGTCCCCATAGTTTCACAGATGTACCAGTAGTTTCACAGATGTCCCAATAGTTTCACAGATGTCCCAATAGTTTCACATATGTCCCATTAGTTTCACAGATGTCCCAATAGTTTCACGTATGTCCCATTAGTTTCACAGATGTCCCCATAGTTTCACAGATGTCCCAATAGTTTCACAAATGTCCCATTAGTTTCACAGATGACCCCATAGTTTCACAGATATTCCAATAGTTTCACAGACGCCCCAATAGTTTCACAAATGTCCCATTAGTTTCACAGATGTCCCCATAGTTTCACAGATGTCCCAATAGTTTCACAGATGTACCAGTAGTTTCACAGATGTCCCAATAGTTTAACAGATGTCCCAATAGTTTCACCCATGTCCCAATAGTTTCACAGATGTCCCAGGAGTTTAACAGATGTCCCAATAGTTTAACAGATGTCCCAGTTGTTTCACAGATGTCCCAATAGTTTCACAGATGTCCCAATAGTTTCACAGATGTCCCAATAGGTTCACATATGTCCCAGTAGTTTTACAGATGTCCCAGTAGTTTCAAAGATGTCCCAGTAGTTTCACAGACGCCCCAATAGTTTCACATATGTCCCATTAGTTTCACAGATGTCCAAGTAGGTTAACAGATGTCCCCATAGTTTCACAGATGTCCCAATAGTTTCATAGATGTCCCAGTAGTTTTACAGATATCCCAGTAGGTTAACAGATGTCCCCATAGTTTCACAGATGTCCCCATAGTTTCACAGATGTCCCAATAGTTTAACAGATGTCCCAGTAGTTTAACAGATGTCCCAGTAGTTTCACAGATGTCCCAGTAGGTTAACAGATGTCCCCATAGTTTCACAGATGTCCCAATAGTTTCACAGATGTCCCAGTAGTTTTACAGATATCCCAATAGGTTAACAGATGTCCCCATAGTTTCACAGATGTACCAGTAGTTTCACATATGTCCCATTAGTTTCACAGATGTCCCAATAGTTTCACATATGTCCCATTAGTTTCACAGATGTCCCCATAGTTTCACAGATGTCCCAATAGTTTCACATACGTCCCATTAGTTTCACAGATGTTCCAATAGTTTCACATATGTCCCATTAGTTTCACAGATGTCCCCATAGTTTCACAGATGTCCCAATAGTTTAACAGATGTCCCAGTGGTTTTAGAGATGTCCCAGTAGTTTCACACATGTACCAGTAGTTTCACAGACGCCCCAATAGTTTCACATATGTCCCATTATTTTTACAGATGTCCCCATAGTTTCACAGATGTCCCAATAGTTTCACAGATGTCCCATTAGTTTCACAGATGTCCCAATAATTTCACAGATGTTCAATAGTTTAACAGATTTCCCAGTAGTTTTACAGATGTCCCAATAGTTTCACCCATGTCCCAATAGTTTCACAGATGTCCCAGGAGTTTAACAGATGTCCCAATAGTTTAACAGATGTCCCAGTTGTTTCACAGATGTCCCAATAGTTTCACAGATGTCCCAATAGTTTGACAGATGTCCCAATAGGTTCACATATGTCCCAGTAGTTTTACAGATGTCCCAGTAGTTTCAAAGATGTCCCAGTAGTTTCACAGACGCCCCAATAGTTTCACATATGTCCCATTAGTTTCACAGATGTCCAAGTAGGTTAACAGATGTCCCCATAGTTTCACAGATGTCCCAATAGTTTCATAGATGTCCCAGTAGTTTTACAGATATCCCAGTAGGTTAACAGATGTCCCCATAGTTTCACAGATGTCCCCATAGTTTTACAGATGTCCCCATAGTTTCACAGATGTACCAGTAGTTTCACAGATGTCCCAATAGTTTCACAGATGTCCCAATAGTTTCACATATGTCCCATTAGTTTCACAGATGTCCCAATAGTTTCACATATGTCCCATTAGTTTCACAGATGTCCCCATAGTTTCACAGATGTCCCAATAGTTTCACAGATGTCCCAATAGTTTCACAGATGTCCCAATAGTTTCACATATGTCCCATTAGTTTCACAGATGTCCCCATAGTTTCACAGATGTCCCAATAGTTTAACAGATGTCCCAGTAGTGTTAGAGATGTACCAGTAGTTTCACAGACGCCCCAATAGTTTCACATATGTCCCATTATTTTTACAGATGTCCCCATAGTTTCACAGATGTCCCAATAGTTTCACAGATGTACCAGTAGTTTCTCAGATGTCCCAATAGTTTAACAGATGTCCCAATAGTTTCACCCATGTCCCAATAGTTTCACAGATGTCCCAGGAGTTTAACAGATGTCCCAATAGTTTAATAGATGTCCCAGTTGTTTCACAGATGTCCCCATAGTTTCACAGATGTCCCATTAGTTTCACAGATGTCCCCATAGTTTCACAGATGTCCCAATAGTTTAACAGATGTCCCAGTAGTGTTAGAGATGTCCCAGTAGTTTCACACATGTACCAGTAGTTTCACAGACGCCCCAATAGTTTCACATATGTCCCATTATTTTTACAGATGTTCCCATAGTTTCACAGATGTCCCAATAGTTTCACAGATGTCCCATTAGTTTCACAGATGTCCCATTAGTTTCACAGATGTCCCATTAGTTTCACAGATGTCCCAATAGTTTCACAGATGTCCAATAGTTTAACAGATGTCCCAGTAGTTTTACAGATGTCCCAGTAGTTTCACACATTTCCCAGTAGTTTCACAGACGCCCCAATAGTTAACATATGTCCCATTAGTTTCACAGATGTCCCCATAGTTTCACAGATGTCCCAATAGTTTCACAGATGTACCAGTAGTGTCACAGATGTCCCAATAGTTTAACAGATGTCCCAATAGTTTCACCCATGTCCCAGTAGTTTTACAGATATCCCAGTAGGTTAACAGATGTCCCCATAGTTTCACAGATGTCCCCATAGTTTCACAGATGTCCCAATAGTTTAACAGATGTCCCAGTAGTTTATCAGATGTCCCAGTAGTTTCACAGATGTCCCAGTAGGTTAACAGATGTCCCCATAGTTTCACAGATGTCCCAATATTTTCACAGATGTCCCAGTAGTTTTACAGACATCCCAATAGGTTAACAGATGTCCCCATAGTTTCACAGATGTACCAGTAGTTTCACAGATGTCCCAATAGTTTCACAGATGTCCCAATAGTTTCACATATGTCCCATTAGTTTCACAGATGTCCCAATAGTTTCACGTATGTCCCATTAGTTTCACAGATGTCCCCATAGTTTCACAGATGTCCCAATAGTTTCACAAATGTCCCATTAGTTTCACAGATGACCCCATAGTTTCACAGATATTCCAATAGTTTCACAGACGCCCCAATAGTTTCACAAATGTCCCATTAGTTTCACAGATGTCCCCATAGTTTCACAGATGTCCCAATAGTTTCACAGATGTACCAGTAGTTTCACAGATGTCCCAATAGTTTAACAGATGTCCCAATAGTTTCACCCATGTCCCAATAGTTTCACAGATGTCCCAGGAGTTTAACAGATGTCCCAATAGTTTAACAGATGTCCCAGTTGTTTCACAGATGTCCCAATAGTTTCACAGATGTCCCAATAGTTTCACAGATGTCCCAATAGGTTCACATATGTCCCAGTAGTTTTACAGATGTCCCAGTAGTTTCAAAGATGTCCCAGTAGTTTCACAGACGCCCCAATAGTTTCACATATGTCCCATTAGTTTCACAGATGTCCAAGTAGGTTAACAGATGTCCCCATAGTTTCACAGATGTCCCAATAGTTTCATAGATGTCCCAGTAGTTTTACAGATATCCCAGTAGGTTAACAGATGTCCCCATAGTTTCACAGATGTCCCCATAGTTTCACAGATGTCCCAATAGTTTAACAGATGTCCCAGTAGTTTACCAGATGTCCCAGTAGTTTCACAGATGTCCCAGTAGGTTAACAGATGTCCCCATAGTTTCACAGATGTCCCAATAGTTTCACAGATGTCCCAGTAGTTTTACAGATATCCCAATAGGTTAACAGATGTCCCCATAGTTTCACAGATGTACCAGTAGTTTCACATATGTCCCATTAGTTTCACAGATGTCCCAATAGTTTCACATATGTCCCATTAGTTTCACAGATGTCCCCATAGTTTCACAGATGTCCCAATAGTTTCACATACGTCCCATTAGTTTCACAGATGTTCCAATAGTTTCACATATGTCCCATTAGTTTCACAGATGTCCCCATAGTTTCACAGATGTCCCAATAGTTTAACAGATGTCCCAGTGGTTTTAGAGATGTCCCAGTAGTTTCACACATGTACCAGTAGTTTCACAGACGCCCCAATAGTTTCACATATGTCCCATTATTTTTACAGATGTCCCCATAGTTTCACAGATGTCCCAATAGTTTCACAGATGTCCCATTAGTTTCACAGATGTCCCAATAATTTCACAGATGTTCAATAGTTTAACAGATTTCCCAGTAGTTTTACAGATGTCCCAATAGTTTCACCCATGTCCCAATAGTTTCACAGATGTCCCAGGAGTTTAACAGATGTCCCAATAGTTTAACAGATGTCCCAGTTGTTTCACAGATGTCCCAATAGTTTCACAGATGTCCCAATAGTTTGACAGATGTCCCAATAGGTTCACATATGTCCCAGTAGTTTTACAGATGTCCCAGTAGTTTCAAAGATGTCCCAGTAGTTTCACAGACGCCCCAATAGTTTCACATATGTCCCATTAGTTTCACAGATGTCCAAGTAGGTTAACAGATGTCCCCATAGTTTCACAGATGTCCCAATAGTTTCATAGATGTCCCAGTAGTTTTACAGATATCCCAGTAGGTTAACAGATGTCCCCATAGTTTCACAGATGTCCCCATAGTTTTACAGATGTCCCCATAGTTTCACAGATGTACCAGTAGTTTCACAGATGTCCCAATAGTTTCACAGATGTCCCAATAGTTTCACATATGTCCCATTAGTTTCACAGATGTCCCAATAGTTTCACATATGTCCCATTAGTTTCACAGATGTCCCCATAGTTTCACAGATGTCCCAATAGTTTCACAGATGTCCCAATAGTTTCACAGATGTCCCAATAGTTTCACATATGTCCCATTAGTTTCACAGATGTCCCCATAGTTTCACAGATGTCCCAATAGTTTAACAGATGTCCCAGTAGTGTTAGAGATGTACCAGTAGTTTCACAGACGCCCCAATAGTTTCACATATGTCCCATTATTTTTACAGATGTCCCCATAGTTTCACAGATGTCCCAATAGTTTCACAGATGTACCAGTAGTTTCTCAGATGTCCCAATAGTTTAACAGATGTCCCAATAGTTTCACCCATGTCCCAATAGTTTCACAGATGTCCCAGGAGTTTAACAGATGTCCCAATAGTTTAACAGATGTCCCAGTTGTTTCACAGATGTCCCAATAGTTTCACAGATGTCCCAATAGTTTCACAGATGTCCCAATAGGTTCACATATGTCCCAGTAGTTTTACAGATGTCCCAGTAGTTTCAAAGATGTCCCAGTAGTTTCACAGACGCCCCAATAGTTTCACATATGTCCCATTAGTTTCACAGATGTCCAAGTAGGTTAACAGATGTCCCCATAGTTTCACAGATGTCCCAATAGTTTCATAGATGTCCCAGTAGTTTTACAGATATCCCAGTAGGTTAACAGATGTCCCCATAGTTTCACAGATGTCCCCATAGTTTCACAGATGTCCCCATAGTTTCACAGATGTACCAGTAGTTTCACAGATGTCCCAATAGTTTCACAGATGTCCCAATAGTTTCACATATGTCCCATTAGTTTCACAGATGTCCCAATAGTTTCACATATGTCCCATTAGTTTCACAGATGTCCCCATAGTTTCACAGATGTCCCAATAGTTTCACAGATGTCCCAATAGTTTCACAGATGTCCCAATAGTTTCACATATGTCCCATTAGTTTCACAGATGTCCCCATAGTTTCACAGATGTCCCAATAGTTTAACAGATGTCCCAGTAGTGTTAGAGATGTACCAGTAGTTTCACAGATGCCCCAATAGTTTCACATATGTCCCATTATTTTTACAGATGTCCCCATAGTTTCACAGATGTCCCAATAGTTTCACAGATGTACCAGTAGTTTCACAGATGTCCCAGTAGTTTTACAGATGTACCAGTAGTTTCAAAGATGTCCCAGTAGTTTCACAGACGCCCCAATAGTTTCACATATGTCCCATTATTTTTACAGATGTCCCCATAGTTTCACAGATGTCCCAATAGTTTCACAGATGTACCAGTAGTTTCTCAGATGTCCCAATAGTTTAACAGATGTCCCAATAGTTTCACCCATGTCCCAATAGTTTCACAGATGTCCCAGCAGTTTAACAGATGTCCCAATAGTTTAACAGATGTACCAGTTGTTTCACAGATGTCCCAATAGTTTCACAGATGTCCCAATAGTTTCACAGATGTCCCAATAGGTTCACATATGTCCCAGTAGTTTTACAGATGTCCCAGTAGTTTCAAAGATGTCCCAGTAGTTTCACAGACGCCCCAATAGTTTCACATATGTCCCATTAGTTTCACAGATGTCCAAGTAGGTTAACAGATGTCCCCATAGTTTCACAGATGTCCCAATAGTTTCATAGATGTCCCAGTAGTTTTACAGATATCCCAGTAGGTTAACAGATGTCCCCATAGTTTCACAGATGTCCCCATAGTTTCACAGATGTCCCCATAGTTTCACAGATGTACCAGTAGTTTCACAGATGTCCCAATAGTTTCACAGATGTCCCAATAGTTTCACATATGTCCCATTAGTTTCACAGATGTCCCAATAGTTTCACATATGTCCCATTAGTTTCACAGATGTCCCCATAGTTTCACAGATGTCCCAATAGTTTCACAGATGTCCCAATAGTTTCACAGATGTCCCAATAGTTTCACATATGTCCCATTAGTTTCACAGATGTCCCCATAGTTTCACAGATGTCCCAATAGTTTAACAGATGTCCCAGTAGTGTTAGAGATGTACCAGTAGTTTCACAGACGCCCCAATAGTTTCACATATGTCCCATTATTTTTACAGATGTCCCCATAGTTTCACAGATGTCCCAATAGTTTCACAGATGTACCAGTAGTTTCACAGATGTCCCAATAGTTTAACAGATGTCCCAATAGTTTCACCCATGTCCCAATAGTTTCACAGATGTCCCAGGAGTTTAACAGATGTCCCAATAGTTTAACAGATGTCCCAGTTGTTTCACAGATGTCCCAATAGTTTCACAGATGTCCCAATAGTTTCACATACGTCCCATTAGTTTCACAGATGTCCCAATAGTTTCACATATGTCCCATTAGTTTCACAGATGTCCCCATAGTTTCACAGATGTCCCAATAGTTTAACAGATGTCCCAGTGGTTTTAGAGATGTCCCAGTAGTTTCACACATGTACCAGTAGTTTCACAGACGCCCCAATAGTTTCACATATGTCCCATTATTTTTACAGATGTCCCCATAGTTTCACAGATGTCCCAATAGTTTCACAGATGTCCCAGTAGTTTATCAGATGTCCCAGTAGTTTCACAGATGTCCCAGTAGGTTAACAGATGTCCCCATAGTTTCACAGATGTCCCAGGAGTTTAACAGATGTCCCAATAGTTTAACAGATTTCCCAGTTGTTTCACAGATGTCCCAATAGTTTCACAGATGTCCCAATAGTTTCACAGATGTCCCAATAGGTTCACATATGTCCCAGTAGTTTTACAGATGTCCCAGTAGTTTTACAGATGTCCCAGTAGTTTCAAAGATGTCCCAGTAGTTTCACAGACGCCCCAATAGTTTCACATATGTCCCATTAGTTTCACAGATGTCCAAGTAGGTTAACAGATGTCCCCATAGTTTCACAGATGTCCCAATAGTTTCACAGATGTCCCAGTAGTTTTACAGATATCCCAGTAGGTTAACAGATGTCCCCATAGTTCCACAGATGTCCCCATAGTTTCACAGATGTCCCAATAGTTTCACATATGTCCCATTAGTTTCACAGATGTCCCAATAGTTTCACATATGTCCCATTAGTTTCACAGATGTCCCCATAGTTTCACAGATGTCCCAATAGTTTCACAGATGTCCCAATAGTTTCACAGATGTCCCAATAGTTTCACATATGTCCCATTAGTTTCACAGATGTCCCAATAGTTTCACATATGTCCCATTAGTTTCACAGATGTCCCCATAGTTTCACAGATGTCCCAATAGTTTAACAGATGTCCCAGTAGTGTTAGAGATGTACCAGTAGTTTCACAGACGCCCCAATAGTTTCACATATGTCCCATTATTTTTACAGATGTCCCCATAGTTTCACAGATGTCCCAATAGTTTCACAGATGTACCAGTAGTTTCTCAGATGTCCCAATAGTTTAACAGATGTCCCAATAGTTTCACCCATGTCCCAATAGTTTCACAGATGTCCCAGGAGTTTAACAGATGTCCCAATAGTTTAACAGATGTCCCAGTTGTTTCACAGATGTCCCAATAGTTTCACAGATGTCCCAATAGTTTCACAGATGTCCCAATAGGTTCACATATGTCCCAGTAGTTTTACAGATGTCCCAGTAGTTTCAAAGATGTCCCAGTAGTTTCACAGACGCCCCAATAGTTTCACATATGTCCCATTAGTTTCACAGATGTCCAAGTAGGTTAACAGATGTCCCCATAGTTTCACAGATGTCCCAATAGTTTCATAGATGTCCCAGTAGTTTTACAGATATCCCAGTAGGTTAACAGATGTCCCCATAGTTTCACAGATGTCCCCATAGTTTCACAGATGTCCCCATAGTTTCACAGATGTACCAGTAGTTTCACAGATGTCCCAATAGTTTCACAGATGTCCCAATAGTTTCACATATGTCCCATTAGTTTCACAGATGTCCCAATAGTTTCACATATGTCCCATTAGTTTCACAGATGTCCCCATAGTTTCACAGATGTCCCAATAGTTTCACAGATGTCCCAATAGTTTCACAGATGTCCCAATAGTTTCACATATGTCCCATTAGTTTCACAGATGTCCCCATAGTTTCACAGATGTCCCAATAGTTTAACAGATGTCCCAGTAGTGTTAGAGATGTACCAGTAGTTTCACAGATGCCCCAATAGTTTCACATATGTCCCATTATTTTTACAGATGTCCCCATAGTTTCACAGATGTCCCAATAGTTTCACAGATGTACCAGTAGTTTCACAGATGTCCCAGTAGTTTTACAGATGTACCAGTAGTTTCAAAGATGTCCCAGTAGTTTCACAGACGCCCCAATAGTTTCACATATGTCCCATTATTTTTACAGATGTCCCCATAGTTTCACAGATGTCCCAATAGTTTCACAGATGTACCAGTAGTTTCTCAGATGTCCCAATAGTTTAACAGATGTCCCAATAGTTTCACCCATGTCCCAATAGTTTCACAGATGTCCCAGCAGTTTAACAGATGTCCCAATAGTTTAACAGATGTACCAGTTGTTTCACAGATGTCCCAATAGTTTCACAGATGTCCCAATAGTTTCACAGATGTCCCAATAGGTTCACATATGTCCCAGTAGTTTTACAGATGTCCCAGTAGTTTCAAAGATGTCCCAGTAGTTTCACAGACGCCCCAATAGTTTCACATATGTCCCATTAGTTTCACAGATGTCCAAGTAGGTTAACAGATGTCCCCATAGTTTCACAGATGTCCCAATAGTTTCATAGATGTCCCAGTAGTTTTACAGATATCCCAGTAGGTTAACAGATGTCCCCATAGTTTCACAGATGTCCCCATAGTTTCACAGATGTCCCCATAGTTTCACAGATGTACCAGTAGTTTCACAGATGTCCCAATAGTTTCACAGATGTCCCAATAGTTTCACATATGTCCCATTAGTTTCACAGATGTCCCAATAGTTTCACATATGTCCCATTAGTTTCACAGATGTCCCCATAGTTTCACAGATGTCCCAATAGTTTCACAGATGTCCCAATAGTTTCACAGATGTCCCAATAGTTTCACATATGTCCCATTAGTTTCACAGATGTCCCCATAGTTTCACAGATGTCCCAATAGTTTAACAGATGTCCCAGTAGTGTTAGAGATGTACCAGTAGTTTCACAGACGCCCCAATAGTTTCACATATGTCCCATTATTTTTACAGATGTCCCCATAGTTTCACAGATGTCCCAATAGTTTCACAGATGTACCAGTAGTTTCACAGATGTCCCAATAGTTTAACAGATGTCCCAATAGTTTCACCCATGTCCCAATAGTTTCACAGATGTCCCAGGAGTTTAACAGATGTCCCAATAGTTTAACAGATGTCCCAGTTGTTTCACAGATGTCCCAATAGTTTCACAGATGTCCCAATAGTTTCACATACGTCCCATTAGTTTCACAGATGTCCCAATAGTTTCACATATGTCCCATTAGTTTCACAGATGTCCCCATAGTTTCACAGATGTCCCAATAGTTTAACAGATGTCCCAGTGGTTTTAGAGATGTCCCAGTAGTTTCACACATGTACCAGTAGTTTCACAGACGCCCCAATAGTTTCACATATGTCCCATTATTTTTACAGATGTCCCCATAGTTTCACAGATGTCCCAATAGTTTCACAGATGTCCCAGTAGTTTATCAGATGTCCCAGTAGTTTCACAGATGTCCCAGTAGGTTAACAGATGTCCCCATAGTTTCACAGATGTCCCAGGAGTTTAACAGATGTCCCAATAGTTTAACAGATTTCCCAGTTGTTTCACAGATGTCCCAATAGTTTCACAGATGTCCCAATAGTTTCACAGATGTCCCAATAGGTTCACATATGTCCCAGTAGTTTTACAGATGTCCCAGTAGTTTTACAGATGTCCCAGTAGTTTCAAAGATGTCCCAGTAGTTTCACAGACGCCCCAATAGTTTCACATATGTCCCATTAGTTTCACAGATGTCCAAGTAGGTTAACAGATGTCCCCATAGTTTCACAGATGTCCCAATAGTTTCACAGATGTCCCAGTAGTTTTACAGATATCCCAGTAGGTTAACAGATGTCCCCATAGTTCCACAGATGTCCCCATAGTTTCACAGATGTCCCAATAGTTTAACAGATGTCCCAGTAGTTTAACAGATGTCCCAGTAGTTTAACAGATGTCCCAGTAGGTTAACAGATGTCCCCATAGTTTCACAGATGTCCCAATAGTTTCACAGATGTCCCAGTAGTTTTACAGATATCCCAATAGGTTAACAGATGTCCCCATAGTTTCACATAGTTTCACAGATGTACCAGTAGTTTCACAGATGTCCCAATAGTTTCACAGATGTCCCAATAGTTTCACATATGTCCCATTAGTTTCACAGATGTCCCAATAGTTTCACATATGTCCCATTAGTTTCACAGATGTCCCCATAGTTTCACAGATGTCCCAATAGTTTCACAGATGTCCCAATAGTTTCACATACGTCCCATTAGTTTCACAGATGTCCCAATAGTTTCACATATGTCCCATTAGTTTCACAGATGTCCCCATAGTTTCACAGATGTCCCAATAGTTTAACAGATGTCCCAGTGGTTTTAGAGATGTCCCAGTAGTTTCACACATGTACCAGTAGTTTCACAGACTTCCCAATAGTTTCACATATGTCCCATTATTTTTACAGATGTCCCCATAGTTTCACAGATGTCCCAATAGTTTCACAGATGTCCCATTAGTTTCACAGATGTCCCAATAATTTCACAGATGTCCAATAGTTTAACAGATGTCCCAGTAGTTTTACAGATGTCCCAATAGTTTCACCCATGCCCCAATAGTTTCACAGATGTCCCAGGAGTTTAACAGATGTCCCAATAGTTTAACAGATGTCCCAGTTGTTTCACAGATGTCCCAATAGTTTCACAGATGTCCCAATAGTTTCACAGATGTCCCAATAGGTTGACATATGTCCCAGTAGTTTTACAGATGTCCCAGTAGTTTCAAAGATGTCCCAGTAGTTTCACAGACGCCCCAATAGTTTCACATATGTCCCATTAGTTTCACAGATGTCCAAGTAGGTTAACAGATGTCCCCATAGTTTCACAGATGTCCCAATAGTTTCATAGATGTCCCAGTAGTTTTACAGATATCCCAGTAGGTTAACAGATGTCCCCATAGTTTCACAGATGTCCCCATAGTTTCACAGATGTCCCCATAGTTTCACAGATGTCCCCATAGTTTCACAGATGTACCAGTAGTTTCACAGATGTCCCAATAGTTTCACAGATGTCCCAATAGTTTCACATATGTCCTATTAGTTTCACAGATGTCCCAATAGTTTCACATATGTCCCATTAGTTTCACAGATGTCCCCATAGTTTCACAGATGTCCCAATAGTTTCACAGATGTCCCCATAGTTTCACAGATGTCCCATTAGTTTCACAGATGTCCCCATAGTTTCACAGATGTCCCAATAGTTTAACAGATGTCCCAGTAGTGTTAGAGATGTCCCAGTAGTTTCACACATGTACCAGTAGTTTCACAGACGCCCCAATAGTTTCACATATGTCCCATTATTTTTACAGATGTCCCCATAGTTTCACAGATGTCCCAATAGTTTCACAGATGTCCCATTAGTTTCACAGATGTCCCATTAGTTTCACAGATGTCCCATTAGTTTCACAGATGTCCCAATAGTTTCACAGATGTCCAATAGTTTAACAGATGTCCCAGTAGTTTTACAGATGTCCCAGTAGTTTCACACATTTCCCAGTAGTTTCACAGACGCCCCAATAGTTAACATATGTCCCATTAGTTTCACAGATGTCCCCATAGTTTCACAGATGTCCCAATAGTTTCACAGATGTACCAGTAGTGTCACAGATGTCCCAATAGTTTAACAGATGTCCCAATAGTTTCACCCATGTCCCAGTAGTTTTACAGATATCCCAGTAGGTTAACAGATGTCCCCATAGTTTCACAGATGTCCCCATAGTTTCACAGATGTCCCCATAGTTTCACAGATGTCCCAATATTTTCACAGATGTCCCAGTAGTTTTACAGACATCCCAATAGGTTAACAGATGTCCCCATAGTTTCACAGATGTACCAGTAGTTTCACAGATGTCCCAATAGTTTCACAGATGTCCCATTAGTTTCACATATGTCCCATTAGTTTCACAGATGTCCCAATAGTTTCACGTATGTCCCATTAGTTTCACAGATGTCCCCATAGTTTCACAGATGTCCCAATAGTTTCACAAATGTCCCATTAGTTTCACAGATGACCCCATAGTTTCACAGATATTCCAATAGTTTCACAGACGCCCCAATAGTTTCACAAATGTCCCATTAGTTTCACAGATGTCCCCATAGTTTCACAGATGTCCCAATAGTTTCACAGATGTACCAGTAGTTTCATAGATGTCCCAGTAGTTTTACAGATATCCCAGTAGGTTAACAGATGTCCCCATAGTTTCACAGATGTCCCCATAGTTTCACAGATGTCCCAATAGTTTAACAGATGTCCCAGTAGTTTAACAGATGTCCCAGTAGTTTCACAGATGTCCCAGTAGGTTAACAGATGTCCCCATAGTTTCACAGATGTCCCAATAGTTTCACAGATGTCCCAGTAGTTTTACAGATATCCCAATAGGTTAACAGATGTCCCCATAGTTTCACAGATGTACCAGTAGTTTCACATATGTCCCATTAGTTTCACAGATGTCCCAATAGTTTCACATATGTCCCATTAGTTTCACAGATGTCCCCATAGTTTCACAGATGTCCCAATAGTTTCACATACGTCCCATTAGTTTCACAGATGTTCCAATAGTTTCACATATGTCCCATTAGTTTCACAGATGTCCCCATAGTTTCACAGATGTCCCAATAGTTTAACAGATGTCCCAGTGGTTTTAGAGATGTCCCAGTAGTTTCACACATGTACCAGTAGTTTCACAGACACCCCAATAGTTTCACATATGTCCCATTATTTTTACAGATGTCCCCATAGTTTCACAGATGTCCCAATAGTTTCACAGATGTCCCATTAGTTTCACAGATGTCCCAATAATTTCACAGATGTCCAATAGTTTAACAGATTTCCCAGTAGTTTTACAGATGTCCCAATAGTTTCACCCATGTCCCAATAGTTTCACAGATGTCCCAGGAGTTTAACAGATGTCCCAATAGTTTAACAGATGTCCCAGTTGTTTCACAGATGTCCCAATAGTTTCACAGATGTCCCAATAGTTTGACAGATGTCCCAATAGGTTCACATATGTCCCAGTAGTTTTACAGATGTCCCAGTAGTTTCAAAGATGTCCCAGTAGTTTCACAGACGCCCCAATAGTTTCACATATGTCCCATTAGTTTCACAGATGTCCAAGTAGGTTAACAGATGTCCCCATAGTTTCACAGATGTCCCAATAGTTTCATAGATGTCCCAGTAGTTTTACAGATATCCCAGTAGGTTAACAGATGTCCCCATAGTTTCACAGATGTCCCCATAGTTTTACAGATGTCCCCATAGTTTCACAGATGTACCAGTAGTTTCACAGATGTCCCAATAGTTTCACAGATGTCCCAATAGTTTCACATATGTCCCATTAGTTTCACAGATGTCCCAATAGTTTCACATATGTCCCATTAGTTTCACAGATGTCCCCATAGTTTCACAGATGTCCCAATAGTTTCACAGATGTCCCAATAGTTTCACAGATGTCCCAATAGTTTCACATATGTCCCATTAGTTTCACAGATGTCCCCATAGTTTCACAGATGTCCCAATAGTTTAACAGATGTCCCAGTAGTGTTAGAGATGTACCAGTAGTTTCACAGACGCCCCAATAATTTCACATATGTCCCATTATTTTTACAGATGTCCCCATAGTTTCACAGATGTCCCAATAGTTTCACAGATGTACCAGTAGTTTCTCAGATGTCCCAATAGTTTAACAGATGTCCCAATAGTTTCACCCATGTCCCAATAGTTTCACAGATGTCCCAGGAGTTTAACAGATGTCCCAATAGTTTAACAGATGTCCCAGTTGTTTCACAGATGTCCCAATAGTTTCACAGATGTCCCAATAGTTTCACAGATGTCCCAATAGGTTCACATATGTCCCAGTAGTTTTACAGATGTCCCAGTAGTTTCAAAGATGTCCCAGTAGTTTCACAGACGCCCCAATAGTTTCACATATGTCCCATTAGTTTCACAGATGTCCAAGTAGGTTAACAGATGTCCCCATAGTTTCACAGATGTCCCAATAGTTTCATAGATGTCCCAGTAGTTTTACAGATATCCCAGTAGGTTAACAGATGTCCCCATAGTTTCACAGATGTCCCCATAGTTTCACAGATGTCCCCATAGTTTCACAGATGTACCAGTAGTTTCACAGATGTCCCAATAGTTTCACAAATGTCCCAATAGTTTCACATATGTCCCATTAGTTTCACAGATGTCCCAATAGTTTCACATATGTCCCATTAGTTTCACAGATGTCCCCATAGTTTCACAGATGTCCCAATAGTTTCACAGATGTCCCAATAGTTTCACAGATGTCCCAATAGTTTCACATATGTCCCATTAGTTTCACAGATGTCCCCATAGTTTCACAGATGTCCCAATAGTTTAACAGATGTCCCAGTAGTGTTAGAGATGTACCAGTAGTTTCACAGACGCCCCAATAGTTTCACATATGTCCCATTATTTTTACAGATGTCCCCATAGTTTCACAGATGTCCCAATAGTTTCACAGATGTACCAGTAGTTTCACAGATGTCCCAGTAGTTTTACAGATGTACCAGTAGTTTCAAAGATGTCCCAGTAGTTTCACAGACGCCCCAATAGTTTCACATATGTCCCATTATTTTTACAGATGTCCCCATAGTTTCACAGATGTCCCAATAGTTTCACAGATGTACCAGTAGTTTCTCAGATGTCCCAATAGTTTAACAGATGTCCCAATAGTTTCACCCATGTCCCAATAGTTTCACAGATGTCCCAGGAGTTTAACAGATGTCCCAATAGTTTAACAGATGTCCCAGTTGTTTCACAGATGTCCCAATAGTTTCACAGATGTCCCAATAGTTTCACAGATGTCCCAATAGGTTCACATATGTCCCAGTAGTTTTACAGATGTCCCAGTAGTTTCAAAGATGTCCCAGTAGTTTCACAGACGCCCCAATAGTTTCACATATGTCCCATTAGTTTCACAGATGTCCAAGTAGGTTAACAGATGTCCCCATAGTTTCACAGATGTCCCAATAGTTTCATAGATGTCCCAGTAGTTTTACAGATATCCCAGTAGGTTAACAGATGTCCCCATAGTTTCACAGATGTCCCCATAGTTTCACAGATGTCCCCATAGTTTCACAGATGTACCAGTAGTTTCACAGATGTCCCAATAGTTTCACAGATGTCCCAATAGTTTCACATATGTCCCATTAGTTTCACAGATGTCCCAATAGTTTCACATATGTCCCATTAGTTTCACAGATGTCCCCATAGTTTCACAGATGTCCCAATAGTTTCACAGATGTCCCAATAGTTTCACAGATGTCCCAATAGTTTCACATATGTCCCATTAGTTTCACAGATGTCCCCATAGTTTCACAGATGTCCCAATAGTTTAACAGATGTCCCAGTAGTGTTAGAGATGTACCAGTAGTTTCACAGACGCCCCAATAGTTTCACATATGTCCCATTATTTTTACAGATGTCCCCATAGTTTCACAGATGTCCCAATAGTTTCACAGATGTACCAGTAGTTTCACAGATGTCCCAATAGTTTAACAGATGTCCCAATAGTTTCACCCATGTCCCAATAGTTTCACAGATGTCCCAGGAGTTTAACAGATGTCCCAATAGTTTAACAGATGTCCCAGTTGTTTCACAGATGTCCCAATAGTTTCACAGATGTCCCAATAGTTTCACATACGTCCCATTAGTTTCACAGATGTCCCAATAGTTTCACATATGTCCCATTAGTTTCACAGATGTCCCCATAGTTTCACAGATGTCCCAATAGTTTAACAGATGTCCCAGTGGTTTTAGAGATGTCCCAGTAGTTTCACACATGTACCAGTAGTTTCACAGACGCCCCAATAGTTTCACATATGTCCCATTATTTTTACAGATGTCCCCATAGTTTCACAGATGTCCCAATAGTTTCACAGATGTCCCATTAGTTTCACAGATGTCCCAATAATTTCACAGATGTCCAATAGTTTAACAGATGTCCCAGTAGTTTTACAGATGTCCCAATAGTTTCACCCATGTCCCAATAGTTTCACAGATGTCCCAGGAGTTTAACAGATGTCCCAATAGTTTAACAGATGTCCCAGTTGTTTCACAGATGTCCCAATAGTTTCACAGATGTCCCAATAGTTTCACAGATGTCCCAATAGGTTGACATATGTCCCAGTAGTTTTACAGATGTCCCAGTAGTTTCAAAGATGTCCCAGTAGTTTCACAGACGCCCCAATAGTTTCACATATGTCCCATTAGTTTCACAGATGTCCAAGTAGGTTAACAGATGTCCCCATAGTTTCACAGATGTCCCAATAGTTTCATAGATGTCCCAGTAGTTTTACAGATATCCCAGTAGGTTAACAGATGTCCCCATAGTTTCACAGATGTCCCCATAGTTTCACAGATGTCCCCATAGTTTCACAGATGTCCCCATAGTTTCACAGATGTACCAGTAGTTTCACAGATGTCCCAATAGTTTCACAGATGTCCCAATAGTTTCACATATGTCCCATTAGTTTCACAGATGTCCCAATAGTTTCACATATGTCCCATTAGTTTCACAGATGTCCCCATAGTTTCACAGATGTCCCAATAGTTTCACAGATGTCCCCATAGTTTCACAGATGTCCCATTAGTTTCACAGATGTCCCCATAGTTTCACAGATGTCCCAATAGTTTAACAGATGTCCCAGTAGTGTTAGAGATGTCCCAGTAGTTTCACACATGTACCAGTAGTTTCACAGACGCCCCAATAGTTTCACATATGTCCCATTATTTTTACAGATGTCCCCATAGTTTCACAGATGTCCCAATAGTTTCACAGATGTCCCATTAGTTTCACAGATGTCCCATTAGTTTCACAGATGTCCCATTAGTTTCACAGATGTCCCAATAGTTTCACAGATGTCCAATAGTTTAACAGATGTCCCAGTAGTTTTACAGATGTCCCAGTAGTTTCACACATTTCCCAGTAGTTTCACAGACGCCCCAATAGTTTAACATATGTCCCATTAGTTTCACAGATGTCCCCATAGTTTCACAGATGTCCCAATAGTTTCACAGATGTACCAGTAGTTTCACAGATGTCCCAATAGTTTAACAGATGTCCCAATAGTTTCACCCATGTCCCAGTAGTTTTACAGATATCCCAGTAGGTTAACAGATGTCCCCATAGTTTCACAGATGTCCCCATAGTTTCACAGATGTCCCAATAGTTTAACAGATGTCCCAGTAGTTTATCAGATGTCCCAGTAGTTTCACAGATGTCCCAGTAGGTTAACAGATGTCCCAGTAGTTTTACAGACATCCCAATAGGTTAACAGATGTCCCCATAGTTTCACAGATGTACCAGTAGTTTCACAGATGTCCCAATAGTTTCACAGATGTCCCAATAGTTTCACATATGTCCCATTAGTTTCACAGATGTCCCAATAGTTTCACGTATGTCCCATTAGTTTCACAGATGTCCCCATAGTTTCACAGATGTCCCAATAGTTTCACAAATGTCCCATTAGTTTCACAGATGACCCCATAGTTTCACAGATATTCCAATAGTTTCACAGACGCCCCAATAGTTTCACAAATGTCCCATTAGTTTCACAGATGTCCCCATAGTTTCACAGATGTCCCAATAGTTTCACAGATGTACCAGTAGTTTCACAGATGTCCCAATAGTTTAACAGATGTCCCAATAGTTTCACCCATGTCCCAATAGTTTCACAGATGTCCCAGGAGTTTAACAGATGTCCCAATAGTTTAACAGATGTCCCAGTTGTTTCACAGATGTCCCAATAGTTTCACAGATGTCCCAATAGTTTCACAGATGTCCCAATAGGTTCACATATGTCCCAGTAGTTTTACAGATGTCCCAGTAGTTTCAAAGATGTCCCAGTAGTTTCACAGACGCCCCAATAGTTTCACATATGTCCCATTAGTTTCACAGATGTCCAAGTAGGTTAACAGATGTCCCCATAGTTTCACAGATGTCCCAATAGTTTCATAGATGTCCCAGTAGTTTTACAGATATCCCAGTAGGTTAACAGATGTCCCCATAGTTTCACAGATGTCCCCATAGTTTCACAGATGTCCCAATAGTTTAACAGATGTCCCAGTAGTTTAACAGATGTCCCAGTAGTTTCACAGATGTCCCAGTAGGTTAACAGATGTCCCCATAGTTTCACAGATGTCCCAATAGTTTCACAGATGTCCCAGTAGTTTTACAGATATCCCAATAGGTTAACAGATGTCCCCATAGTTTCACAGATGTACCAGTAGTTTCACATATGTCCCATTAGTTTCACAGATGTCCCAATAGTTTCACATATGTCCCATTAGTTTCACAGATGTCCCCATAGTTTCACAGATGTCCCAATAGTTTCACATACGTCCCATTAGTTTCACAGATGTTCCAATAGTTTCACATATGTCCCATTAGTTTCACAGATGTCCCCATAGTTTCACAGATGTCCCAATAGTTTAACAGATGTCCCAGTGGTTTTAGAGATGTCCCAGTAGTTTCACACATGTACCAGTAGTTTCACAGACGCCCCAATAGTTTCACATATGTCCCATTATTTTTACAGATGTCCCCATAGTTTCACAGATGTCCCAATAGTTTCACAGATGTCCCATTAGTTTCACAGATGTCCCAATAATTTCACAGATGTCCAATAGTTTAACAGATTTCCCAGTAGTTTTACAGATGTCCCAATAGTTTCACCCATGTCCCAATAGTTTCACAGATGTCCCAGGAGTTTAACAGATGTCCCAATAGTTTAACAGATGTCCCAGTTGTTTCACAGATGTCCCAATAGTTTCACAGATGTCCCAATAGTTTGACAGATGTCCCAATAGGTTCACATATGTCCCAGTAGTTTTACAGATGTCCCAGTAGTTTCAAAGATGTCCCAGTAGTTTCACAGACGCCCCAATAGTTTCACATATGTCCCATTAGTTTCACAGATGTCCAAGTAGGTTAACAGATGTCCCCATAGTTTCACAGATGTCCCAATAGTTTCATAGATGTCCCAGTAGTTTTACAGATATCCCAGTAGGTTAACAGATGTCCCCATAGTTTCACAGATGTCCCCATAGTTTCACAGATGTCCCCATAGTTTCACAGATGTACCAGTAGTTTCACAGATGTCCCAATAGTTTCACAGATGTCCCAATAGTTTCACATATGTCCCATTAGTTTCACAGATGTCCCAATAGTTTCACATATGTCCCATTAGTTTCACAGATGTCCCCATAGTTTCACAGATGTCCCAATAGTTTCACAGATGTCCCAATAGTTTCACAGATGTCCCAATAGTTTCACATATGTCCCATTAGTTTCACAGATGTCCCCATAGTTTCACAGATGTCCCAATAGTTTAACAGATGTCCCAGTAGTGTTAGAGATGTACCAGTAGTTTCACAGACGCCCCAATAGTTTCACATATGTCCCATTATTTTTACAGATGTCCCCATAGTTTCACAGATGTCCCAATAGTTTCACAGATGTACCAGTAGTTTCTCAGATGTCCCAATAGTTTAACAGATGTCCCAATAGTTTCACCCATGTCCCAATAGTTTCACAGATGTCCCAGGAGTTTAACAGATGTCCCAATAGTTTAACAGATGTCCCAGTTGTTTCACAGATGTCCCAATAGTTTCACAGATGTCCCAATAGTTTCACAGATGTCCCAATAGGTTCACATATGTCCCAGTAGTTTTACAGATGTCCCAGTAGTTTCAAAGATGTCCCAGTAGTTTCACAGACGCCCCAATAGTTTCACATATGTCCCATTAGTTTCACAGATGTCCAAGTAGGTTAACAGATGTCCCCATAGTTTCACAGATGTCCCAATAGTTTCATAGATGTCCCAGTAGTTTTACAGATATCCCAGTAGGTTAACAGATGTCCCCATAGTTTCACAGATGTCCCCATAGTTTCACAGATGTCCCCATAGTTTCACAGATGTACCAGTAGTTTCACAGATGTCCCAATAGTTTCACAGATGTCCCAATAGTTTCACATATGTCCCATTAGTTTCACAGATGTCCCAATAGTTTCACATATGTCCCATTAGTTTCACAGATGTCCCCATAGTTTCACAGATGTCCCAATAGTTTCACAGATGTCCCAATAGTTTCACAGATGTCCCAATAGTTTCACAGATGTCCCATTAGTTTCACAGATGTCCCAATAATTTCACAGATGTCCAATAGTTTAACAGATTTCCCAGTAGTTTTACAGATGTCCCAATAGTTTCACCCATGTCCCAATAGTTTCACAGATGTCCCAGGAGTTTAACAGATGTCCCAATAGTTTAACAGATGTCCCAGTTGTTTCACAGATGTCCCAATAGTTTCACAGATGTCCCAATAGTTTGACAGATGTCCCAATAGGTTCACATATGTCCCAGTAGTTTTACAGATGTCCCAGTAGTTTCAAAGATGTCCCAGTAGTTTCACAGACGCCCCAATAGTTTCACATGTCCCATTAGTTTCACAGATGTCCAAGTAGGTTAACAGATGTCCCCATAGTTTCACAGATGTCCCAATAGTTTAATAGATGTCCCAGTAGTTTTACAGATATCCCAGTAGGTTAACAGATGTCCCCATAGTTTCACAGATGTCCCCATAATTTCACAGATGTCCCCATAGTTTCACAGATGTACCAGTAGTTTCACAGATGTCCCAATAGTTTCACAGATGTCCCAATAGTTTCACATATGTCCCATTAGTTTCACAGATGTCCCAATAGTTTCACATATGTCCCATTAGTTTCACAGATGTCCCCATAGTTTCACAGATGTCCCAATAGTTTCACAGATGTCCCAATAGTTTCACAGATGTCCCAATAGTTTCACATATGTCCCATTAGTTTCACAGATGTCCCCATAGTTTCACAGATGTCCCAATAGTTTAACAGATGTCCCAGTAGTGTTAGAGATGTACCAGTAGTTTCACAGACGCCCCAATAGTTTCACATATGTCCCATTATTTTTACAGATGTCCCCATAGTTTCACAGATGTCCCAATAGTTTCACAGATGTACCAGTAGTTTCTCAGATGTCCCAATAGTTTAACAGATGTCCCAATAGTTTCACCCATGTCCCAATAGTTTCACAGATGTCCCAGGAGTTTAACAGATGTCCCAATAGTTTAACAGATGTCCCAGTTGTTTCACAGGTGTCCCAATAGTTTCACAGATGTCCCAATAGTTTCACAGATGTCCCAATAGGTTCACATATGTCCCAGTAGTTTTACAGATGTCCCAGTAGTTTCAAAGATGTCCCAGTAGTTTCACAGACGCCCCAATAGTTTCACATATGTCCCATTAGTTTCACAGATGTCCAAGTAGGTTAACAGATGTCCCCATAGTTTCACAGATGTCCCAATAGTTTCATAGATGTCCCAGTAGTTTTACAGATATCCCAGTAGGTTAACAGATGTCCCCATAGTTTCACAGATGTCCCCATAGTTTCACAGATGTCCCCATAGTTTCACAGATGTACCAGTAGTTTCACAGATGTCCCAATAGTTTCACAGATGTCCCAATAGTTTCACATATGTCCCATTAGTTTCACAGATGTCCCAATAGTTTCACATATGTCCCATTAGTTTCACAGATGTCCCCATAGTTTCACAGATGTCCCAATAGTTTCACAGATGTCCCAATAGTTTCACAGATGTCCCAATAGTTTCACATATGTCCCATTAGTTTCACAGATGTCCCCATAGTTTCACAGATGTCCCAATAGTTTAACAGATGTCCCAGTAGTGTTAGAGATGTACCAGTAGTTTCACAGACGCCCCAATAGTTTCACATATGTCCCATTATTTTTACAGATGTCCCCATAGTTTCACAGATGTCCCAATAGTTTCACAGATGTACCAGTAGTTTCACAGATGTCCCAGTAGTTTTACAGATGTACCAGTAGTTTCAAAGATGTCCCAGTAGTTTCACAGACGCCCCAATAGTTTCACATATGTCCCATTATTTTTACAGATGTCCCCATAGTTTCACAGATGTCCCAATAGTTTCACAGATGTACCAGTAGTTTCTCAGATGTCCCAATAGTTTAACAGATGTCCCAATAGTTTCACCCATGTCCCAATAGTTTCACAGATGTCCCCGGAGTTTAACAGATGTCCCAATAGTTTAACAGATGTCCCAGTTGTTTCACAGATGTCCCAATAGTTTCACAGATGTCCCAATAGTTTCACAGATGTCCCAATAGGTTCACATATGTCCCAGTAGTTTTACAGATGTCCCAGTAGTTTCAAAGATGTCCCAGTAGTTTCACAGACGCCCCAATAGTTTCACATATGTCCCATTAGTTTCACAGATGTCCAAGTAGGTTAACAGATGTCCCCATAGTTTCACAGATGTCCCAATAGTTTCATAGATGTCCCAGTAGTTTTACAGATATCCCAGTAGGTTAACAGATGTCCCCATAGTTTCACAGATGTCCCCATAGTTTCACAGATGTCCCCATAGTTTCACAGATGTACCAGTAGTTTCACAGATGTCCCAATAGTTTCACAGATGTCCCAATAGTTTCACATATGTCCCATTAGTTTCACAGATGTCCCAATAGTTTCACATATGTCCCATTAGTTTCACAGATGTCCCCATAGTTTCACAGATGTCCCAATAGTTTCACAGATGTCCCAATAGTTTCACATATGTCCCATTAGTTTCACAGATGTCCCCATAGTTTCACAGATGTCCCAATAGTTTAACAGATGTCCCAGTAGTGTTAGAGATGTACCAGTAGTTTCACAGACGCCCCAATAGTTTCACATATGTCCCATTATTTTTACAGATGTCCCCATAGTTTCACAGATGTCCCAATAGTTTCACATATGTCCCATTAGTTTCACAGATGTCCCCATAGTTTCACAGATGTCCCAATAGTTTAACAGATGTCCCAGTAGTGTTAGAGATGTACTAGTAGTTTCACAGACGCCCCAATAGTTTCACATATGTCCCATTATTTTTACAGATGTCCCCATAGTTTCACAGATGTCCCAATAGTTTCACAGATGTACCAGTAGTTTCACAGATGTCCCAGTAGTTTTACAGATGTACCAGTAGTTTCAAAGATGTCCCAGTAGTTTCACAGACGCCCCAATAGTTTCACATATGTCCCATTATTTTTACAGATGTCCCCATAGTTTCACAGATGTCCCAATAGTTTCACAGATGTACCAGTAGTTTCTCAGATGTCCCAATAGTTTAACAGATGTCCCAATAGTTTCACCCATGTCCCAATAGTTTCACAGATGTCCCAGGAGTTTAACAGATGTCCCAATAGTTTAACAGATGTCCCAGTTGTTTCACAGATGTCCCAATAGTTTCACAGATGTCCCAATAGTTTCACAGATGTCCCAATAGGTTCACATATGTCCCAGTAGTTTTACAGATGTCCCAGTAGTTTCAAAGATGTCCCAGTAGTTTCACAGACGCCCCAATAGTTTCACATATGTCCCATTAGTTTCACAGATGTCCAAGTAGGTTAACAGATGTCCCCATAGTTTCACAGATGTCCCAATAGTTTCATAGATGTCCCAGTAGTTTTACAGATATCCCAGTAGGTTAACAGATGTCCCCATAGTTTCACAGATGTCCCCATAGTTTCACAGATGTCCCCATAGTTTCACAGATGTACCAGTAGTTTCACAGATGTCCCAATAGTTTCACAGATGTCCCAATAGTTTCACATATGTCCCATTAGTTTCACAGATGTCCCAATAGTTTCACATATGTCCCATTAGTTTCACAGATGTCCCCATAGTTTCACAGATGTCCCAATAGTTTCACAGATGTCCCAATAGTTTCACAGATGTCCCAATAGTTTCACAGATGTCCCAATAGTTTCACAGATGTCCCAATAGTTTCACATATGTCCCATTAGTTTCACAGATGTCCCCATAGTTTCACAGATGTCCCAATAGTTTAACAGATGTCCCAGTAGTGTTAGAGATGTACCAGTAGTTTCACAGACGCCCCAATAGTTTCACATATGTCCCATTATTTTTACAGATGTCCCCATAGTTTCACAGATGTCCCAATAGTTTCACAGATGTACCAGTAGTTTCACAGATGTCCCAATAGTTTAACAGATGTCCCAATAGTTTCACCCATGTCCCAATAGTTTCACAGATGTCCCAGGAGTTTAACAGATGTCCCAATAGTTTAACAGATGTCCCAGTTGTTTCACAGATGTCCCAATAGTTTCACAGATGTCCCAATAGTTTCACAGATGTCCCAATAGGTTCACATATGTCCCAGTAGTTTTACAGATGTCCCAGTAGTTTCAAAGATGTCCCAGTAGTTTCACAGACGCCCCAATAGTTTCACATATGTCCCATTAGTTTCACAGATGTCCAAGTAGATTAACAGATGTCCCCATAGTTTCACAGATGTCCCAATAGTTTCATAGATGTCCCAGTAGTTTTACAGATACCCCAGTAGGTTAAAAGATGTCCCCATAGTTTCACAGATGTCCCCATAGTTTCACAGATGTCCCAATAGTTTAACAGATGTCCCAGTAGTTTAACAGATGTCCCAGTAGTTTCACAGATGTCCCAGTAGGTTAACAGATGTCCCCATAGTTTCACAGATGTCCCAATAGTTTCACAGATGTCCCAGTAGTTTTACAGATATCCCAATAGGTTAACAGATGTCCCCATAGTTTCACAGATGTACCAGTAGTTTCACATATGTCCCATTAGTTTCACAGATGTCCCAATAGTTTCACATATGTCCCATTAGTTTCACAGATGTCCCCATAGTTTCACAGATGTCCCAATAGTTTCACATACGTCCCATTAGTTTCACAGATGTTCCAATAGTTTCACATATGTCCCATTAGTTTCACAGATGTCCCCATAGTTTCACAGATGTCCCAATAGTTTAACAGATGTCCCAGTGGTTTTAGAGATGTCCCAGTAGTTTCACACATGTACCAGTAGTTTCATAGACGCCCCAATAGTTTCACATATGTCCCATTATTTTTACAGATGTCCCCATAGTTTCACAGATGTCCCAATAGTTTCACAGATGTCCCATTAGTTTCACAGATGTCCCAATAATTTCACAGATGTCCAATAGTTTAACAGATTTCCCAGCAGTTTTACAGATGTCCCAATAGTTTCACCCATGTCCCAATAGTTTCACAGATGTCCCAGGAGTTTAACAGATGTCCCAATAGTTTAACAGATGTCCCAGTTGTTTCACAGATGTCCCAATAGTTTCACAGATGTCCCAATAGTTTCACAGATGTCCCAATAGGTTCACATATGTCCCAGTAGTTTTACAGATGTCCCAGTAGTTTCAAAGATGTCCCAGTAGTTTCACAGACGCCCCAATAGTTTCACATATGTCCCATTAGTTTCACAGATGTCCAAGTAGGTTAACAGATGTCCCCATAGTTTCACAGATGTCCCAATAGTTTCATAGATGTCCCAGTAGTTTTACAGATATCCCAGTAGGTTAACAGATGTCCCCATAGTTTCACAGATGTCCCCATAGATTCACAGATGTCCCCATAGTTTCACAGATGTACCAGTAGTTTCACAGATGTCCCAATAGTTTCACAGATGTCCCAATAGTTTCACATATGTCCCATTAGTTTCACAGATGTCCCAATAGTTTCACATATGTCCCATTAGTTTCACAGATGTCCCCATGTTTCACAGATGTCCCAATAGTTTCACAGATGTCCCAATAGTTTCACAGATGTCCCAATAGTTTCACATATGTCCCATTAGTTTCACAGATGTCCCCATAGTTTCACAGATGTCCCAATAGTTTAACAGATGTCCCCATAGTTTCACAGATGTCCCAATAGTTTAACAGATGTCCCAGTAGTTTAACAGATGTCCCCATAGTTTCACAGATGTACCAGTAGTTTCACATATGTCCCATTAGTTTCACAGATGTCCCAATAGTTTCACATATGTCCCATTAGTTTCACAGATGTCCCCATAGTTTCACAGATGTCCCAATAGTTTCACATACGTCCCATTAGTTTCACAGATGTTCCAATAGTTTCACATATGTCCCATTAGTTTCACAGATGTCCCCATAGTTTCACAGATGTCCCAATAGTTTAACAGATGTCCCAGTGGTTTTAGAGATGTCCCAGTAGTTTCACAAATGTACCAGTAGTTTCACAGACGCCCCAATAGTTTCACATATGTCCCATTATTTTTACAGATGTCCCCATAGTTTCACAGATGTCCCAATAGTTTCACAGATGTCCCATTAGTTTCACAGATGTCCCAATAATTTCACAGATGTCCAATAGTTTAACAGATTTCCCAGTAGTTTTACAGATGTCCCAATAGTTTCACCCATGTCCCAATAGTTTCACAGATGTCCCAGGAGTTTAACAGATGTCCCAATAGTTTAACAGATGTCCCAGTTGTTTCACAGATGTCCCAATAGTTTCACAGATGTCCCAATAGTTTGACAGATGTCCCAATAGGTTCACATATGTCCCAGTAGTTTTACAGATGTCCCAGTAGTTTCAAAGATGTCCCAGTAGTTTCACAGACGCCCCAATAGTTTCACATATGTCCCATTAGTTTCACAGATGTCCAAGTAGGTTAACAGATGTCCCCATAGTTTCACAGATGTCCCAATAGTTTCATAGATGTCCCAGTAGTTTTACAGATATCACAGTAGGTTAACAGATGTCCCCATAGTTTCACAGATGTCCCCATAGTTTCACAGATGTACCAGTAGTTTCACAGATGTCCCAATAGTTTCACAGATGTCCCAATAGTTTCACATATGTCCCATTAGTTTCACAGATGTCCCAATAGTTTCACATATGTCCCATTAGTTTCACAGATGTCCCCATAGTTTCACAGATGTCCCAATAGTTTCACAGATGTCCCAATAGTTTCACAGATGTCCCAATAGTTTCACATATGTCCCATTAGTTTCACAGATGTCCCCATAGTTTCACAGATGTCCCAATAGTTTAACAGATGTCCCAGTAGTGTTAGAGATGTACCAGTAGTTTCACAGACGCCCCAATAGTTTCACATATGTCCCATTATTTTTACAGATGTCCCCATAGTTTCACAGATGTCCCAATAGTTTCACAGATGTACCAGTAGTTTCACAGATGTCCCAATAGTTTAGCAGATGTCCCAATAGTTTCACCCATGTCCCAATAGTTTCACAGATGTCCCAGGAGTTTAACAGATGTCCCAATAGTTTAACAGATGTCCCAGTTGTTTCACAGATGTCCCAATAGTTTCACAGATGTCCCAATAGTTTCACAGATGTCCCAATAGGTTCACATATGTCCCAGTAGTTTTACAGATGTCCCAGTAGTTTCAAAGATGTCCCAGTAGTTTCACAGATGCCCCAATAGTTTCACATATGTCCCATTAGTTTCACAGATGTCCAAGTAGGTTAACAGATGTCCCCATAGTTTCACAGATGTCCCAATAGTTTCATAGATGTCCCAGTAGTTTTACAGATATCCCAGTAGGTTAACAGATGTCCCCATAGTTTCACAGATGTCCCCATAGTTTCACAGATGTCCCCATAGTTTCACAGATGTACCAGTAGTTTCACAGATGTCCCAATAGTTTCACAGATGTCCCAATAGTTTCACATATGTCCCATTAGTTTCACAGATGTCCCAATAGTTTCACATATGTCCCATTAGTTTCACAGATGTCCCCATAGTTTCACAGATGTCCCAATAGTTTCACAGATGTCCCAATAGTTTCAAAGACGTCCCAATAGTTTCACATATGTCCCATTAGTTTCACAGATGTCCCCATAGTTTCACAGATGTCCCAATAGTTTAACAGATGTCCCAGTAGTGTTAGAGATGTACCAGTAGTTTCACAGATGCCCCAATAGTTTCACATATGTCCCATTATGTTTACGGATGTCCCCATAGTTTCACAGATGTCCCAATAGTTTCACAGATGTACCAGTAGTTTCACAGATGTCCCAATAGTTTAACAGATGTCCCAATAGTTTCACCCATGTCCCAATAGTTTCACAGATGTCCCAGGAGTTTAACAGATGTCCCAATAGTTTAACAGATGTCCCAGTTGTTTCACAGATGTCCCAATAGTTTCACAGATGTCCCAATAGTTTCACAGATGTCCCAATAGGTTCACATATGTCCCAGTAGTTTTACAGATGTCCCAGTAGTTTCAAAGATGTCCCAGTAGTTTCACAGACGCCCCAATAGTTTCACATATGTCCCATTAGTTTCACAGATGTCCAAGTAGGTTAACAGATGTCCCCATAGTTTCACAGATGTCCCAATAGTTTCATAGATGTCCCAGTAGTTTTACAGATACCCCAGTAGGTTAACAGATGTCCCCATAGTTTCACAGATGTCCCCATAGTTTCACAGATGTCCCAATAGTTTAACAGATGTCCCAGTAGTTTAACAGATGTCCCAGTAGTTTCACAGATGTCCCAGTAGGTTAACAGATGTCCCTATAGTTTCACAGATGTCCCAATAGTTTCACAGATGTCCCAGTAGTTTTACAGATATCCCAATAGGTTAACAGATGTCCCCATAGTTTCACAGATGTACCAGTAGTTTCACATATGTCCCATTAGTTTCACAGATGTCCCAATAGTTTCACATATGTCCCATTAGTTTCACAGATGTCCCCATAGTTTCACAGATGTCCCAATAGTTTCACAGATGTACCATTAGTTTCACAGATGTTCCAATAGTTTCACATATGTCCCATTAGTTTCACAGATGTCCCCATAGTTTCACAGATGTCCCAATAGTTTAACAGATGTCCCAGTGGTTTTAGAGATGTCCCAGTAGTTTCACACATGTACCAGTAGTTTCACAGACGCCCCAATAGTTTCACATATGTCCCATTATTTTTACAGATGTCCCCATAGTTTCACAGATGTCCCAATAGTTTCACAGATGTCCCATTAGTTTCACAGATGTCCCAATAATTTCACAGATGTCCAATAGTTTAACAGATTTCCCAGTAGTTTTACAGATGTCCCAATAGTTTCACCCATGTCCCAATAGTTTCACAGATGTCCCAGGAGTTTAACAGATGTCCCAATAGTTTAACAGATGTCCCAGTTGTTTCACAGATGTCCCAATAGTTTCACAGATGTCCCAATAGTTTCACAGATGTCCCAATAGGTTCACATATGTCCCATTAGTTTCACAGATGTCCCCATAGTTTCACAGATGTCCCAATAGTTTCACAGATGTACCAGTAGTTTCACAGATGTCCCAATAGTTTAACAGATGTCCCAATAGTTTCACCCATGTCCCAGTAGTTTTACAGATATCCCAGTAGGTTAACAGATGTCCCCATAGTTTCACAGATGTCCCAATAGTTTAACACATGTCCCAGTAGTTTAACAGATGTCCCAGTAGTTTCACAGATGTCCCAGTAGGTTAACAGATGTCCCCATAGTTTCACAGATGTCCCTATAGTTTCACAGATGTCCCAGTAGTTTTACAGATTTCCCAATATGTTAACAGATGTCCCCACAGTTTCACAGATGTACCAGTAGTTTCACAGATGTCCCCATAGTTTCACAGATGTCCCCATAGTTTCACAGATGTCCCAATAGTTTAACAGATGTCCCAGTAGTTTAACAGATGTCCCAGTAGTTTCACAGATGTCCCAGTAGGTTAACAGATGTCCCCATAGTTTCACAGATGTCCCAATAGTTTCACAGATGTCCCAGTAGTTTTACAGATATCCCAATAGGTTAACAGATGTCCCCATAGTTTCACAGATGTACCAGTAGTTTCACATATGTCCCATTAGTTTCACAGATGTCCCAATAGTTTCACATATGTCCCATTAGTTTCACAGATGTCCCCATAGTTTCACAGATGTCCCAATAGTTTCACAGATGTACCATTAGTTTCACAGATGTTCCAATAGTTTCACATATGTCCCATTAGTTTCACAGATGTCCCCATAGTTTCACAGATGTCCCAATAGTTTAACAGATGTCCCAGTGGTTTTAGAGATGTCCCAGTAGTTTCACACATGTACCAGTAGTTTCACAGACGCCCCAATAGTTTCACATATGTCCCATTATTTTTACAGATGTCCCCATAGTTTCACAGATGTCCCAATAGTTTCACAGATGTCCCATTAGTTTCACAGATGTCCCAATAATTTCACAGATGTCCAATAGTTTAACAGATTTCCCAGTAGTTTTACAGATGTCCCAATAGTTTCACCCATGTCCCAATAGTTTCACAGATGTCCCAGGAGTTTAACAGATGTCCCAATAGTTTAACAGATGTCCCAGTTGTTTCACAGATGTCCCAATAGTTTCACAGATGTCCCAATAGTTTCACAGATGTCCCAATAGGTTCACATATGTCCCATTAGTTTCACAGATGTCCCCATAGTTTCACAGATGTCCCAATAGTTTCACAGATGTACCAGTAGTTTCACAGATGTCCCAATAGTTTAACAGATGTCCCAATAGTTTCACCCATGTCCCAGTAGTTTTACAGATATCCCAGTAGGTTAACAGATGTCCCCATAGTTTCACAGATGTCCCAATAGTTTAACACATGTCCCAGTAGTTTAACAGATGTCCCAGTAGTTTCACAGATGTCCCAGTAGGTTAACAGATGTCCCCATAGTTTCACAGATGTCCCTATAGTTTCACAGATGTCCCAGTAGTTTTACAGATTTCCCAATATGTTAACAGATGTCCCCACAGTTTCACAGATGTACCAGTAGTTTCACAGATGTCCCAATAGTATCACAGATGTCCCAATAGATTCAAATATGTCAAAATAGTTTCACATATGTCCCATTAGTTTCACAGATGTCCCAATAGTTTCACATATGTCCCATTAGTTTCACAGATGTCCCCATAGTTTCACAGATGTCCCAATAGTTTCACAGATGTCCCAATAGTTTCACAGATGTCCCAATAGTTTCACATATGTCCCATTAGTTTCACAGATGTCCCCATAGTTTCACAGATGTCCCAATAGTTTAACAGATGTCCCAGTAGTGTTAGAGATGTCCCAGTAGTTTCACACATGTAGCAGTAGTTTCACAGACGCCCCAATAGTTTCACATATGTCCCATTATTTTTACAGATGTCCCCATAATTTCACAGATGTCCCAATAGTTTCACAGATGTCCCATTAGTTTCACAGATGTCCCATTAGTTTCACAGATGTCCCATTAGTTTCACAGATGTCCCAATAGTTTCACAGATGTCCAATAGTTTAACAGATGTCCCAGTAGTTTTACAGATGTCCCAGTAGTTTCACACATTTCCCAGTAGTTTCACAGACGCCCCAATAGTTTCACATATGTCCCATTAGTTTCACAGATGTCCCCATAGTTTCACAGATGTCCCAATAGTTTCACAGATGTACCAGTAGTTTCACAGATGTCCCAATAGTTTAACAAATGTCCCAATAGTTTAACCCATGTCCCAGTAGTTTTACAGATATCCCAGTAGGTTAACAGATGTCCCAGTAGTTTCACACATGTCCCAGTAGTTTCACAGACACCCCAATAGTTTACATATGTCCCATTAGTTTCACAGATGTCCCCATAGTTTCACAGATGTACCAATAGTTTCACAGATGTCCCAATAGTTTCATAGATGTCCCAATAGTTTCACATATGTCCCAATAGTTTCACATATGTCCGATTAGTTTCACAGATGACCCCATAGTTTCACAGATGTCCCAATAGTTTCACAGATGTCCCAATAGTTTCACAGATGTCCCAATAGTTTCACCTATGTCCCATTTGTTTCACAGATGTCCCCATAGTTTCACAGATGTCCCAATAGTTTCACAGATGTACCAGTAGTTTCACAGATGTCCCAATAGTTTCACAGATGTCCCAATAGTTTCACAGATGTCCCAGAAGTTTTACAGACATCCCAGTAGGTTAACAGATGTCCCAGTAGTTTCACACATGTCCCAGTAGTTTCACAGACACCCCAATAGTTTACATATGTCCCATTAGTTTCACAGATGTCCCCATAGTTTCACAGATGTACCAATAGTTTCACAGATGTCCCAATAGTTTCATAGATGTCCCAATAGTTTCACATATGTCCCAATAGTTTCACATATGTCCGATTAGTTTCACAGATGACCCCATAGTTTCACAGATGTCCCAATAGTTTCACAGATGTCCCAATAGTTTCACAGATGTCCCAATAGTTTCACCTATGTCCCATTTGTTTCACAGATGTCCCCATAGTTTCACAGATGTCCCAATAGTTTCACAGATGTACCAGTAGTTTCACAGATGTCCCAATAGTTTCACAGATGTCCCAATAGTTTCACAGATGTCCCAGAAGTTTTACAGACATCCCAGTAGGTTAACAGATGTCCTGATAGTTTCACAGATGTACCAGTAGTTTCACAGATGTCCCAGAAGTTTTACAGACATCCCAGTAGGTTAACAGATGTCCCGATAGTTTCACAGATGTACCAGTAGTTTCACAGATGTCCCAATAGTTTCACATATGTCCCATTAGTTTCACATATGTCCCATTAGTTTCACAGATGTCCCCATAGTTTCACAGATGTCCCAATAGTTTAACAGATGTCCCAGTAGTTTTACAGATGTCCCAGTAGTTTCACACATGTCCCAGTAGTTTCACAGATGTACCAGTAGTTTCACAGATGTCCCAATAGTTTAACAAATGTCCCAATAGTTTCACCCATGTCCCAGTAGTTTTACAGATATCCCAGTAGGTTAACAGATGTCCCAGTAGTTTCACACATGTCCCAGTAGTTTCACAGACACCCCAATAGTTTACATATGTCCCATTAGTTTCACAGATGTCCCCATAGTTTCACAGATGTACCAATAGTTTCACAGATGTCCCAATAGTTTCATAGATGTCCCAATAGTTTCACATATGTCCCAATAGTTTCACATATGTCCCATTAGTTTCACAGATGACCCCATAGTTTCACAGATGTCCCAATAGTTTCACAGATGTCCCAATAGTTTCACAGATGTCCCAATAGTTTCACCTATGTCCCATTTGTTTCACAGATGTCCCCATAGTTTCACAGATGTCCCAATAGTTTCACAGATGTACCAGTAGTTTCACAGATGTCCCAATAGTTTCACAGATGTCCCAATAGTTTCACAGATGTCCCAGAAGTTTTACAGACATCCCAGTAGGTTAACAGATGTCCTGATAGTTTCACAGATGTACCAGTAGTTTCACAGATGTCCCAGAAGTTTTACAGACATCCCAGTAGGTTAACAGATGTCCCGATAGTTTCACAGATGTACCAGTAGTTTCATAGATGTCCCAATAGTTTCACATATGTCCCATTAGTTTCACATATGTCCCATTAGTTTCACAGATGTCCCCATAGTTTCACAGATGTCCCAATAGTTTAACAGATGTCCCAGTAGTTTCACACATGTCCCAGTAGTTTCACACATGTCCCAGTAGTTTCACAGACGCCCCAATAGTTTCACATATGTCCCATTAGTTTCACAGATGTCCCAGTAGTTTCACAGATGTCCCAATAGTTTAACAGATGTCCCAGTAGTTTAACAGATGTCCCAGTAGTTTTACAGATGTCCCAGTAGGTTAACAGATGTCCCCATAGTTTCACAGATGTCCCAATAGTTTCACAGATGTCCCAATAGTTTCACAGATGTCCCAGTAGTTTTACAGATATCCCAATAGGTTAACAGATGTCCCCATAGTTTCACAGATGTACCAGTAGTTTCACAGATGTCCCAATAGTTTCACAGATGTCAAAATAGTTTCACATATGTCCAAATAGTTTCACATATGTCCCATTAGTTTCACAGATGTCCCCATAGTTTCACAGATGTCCCAATAGTTTCACAGATGTCCCAATAGCTTCACATATGTCCCATTAGTTTCACAGATGTCCCCATAGTTTCACAGATGTCCCAATAGTTTCACAGATGTACCAGTAGTTTCACAGATGTCCCAATAGTTTCACAGATGTCCCAATAGTTTCCCAGATGTCCCAGAAGTTTTACAGACATCCCAGTAGGTTAACAGATGTCCTGATAGTTTCACATATGTCCCAGTAGTTTTACAGATGTACCAGTAGTTTCACAGATGTCCCATTAGTTTCACAGATGTCCCCATAGTTCCACAGATGTCCCAATAGTTTCTCAGATGTCCCAATAGTTTCACAGATGTCCCCATAGTTTCACAGATGTACCAGAAGTTTCACAGATGTCCCAATAGTTTCACAGATGTCGCAATAGTTTCACAGATGTACTAGTAGTTTCACAGATGTCCCAATAGTTTAACAGATGTCCCAGTAGTTTTACAGATTTCCCAGTAGTTTAACAGATGTCCCAATAGGTTAACAGATGTCCCCATAGTTTCACAGATGTCCCAGTAGTTTAACAGATGTCCCAGTAGTTTCACAGATGTCCCAGTAGGTTAACAGATGTCCCCATAGTTTCACAGATGTCCCAATAGTTTCACAGATGTCCCAATAGTTTCACAGATGTCCCAGTAGTTTTACAGATATCCCAATAGGTTAACAGATGTCCCCATAGTTTCACAGATGTACCAGTAGTTTCACAGATGTCCCAATAGTTTCACAGATGTCAAAATAGTTTCACATATGTCCAAATAGTTTCACATATGTCCCATTAGTTTCACAGATGTCCCCATAGTTTCACAGATGTCCCAATAGTTTCACAGATGTCCCAATAGTTTCACATATGTCCCATTAGTTTCACAGATGTCCCCATAGTTTCACAGATGTCCCAATAGTTTCACAGATGTACCAGTAGTTTCACAGATGTCCCAATAGTTTCACAGATGTCCCAATAGTTTCCCAGATGTCCCAGAAGTTTTACAGAAATCCCAGTAGGTTAACAGATGTCCTGATAGTTTCACAGATGTACCAGTAGTTTCACAGATGTCCCAGAAGTTTTTCAGACATCCCAGTAGGTTAACAGATGTCCTGATAGTTTCACAGATGTCCCAATAGGTTCACATATGTCCCAGTAGTTTTACAGATGTCCCAGTAGTTTCACAGATGTCCCATTAGTTTCACAGATGTCCCCATAGTTCCACAGATGTCCCAATAGTTTCTCAGATGTCCCAATAGTTTCACAGATGTCCCCATAGTTTCACAGATGTACCAGAAGTTTCACAGATGTCCCAATAGTTTCACAGATGTACTAGTAGTTTCACAGATGTCCCAATAGTTTAACAGATGTCCCAGTAGTTTTACAGATTTCCCAGTAGTTTAACAGATGTCCCAATAGGTTAACAGATGTCCCCATAGTTTCACAGATGTCCCAATAGTTTCACAGATGTCCCAGTAGTTTTACAGATATCCCAATAGGTTAACAGATGTCCCCATAGTTTCACAGATGTACCAGTAGTTTCACAGATGTACCAGTAGTTTCACAGATGTCCCAATAATTTCACAGATGTCCCAATAGTTTCACATATGTCCCAATAGTTTCACATATGTCCCATTAGTTTCACAGATGACCCCATAGTTTCACAAATGTCTCAATAGTTTCACAGATGTCCCAATAGTTTCACCTATGTCCCATTTGTTTCACAGATGTCCCCATAGTTTCACAGATGTCCCAATAGTTTCACAGATGTACCAGTAGTTTCACAGATGTCCCAATAGTTTCACAGATGTTCCAATAGTTTCACAGATGTCCCAGAAGTTTTACAGACATCCCAGTAGGTTAACAGATGTCCTGATAGTTTCACAGATGTACCAGTAGTTCCACAGATGTCCCAGAAGTTTTACAGACATCCCAGTAGGTTAACAGATGTCCCGATAGTTTCACAGATGTACCAGTAGTTTCACAGATGTCCCAATAGTTTCACATATGTCCCATTAGTTTCACAGATGTGCCCATAGTTTCACAGATGTCCCAATAGTTTAACAGATGTCCCAATAGTATTACAGATGGCTCAGTAGTTTAACACATGTCCCAGTAGTTTTACAGACGCCCCAATAGTTTCACATATATCCCATTAGTTTCACTGATGTCCCCATAGTTTCACAGATGTCCCAATAGTTTAACAGATGTCCCAGTAGTTTTACAGATGTCCCAGTAGTTTCACACATGTCCCAGTAGTTTCACAGACGCCCCAATAGTTTCACATATGTCCCATTAGTTTCACAGATGTCCCAATAGGTTCACATATGTCCCAGTAGTTTTACAGATGTCCCAGTAGTTTCACAGATGTCCCAATAGTTTAACAGATGTCCCAGTAGTTTAACAGATGTCCCAGTAGTTTCACAGATGTCCCAGTAGGTTAACAGATGTCCCCATAGTTTCACAGATGTCCCAATAGTTTCACAGATGTCCCAGTAGTTTTACAGATATCCCAATAGGTTAACAGATGTCCCCATAGTTTCACAGATGTACCAGTAGTTTCACAGATGTCCCAATAGTTTCACATATGTCCCAATAGTTTCACATATGTCCCATTAGTTTCACAGATGTGCCCATAGTTTCACAGATGTCCCAATAGTTTCACAGATGTACCAGTAGTTTCACATATGTCCCAATAGTTTCACAGATGTTCCAATAGTTTCACAGATGTCCCAGAAGTTTTACAGACATCCCAGTAGGTTAACAGATGTCCCGATAGTTTCACAGATGTACCAGTAGTTTCACAGATGTCCCAATAGTTTCACATATGTCCCATTAGTTTCACAGATGTGCCCATATTTTCACAGATGTCCCAATAGTTTAACAGATGTCCCAATAGTATTACAGATGGCCCAGTAGTTTAACACATGTCCCAGTAGTTTTACAGACGCCCCAATAGTTTCACATATATCCCATTAGTTTCACTGATGTCCCCATAGTTTCACAGATGTCCCAATAGTTTAACAGATGTCCCAGTAGTTTTACAGATGTCCCAGTAGTTTCACACATGTCCCAGTAGTTTCACAGACGCCCCAATAGTTTCACATATGTCCCATTAGTTTCACAGATGTCCCAATAGGTTCACATATGTCCCAGTAGTTTTACAGATGTCCCAGTAGTTTCACAGATGTCCCAATAGTTTAACAGATGTCCCAGTAGTTTAACAGATGTCCCAGTAGTTTCACAGATGTCCCAGTAGGTTAACAGATGTCCCCATAGTTTCACAGATGTCCCAATAGTTTCACAGATGTCCCAGTAGTTTTACAGATATCCCAATAGGTTAACAGATGTCCCCATAGTTTCACAGATGTACCAGTAGTTTCACAGATGTCCCAATAGTTTCACATATGTCCCAATAGTTTCACATATGTCCCAATAGTTTCACATATGTCCCATTAGTTTCACAGATGTGCCCATAGTTTCACAGATGTCCCAATAGTTTAACAGATGTCCCAATAGTATTACAGATGGCCCAGTAGTTTAACACATGTCCCAGTAGTTTTACAGACGCCCCAATAGTTTCACATATAGCCCATTAGTTTCACTGATGTCCCCATAGTTTCACAGATGTCCCAATAGTTTCACATATGTCCCATTAGTTTCACAGATGACCCCATAGTTTCACAGATGTCCAAATAGTTTCACAGATGTCCCAATAGTTTCACCTATGTCCCATTTGTTTCACAGATGTCCCCATAGTTTCACAGATGTCCCAATAGTTTCACAGATGTCCCAATAGTTTCACAGATGTCCCAGAAGTTTTACAGACATCCCAGTAGGTTAACAGATGTCCTGATAGTTTCACAGATGTACCAGTAGTTTCACAGATGTCCCAGAAGTTTTACAGACATCCCAGTAGGTTAACAGATGTCCCGATAGTTTCACAGATGTACCAGTAGTTTCACAGATGTCCCCATAGTTTCACAGATGTCCCAATAGTTTAACAGATGTCCCAGTAGTATTACAGATGGCCCAGTAGTTTAACACATGTCCCAGTAGTTTTACAGACGCCCCAATAGTTTCACATATGTCCCATTAGTTTCACAGATGTCCCCATAGTTTCACAGATGTCCCAATAGTTTAACAGATGTCCCAGTAGTTTTACAGATGTCCCAGTAGTTTCACACATGTCCCAGTAGTTTCACAGACGCCCCAATAGTTTCACCTATGTCCCATTAGTTTCACAGATGTCCCCATAGTTTCACAGATCTCCCAATAGTTTCACAGATGTCCCATTAGTTTCACAGATGTCCCTATAGTTTCACAGATGTCCCAATAGTTTAACAGATGTCCCAGTAGTTTTACAGTTGTCCCAGTAGTTTCACACATGTCCCAGTAGTTTCACAGACACCCCAATAGTTTCACATATGTCCCATTAGTTTCACACATGTCCCAGTAGTGTCACAGACGCCCCAATAGTTTCACATATGTCCCATTAGTTTCACAGATGTCCCCATAGTTTCACAGATGTCCCAATAGTTTCACAGATGTCCCAGTTGTTTCACAGATGTCCCAATAGTTTCACAGATGTCCCAATAGTTTCACAGATGTCCCAATAGGTTCACATATGTCCCAGTAGTTTTACAGATGTCCCAGTAGTTTCACAGATGTCTCAATAGTTTAACAGATGTCCCAGTAGTTTAACAGATGTCCCAGCAGTTTCACAGATGTCCCCAATAGTTTCACAGATGTACCAGTAGTTTCACAGATGTCCCAATAGTTTACCCATGTCCCAATAGTTTCACAGATGTCCCAATAGTTTCACAGATGTCCCAGTTATTTCACAGATGTCCCAATAGTTTCACAGATGTCCCAATAGTTTCACAGATGTCCCAATAGGTTCACATATGTCCCAGTAGTTTTACAGATGTCCCAGTAGTTTCACAGATGTCCCAGTAGGTTAACAGATGTCCCCATAGTTTCACAGATGTCCCAATCGTTTCACAGATGTCCCAGTAGTTTTACAGATATCCCAATAGTTTCACAGATGTCCCAGTAGTTTCACAGATGTCCCAATAGTTTCACAGATGTCCCAATAGTTTCACAGATGTACTAGTAGTTTCACAGATGTCCCAATAGTTTCACATATGTCCCATTAGTTTCACAGATGTCCCCATAGTTTCACAGATGTCCCAATAGTTTAACAGATGTCCCAGTAGTTTTACAGATGTCCCAGTAGTTTCACACATGTCCCAGTAGTTTCACAGACGCCCCAATAGTTTTACATATGTCCCATTAGTTTCACAGATGTCCCCATAGTTTCACAGATGTCCCAATAGTTTCACAGATGTCCCAATAGTTTCACAGATGTCCCAATAGGTTCACATATGTCCCATTAGTTTCACAAATGTCCCCATAGTTTCACAGATGTCCCAATAGTTTCACAGATGTCCCAATAGTTTCACAGATGTCCCCATAGTTTCACAGATGTCCCAATAGTTTCACAGATGTCCCAGGAGTTTAACAGATGTCCCCGTATAGGAATAGGTTTTACCCTTTTAACTGGCACAAAAACTGACACCTTTATTCAAGGCATCATGTTTGCAATAACCACAACACAAGCAGTCAAAATGCAAAAAAAAGACAACTCTGATAATAATATTGGCACTGTCCTTGAATTTGATTGGTCCACACCCGAGACGGCTTTTCTTAAGAGCCTAGTCTCCATTGGTGTTGGACCAGAAGACGCCAAAAGGCGTACAACTCAAAAACAGCGCCACTATTAGAGTATTGAGGGCTCGGGGTGAGCATTTACATTATGGGACCTCCTTTGCCAGTAACAAGATACAGGAATAGGTTTTTACCCTTTTAACTGGCTCCCTCATCCTGCTCCAGACATCCGAGATGCTCTTGCTCACGGCAGGAGGCTTTGGCGTCTGTGGATAAAGACAAATATCCCCCCCCCCCCCCCCCGTATAGAGTTAGCATGGCTGTCGGTGCTCGCGCTGTTGGCGACTAGCAGCGTCCATGAAGGCTGGCACAGCGCGCGCATAAAAAAATATATATTGTGGACGATGTTGGTCACGAAAGCCTACGTGTTAAATCTGTGAAACCGCCTGGACATCTGTGAAACTAAACTAAGGGGACATCCGTGAAACCATTGGGAATATCTGCGAATCTGCGGTGACTGCGACCGTCACCGCGTGGCGTCGGGCTTACGAAGCCACGGCGGGTAACGTGTTGCCATCACGTGCAGCCCCGCTCACTGATCGTAGTACCACCGGCCCCGGCGGGGCCTGGGTTGAGCGTCGGCCAGCCAGGGTCACGTTGGGGCACGGTACGCCGGCTGACCTGCCGACGCGCGACCGGACGATATCGGGCGGGGGGGGGGGGGCCCGTGAAGGGGCTCGGGGGTCCTTCGTGTTGCTGGCGATGAAGATCCACGGTGGGGTAAACGAAGCCTCTGGCCACGCGGTCCAGGACCCGGATCATGCAGTCCGGGCCGGGGATAGGGAACCTTGTCCAGTTCTGTCGTGGCGTGGCCAGGTGAGCACTCAACACCCAAAGTGTAGGTGGTGTTGTGTTACATCGATTTAATGAATAGCGTTGCTCCCAAGGCAACGTCTCGCCATTCGGTTGGACTCACTACAAAACCTATTGGGATGTCTTTGAAACGATTGGCCAGCAACACGCCCGGCAGTCTTCGGCCACACCAGCAGCCACGTTTCCAAACCGGACCAGGTAGTTATGTGACAACCTGTTGTGCGCCCTCGTGTGAATCTTTACCAATGAAAGTTCTACCGGGAGCTATCCCAAGGCCACATTCGTCGGCACGGCCTGTGGTAGAATCATCGCTGCGCACCGTGGCACTGCAGCCAGAATCAGAATCTTTATTTATACTGGAGGAATACTATGAGCTATGAAGCTCTTTTTCACAAATGTAAAATAATTATAACAGGTGTCCAATAGTTTCAGAGATGTCCAATAGTTTCAGAGATGCCCAATAGTTTCAGAGATGTCCAATAGTTTTACAGATGCCCAATAGTTTTACAGATGTCCCAATAGGTTCACATATGTCCCAATAGTTTTACAGATATCCAATAGTTTCACAGATGCCCAATAGTTTTACAGATGCCCAATAGTTTTACAGATGCTCAATAGTTTTACAGATGCCCAATAGTTTTACAGATGCCCAATAGTTTTAGAGATGCCCAATAGTTTTACAGATGCCCAATAGTTTTAGAGATGCCCAATAGTTTTACAGATGCCCAATAGTTTCACTCATGTCCAGTCGTCGCCTTCCCCTGGTGCAGCCCCCCAACGTGACCACGAGCCGTGAGGTTGACGCGCAGCTCACCAGTACCGGGGTCTTGGTGGAAGCCGAGCGGGAACGACGATCGCCTGTCGCTAGATCTCGGCCGTGCGCCTCACCCCTCTCCCCGGAATCCCCACGGCCACCGTCGCTTCGTCAGCGGGGGGCGGTCGGAGTCGCCGCACCGTCACCCCTACGGACGTCGCGGTCGGGCGGGCCGATGCCGTCCTTGCCGCCGTTGCCGCCGTTGCCGCCGTTGCCGCCGTTGCCGCCGCCGCCGCCGCCCATCCGCCTCGCGTGCAGGGTGCCCTCGCTCACGGCAGGGAGGGTTCGGCATCTGTGCGCGCGGGGAGGCGACAATCCCCCCACGCGGCGCATTAGCGGACCGCCGGGGGGGCAGGCGAAGTCGGCGAGGGGCTCCGACGAACACCGGCAAAGCTCCGTCGCCGCACGTGGGGAGTCGTTCACGGCCGCGGCCCGGCGCTCTCAACGCACCTCTCCAAAGGTGGAGGTGGGCGGAACCGGAGGAGGGGGAGGAGGAGCCTGCAGGAGAAAGGTCCTAGAACAAGATGACACTGAAGCAGACGAACGGGGGAATAACACAATTTCAAAAGTAGCAGCTTTGCATTATTCAAATATTCGCCACGTGCCGGACACCTCCAATCACCGGATCGGTTCCCACTCCACTCGGTCTCGTCTCGCAGAGATCCCACAGAACCATCTGTCGGTGTTCCTACAAACATCCCGCGTGCGTACGCACCGTGGGCTAGAGCAGCAACTCCTGGCACAATGGTGGTGGTGGTGATGGTGGGGGTGGTGGTGGTAGTGGTGGTGGTGGGGGGGTGGTGGGGGTGGTAGTGGTGGTGATGGTGGTGGTGGGGGTGGTGGGGGTGGTGGGGGGGGGGGGGTGATGGTGGTGATGGGGGTGGTGGTGGGTGATGGTGGTGATGGGGGTGGTGGTGGGGGTGGTGGTGGTGGTGGTGA